>NC_058130.1:265985877-266214971 GCF_016433145.1 Gracilinanus agilis | reverse complement strand
TTTCCCTCTTTATATTCAAGTCATTCACCCATTCTGAATTTATCTTGGTGTAGGGTGTGAGATGTTGATCTAAACCTAATCTCTCCCATATTGTTTTCCAAATTTCCCAACAGTTTTTGCCAAATAGTGGATTTTTGTCCCAAAAATTGGGCTCTTTGGGTTTATCATATACTGTCTTGCTGACGTCATTTACCCCAAGTCTATTCCACAGATCCTCCCTTCTGTCTCTTAACCAGTACCATATTGTTTTGATGACTGCTGCTTTATAGTACAGTTTAATATCTGGTACTGTTAGGCCCCCTTCCTTCACATATTTTTTTCATTATTTCCCTTTATATTCTTGATCTTCTGTTATTCCAAATGAAATTTGTTATAGTTTTTCCTAATTCCTTTTGTCTCTAGGCCTGGCTCTCAATCCACTGAGCTAGCCCAGCTGCCCCTACTTTAGGTTGCAGTTTCTTTAGCAGATGTAGGTCCTAGGTTCAAATCTGAGCTCAGACACTTCCCAGCTGGGTGACCCTGAGCGACCCATTGCCTACTGGTTGTGGCCCTATGCTCCTAGAATGGAGTCCCAGGATAAAAAAAAATTCCTAATTCAGTGAAAAAGTTTTTTTTGGTAATTTGATAGGTATGGTGCTAAATAGGTAAATTAATTTGGATAGAATGGTCATTTTTATTATGTTAGCTCATCCTACCCATGAGCAATCAATGTTTTTCCAATTGTTTAGATCTAGTTTTAATTGTTTGGAAAGTGTTTTGTAGTTGTGTTCGTATAATTGATGTGTTTGTTTTGGTAGATAGATTTCCAAGTATTTTATGTTACCTAGGGTGATTTTAAATGGTGTTTCTCTTTCTACCTCTTGCTGCTGTGATGTGTTGGAAATATATAGAAATGCTGATGATTTGTGTGCATTTATTTTGTATCCTGCAACCTTGCTAAAGTTGTTGATTATTTCTACAAGCTTCCTCATTGATTCTCTAGGATTTTTTAAGTAGACCATCATATCATCTGCAAAGAGTGATAGCTTAGTCTCCTTGTTGCCTATTTTAATACCCCCAATTTCTTTTTCTTCTCTAATTGCTACTGCTAGTGTTTTTAGTACAATGTTAAATACTAGAGGAGATAATTGGCATCCTTGTTTCACTCCTGATCTTATTGGGAAGGCTTCTAATTTATCCCCATTGCATATGAAGCTTGTTGATGGTTTTAGGTATATACTGTTTATTGATTTTAGAAAAGGTCCTTCTACTCCTATACTTTCCAGTGTTTTCAATAGGAATGGATGCTGTATTTTGTCAAAGGCTTTTTCAGCATCTATTGAGATAATGATGTGATTTTTGTTTGTTAGATTGTTGATATGGTTAATAATGTGGATGGTTTTCCTAATGGTGAACCATCCTTGCATTCCTGGTATAAATCCCATCTGATCATGGTGGATGATCCTCTTGATCACTTGCTGGAGTCTCTTTGCTAGTATTCTATTTAAAATTTTTGCGTCTATGTTCATTAGGGCGATTGGTCTGTAGTTTTCTTTCTTTGTTTTTGATCTCCCTGGCTTTGGAATCAGTACCATATTTGTGTCATAAAAGGAATTTGGTAGGACTTCTACTTTGCTTATTATATCAAATAATTTGTGTAGTATTGGGATTAGTTGTTCTTTGAATGTCTGATAGAATTCACTTGTGAATCCATCAGGCCCTGGTGATTTTTTCTTAGGGAGTTCTTTGATGGCTTGTTCAATTTCTTTTTCTGATATGGGATTATTTAGGTATTCTATTTCTTCTGATGTTAATCTAGGCAGTTTATATTTTTGTAAATATTCATCCATATCTCCTAAATTGTTATATTCGTTGCCATATAATTGGCCAAAATAGTTTTTAATGATTGCCTTAATTTCCCCTTCATTAGAGGTGAGGTCACCCTTTTCATCTTTGATACTGTCAATTTGGTTTTCTTCTTTCCTTTTTTTAATTAGATTGACCAGTACTTTTGTCTATTTTATCTGTTTTTTTTCAAAATACCAGCTTCTGGTCTTATTTATTAATTCAATAGTTCTTTTACTTTCAATTTTATTAATTTCTCCCTTAATTTTTAGTATTTCTAATTTAGTTTTCATCAGGGGATTTTTAATTTGCTCTCTTTCTAATTTTTTAAGTTGCATGTCCAATTCATTAATCTCTGCCCTCCCTAATTTGTTAATATATGCACTCAAGGATATAAATTTCCCCCTAAGTACTGTCTTGGCTGCATCCCACAGAGTTTGGTAGGATGTCTCATCATTGTCATTCTCTTCAATGAAATTGTTGATTGTTTCTATGATTTCTTCTTTGACTAGCTGGTTTTGGAAAATCATATTATTTATTTTTGAATTAGCTTTTGATTTGCTTGTCCAGGTGCACTTATTAATTATTATTTTCATTGCATTCTGATCTAAGAAAGTTACATTTATTATTTCTGCTCTTTTGCATTTATTTGCAATGTTTCTATGCCCTATTACATGGTCAATCTTTGTGAATGTACCATGTGCAGCTGAAAAGAAGGTGTATTCCTTTTTGCCCCTATTCATTTTTCTCCACATATCAATTAAATAGAATTTTTCTAGGGCTTCATTCACCTCTCTTACCTCGTTCTTATTTATTTTTTGGTTTGATTTATCTAGATCTGAAAGAGGAATATTTAGATCTCCCACTAGTATGGTTTTACTATCTATTTCCTTCTTGAGCTCTGCCAGTTTCTCCTTTACAAATTTGGATGCTATGCCATTTGGTGCATACATATTGAGCAACGTTATTTCCTCATTGTCTATACTGCCTTTTATCAGGATGTAATTACCTTCCCTGTCTTTTTTAATCATATCTATTTTGACTTTGGATTTATCAGAAATCATGATTGCCACTCCTGCCTTTTTTTTCTCATTAGAAGCCCAAAAGATTTTGCTGAAGCCCTTTCTTTTAAACTTGTGTATGTCCACACACCTCATATGTGTTTCTTGTCGACAACATATGGTAGGATTTTAGTTTCTAATCCACTCTGCTATTTGCTTCTGTTTAATGGGTGAGTTCATCCCATTCACATTTAGAGTTATAATTATCAGTTGTGTATTCCCCAATATTTTGGTATCCTCTCCTAGTTCTACCCCTTCTTCTTACACTATTTCCTTTTAAACCAGGGGTTTGCTTTAAGCCAGTAACCCTTGTCCCCTCCCTTGATTTACTTCCCTTTCTACCCTCTCCCTTATTATTCCCCTCTTTTTATTTTTAAGGCCTAATGAATTCCCTCCCCCTTCTTCTCCCCTCCCTTTTTTGACCTCCCCACTCCCCTGCTCCCCTTGGTTTATCCCTTCTGACTTTCTCAGTAGGGTTAGATAGAGTTTTATATCCCAATGGATATAGCTACTCTTCCCTCTCAGGGTTAATTACACTGAGAGTAAGGTGTAAATATTACCTCTTAATTCTCCTTCTTATAATAGTATTCATCCCTTCCCCTTCCCATGCCCTCTTTGTGTATAATAGAATATCCTATTTTTCTTATTCCTTCAAGATTCTTTTGGTGTCCTCCACTATTCACTCCCCTATTTCCCTCCCGCCCATATCATCTTAGACCATTTAGTATTCCAACCTCTCCCTATGAATAATTCTTCTAATTATTATAATAGTGAATGCTGTAATGGTGAACAGAGTTCACTACAGAGAATTATACATAACATTTCTCCACATAGGAGTTCCAATAATTAGATCTTATTGAAGCCCTTAAAGAGGCAAATTTAAAAAAATATAAGTTTTCTTACTTTCCCTTCTGTTTCTTATTTACCTTTTCATGTTTCTCCTGATTTTTGTGGTTGGATATCAAACTTTCCATTTAGTCCTGGTCTTTTCTGTGCAAATGCTTGGAAATTTTCTATCTTGTTGAATGCCCAAACTTTCCCCTGGAAGAATATAGTCAGTTTTGATGGGTACGTGATCCTTGGTTGTAAACCCAGTTCTCTTGCCTTTCTGAATATCATATTCCAAGCCTTGCGGTCTTTTAGTGTGGAGGCTGCCAGATCCTGTGTGATCCTGATTGGTGCTCCTTGATATCTGAATTGTCTCTTTCTGGCTTCTTGTAAAATTTTTTCTTTTACTTGGAAGCTCTTGAATTTGGCTATTATATTTCTGGTGGTTGTCTTTTCAGGGTCTAGTGTAGAGGGTGATCTATGGATCCTTTCAATGTCTATATTGCCCTCTTGTTGTAGAACTTCAGGGCAATTTTGCTGAATAATTTCTTTTAGCATGGAGTCCAAATTTCTATTAATTTCTGCTTTTTCAGGAAGACCAATGATTTTCAGTTTGTCTGTTCTAGACCTGTTTTCTTGATCTGTCAATTTCTCATTGAGATATTTCATGTTTCCTTCTATTTTATCAGTCTTTTGACTTTGTTTTATTTGCTCTTGTTGTCTTGATAGATGATTGGCTTCTACTTGCCCTATTCTTGTCTTTAGAGACTGGTTTTCTGCTATAAGCTTTTGATTTTCCTTTTCAATTTGGTCTGACCTGTTTTCCAGCTGTTTGATTTTGGTCTCCAATTTGCTTATTAATTCTTTTGATTTGAGGGCATCTTTTTCTAATTGCCCAATTCTAGCCTTTAGAGATTGGTTTTTGGCTACAATCTTTTGGTTTTCCTTTTCAATCTGGTAATTTCTGGTCTTTGATTTACTTGCCTCACTTTCTAATTGTGAAATTCTGCCTTTTAAACTGTCAATTTCTTGCCAGATCTCTTCCATCTTTCTCATGATCTCAGATCTGAACTCTTCAACACCTTGTGATCAATTTTCATTGTTTTGGGAACGTTTGGATTGTTTGTTCTCCTCTACTGTTTCCTTTGTTGTCTGGATTTTTTCTGTGTAAAAGTTGTCAAGTGTTAAAGGTTTTTTCTTCTTCATCTTTCTCTTCTGGTTTTCCTGATGATTCTGGCTTGCCGTTGTAAGCTGAGTTCCCTCTCAGCTTTATGCTCACACCCAGGATCTGTCTACACTCTTTAGACTCCTGAGATGTCAGGTCTAGTTGTTCTGGGACAAGCCTCCTGGTGTTTTCTTTGCTTGTTCTTCTGCCTGAAGCTCCTTTAACAGTCTCAGGGAGCTGCTTCCACAGTCAAGCACCTCTCTGCACTGGGTCCCCACTCAAGGTCCGCTTCTGCACTCAGAATCAGCCCCTTTGTCCTTGCCTTAGTCCGCACCTTAGTCCACACCTTAGCCCACGCCTGTGTCAGCCCCTTCACCTGCACCTAGGCTCAGGGTCTGTGTTCAGAGTCCATGAGTTCTTTAGCCTCTTGGGGGGTCTTAAGTCTTGCTGCTCTCAGGAACAAGCCCTGTTGAGCTGCCGATGACTTAATGGGTGCCCTAAACTTGCTCTGACTCGTGGGCTGGCTTTGGAGTTGTAGGTGGTATGGGGTGTGGGGGAAGGGGTTGCTCCGCTCGTGTTTTTGTGAGAGCTGTTTTACCCCTTTATAGCATGGAAATGCCCCGATTCCACATACCTTCAATGCTGCACCCTGTTGTGGGGTCCCTTCTTTCCTCTGGATTTGTTTTTATGTCTTCATGAGGAGTCCTATATGTGTGGGTTAGGAGAGGTCCAGCAGTTACTTTTTACTCTGCCGCCATCTTAACCCCGCCTCCGATCCAGTGTGGATTTAATCTTAACTGTTGGTTAAAGGAATATTTGAAATAAACCCCTTTCCTGGCTGTCACAAGATTCTGCCAACTGTAGCCTCCCCTTAGACCTTTGAGAATTCACAGGCAAGTGGCTTCTTGAAAAGATGGTTTAATTGTTGAAAAGTTTAGGAAAAAGAGGAACTGGGTAAAGCAGGAAAGTGGGAATTGGGATTTCCTGAGTAAATCTAAATTTAATATCTTGCTGTTGAATCTTCAATTGATTATTGTTGATTAAGGATCTTGGTTGGCTGAAAGCCTGGCTAAGGCCTTATTGGCCTCATCCCCAAGTCAAAGCTTGACTGTGTTGATGATAGATTTCTTTGCAGATTTTTTTGCTGTTGATAAAACAGAGAACTGAGGTTGATGGGATACAGTTGAAACAGTCTGTAAGCTAGAGTTGGTTTCTGAATAAAGAGAGTATAAGCTATGCCTAAGTCCTCCACCCTTGCCCAAATATCTCTAAACTGAGACCAAATATCTCAAAACTGAGCCCAGAAGGGTTTAGGTCTGTTCCTTTTATAGGCAAATTTCAACTGCCCTGGCTTATGCCAGGCTCACGCCACATCAGTCCATTCTGCATTCTAAGCAGGTAACTGTCTATCACTCAGCCCAACATGGTTGCCATTATATTTCTTTACCCAATGCAGTAACCAACCAAGTCTTCAGTAAATGATGATAAACATTCTACATACCTTTTGACAGAAAGGATGGATTAGATTTTGAAAATGAGATAAACATTTTCTGACATTAATAACATGTGGTTTTAATTCATTGGACTAGGTTTACTTGTTGCAAAAGAAGGCTGAGGAGGGTAGATTATTGAGGTGAGGAGGGTTACTCTTAAAGATGTCAAAAAAAAAACCTATCTTGAAACCTGTTTTAAAATTCACAGAAGAGGGAGGCAGCTGGGTAGTTCAGTGGATTGAGAGCCAGGCCTAGAGACTAGGTTCAAATCTAGCCTCAGACACTTCCCAGTTGCGTGACCCTGGGCAAGTTACTTGACCCCATTGCCCACCCTTACCACTCTTCCACCAAGGAGCCAATACACAGAAGTTAAGGGTTTAAAAAAATATTATACACCAATTTCCCAGGAGATCTGTTTTCTTATCATTGCTTTTATTTCCATCATCAGTGCAAATCACAGTCCAACCATGATGTCTGCCCATTCTATCTATTTCTTTTCATACACTCATCCAATGTGCTCAAGACATGTGGATACTAATGATGTACAGGGGCTCTCAGTTATATTTCGTTCTTGCTATATGACCAGCAAACCAAATATAAACATACAATGCAAAGGAATAAGATATTATTAGATAGTAAACAATGAACCCCAAACTATCAATAAACTTTAGCTTTATAATAAAACAAAAAGGGAACAATTGTTTCTTTAACCACTTTAATACCAATTTTTTGCAGACTGGAAGCCAATTTTAAAGATTTTGTCCTGTTTTTTTCTTTTATTAGAGAAAACAAAGAGAGGGAGTAGGCACTGACACAAGAAAATTAAATTACTGAAGATTTATGACTATCTTATCTTATTCTTCTTAGTCATGGAGATGACTCAGTATTTCCTCCCTATGTTTATATCTTTGGTATCTCTCTCTACAAGCCATGTGCTGTGCTTACTGGTGAGTATCTTTTTAAAAAAATTTTTAATCAGAACATTTACCTCAGAATAGAAGTTGCAGAGACAGTAACTGAACAACAGTTTTAAAAGAGAAACAGCACCTCAGAGCCATGACTCCCATAGTCCTTTTATTATCTGTTGTTTATGTAGCTGCTGTTTATTAAACAAAACCTTGGGGATTTGGAAAGCTTCCAATAATCAGTATTATATTTGTGGATTTCCCTTTGCTTATTTAAGGACTATCACTAATGAACAGAACCCTACACAAACTAAGAAAAAAAAACATTAATGCTTAAGTGTCTGGGGAGGATAAGTGAAAAGTTTTTATATTTTGGTGGCATCTCAATAATAATTCTGGCTTATGCTTTAGCCAGGATTTCCCTTGGAAACATCAGGATTTATCTTTTATAAGCTCTTCCTTTTTAATATTCAATTCCCTTGCAGCCACCACAGCCATTTTCTAGAAGAGTAACCTATCTGAGAAATAGGCCCATAATTACCAACAACACTGGCATCAATTACCAACCAACTGCCACCAATGGGGCAGGGAAAGTAGTCAAGACAAAGCATCAAGATATTGTAAAGGTAAAACAAAGGGTAACATAGGCTTGATGGGTCAATCCATGAAAATTTCCTGGCCTATCCTATCCCCTCAGATTCTCATGAAGACAGTCCATGATGAGGAGCTTTAGGAATAGCAGAATTCCAGAAATGCAATGATCTGGGACAATCCTGAAAAACTTATGACTAGGAACCACCAGAGAAAGAATTGTTGGAGTCATCTTTTACATCAGTGTATTTATGGTTTTATTTGGGAGTTTTGGTTATGTATGAGTGTGCTTTTACAACAATGACCAATATAGAAGTGTGTTTTGCATGACAATAAAAATAAATTTTTTTTTAAAAAGAAGGGCAGAACTTTCTGGCCATTGGACTTGGTAGAGAGCAGTCCTTTTTAAGAAGAAGCCTGGCTTCTGTGCCCCACCCTATCACCACCACACTAACCCAATGCCACCAGCAGGTGGGTAAGCTCAAGAGAACTTGGAATAGAAGCACCCTCTCCCACTATTGACAGACCACTGACCATTGACCCTGCATCCAGCAACCTATATCTGATTGAGATAAGATTAAAACTTGGATCTCCTAGCTTTAATCCCAGAATTGTAGTCACTTCTCCATGCTATGTATCAAACATAGAAAAAGTTTATTATTCATGACAAAGGATACCAATAATATACTTAGGCAAAAAGGGCCTTTCCCAATATGCATATGTGTTTATAGAGAAAGGGGAGAGAGAAGCAGGGTGAAAGGGAAGGAGAAAAGAAAGGAGAAAGAGGGAGGGAGACAGAGACAGAGAGAGGAGGGAGAGGGAAGAAAAAGAAGGAGGGAGGACTGGAAAGAGGGAGGGAGAGAGAACAGAGGGAGAAAAGAGAGAGGGAAAGGTAGGGAAGGAAGGGGAAAAGAGGAAGCAAAAGAGAGCGAAGAAGGAAGAGAGAAGAAGGGAAGGAAAGAAGAAGGGAAAGAGAGGGGGGAGAAAGAGAAAGAGGGAGGATAGTAAGGAGGGTGAGAGACAGAGATTCCTTATACTTGTTAAATTCCCATGAATTTGAACCCCTCTAAGTGTAACATTAAAATTAATCCCATCTTCAAATAAGTAACAAAAGAACTCCCTGGTGGTAGAGAGTCAATCATCCCTCCCCTTTTGTAAACCCCAATTGTTTTGTTGATATGGTTACTCCACATTTAGGCAGGCCCTGACCCTCAGCCTCAGGGGTAGAAGCCCCTCACCAGTTCAAAGAAGGAAAGAACTCAGTGTTGCCAAAACTAATGATTGAGAGGCTTTACCAAAGACAGTCTGGGTTTGCTCCTCCTCACTGTGGCTTAGTGCCTCATTATTCTTTGTTTCCATCAGTTCTATTGCTCTTTGGGTCCAGAATTCCCTATTACACTCATTTCTCTTCCACATTCTGTCAGTCCGCACACCACTACCTCCATGTTCTTGAGGCCTGGGCCATCTCACTCTTGCTCCATGCTTTCCATACACTCCAGAATCACCCAGTTTCTCATTTCCTCTGTCACTGCATCTTCTGTATTTTCATTCTCTTCTCATTGCTGCTACTATTGCTGCTTCCTCAGTCACAGTTCTATTAGCTGGTGCAGCTTTGGTGACAACACACTTCAGCAACATCCAGTACATTTCCATCTGTTTGCTAGTCAAGCTCACAACTCTACTTCAGTGGCATGCAAAAGGGTTGTTCAGACAGTTGTCAGGACCTTTGGAGTATCCTACCCAATGGTCCCCCATTCTTGCTTTTTAGCCAACTTAGGGCTATTAAATCTCAGACACCTCTTCCCTGCCTCAGAACTCAAGGAAGTATGCCCCTATTCTATAGTCTCCAAACCCTAGTGCTCTATTTCCTCCAAGGAAAAAAAAACACTTGTGATCCTTTGCACTAGACTTTCAGATTTCTATTATCTTCCCCCATCCTCAGATGTATAGAGTTAGACTATAAAAATTACACTGAGTCTAATAGAAATGTGGAAAAAAAGGGCTTAGAGATATCAAAAAGGGAAGGGTCACAGGTAAGAAATCACTACTAAGCTTCACTTATTAGTTGTGTGACACAAGGCAAGTCACTTAACCTCATTTGCCTCAGTTTTCTCATCTGTAAAATGAGCCGGAGAAGAAAATGGCAAACCATCCCAACATCTTTGTCAAGAAAACCTCCGGGGGTTAGCAAAGTGGTTCAGTGGATTGAGAGCCAGGTCTGGAGATGGGAAGTCCTAAATTCAAATCTGGTCTCAGATACTTCCTAGTTGTGTGACCCTGGGCAAGTCACTTAACCTCCAATTGCCTAGTCCTTACTGCTCTTCTGCCTTAGAGCCAATACACATTATTGATTCTAAGATGTAAACTAAGGGTTTAAAACAAAACAAAACCTCCAATGGATTCAAAATGTCAGGCATGACTGAAAATAATTAACCAACAAAACCAGAAGCCTTACCATAAATACAAAGACCCACATTCCTATTCTGTCTATGTTTAACAAAGGAGTTTCTTTGGATTCACGAAATAATACTTTAGTAAAAGTCACTAGTCAAGTGATTTATCCTTAAAATTAGTACCATTTTGACATCAGCACTTTCTTGCTTAACATATCAAAATGAAAGATCACACAAACAGCCCATATTCTATCATATGAATCAGCCTTGGTACTTCCCTAGAGCAGTTGTATTATTCTGTTCTAGTTCAACTTCCTGTGACACAGTCAGTGAAGATGGAGACCATGCCCATGATGAAAGTCATGTATACCCAGAAGCTAACAAATCATTTATTAGAACAGCTCCTCTCTAATGTAAAACGTAACTATAATTCATATACACTTTTGTTTGGAAATAGTTTCCAGAAAGAGCCAGAGTACAGTTCTGTATACTGAGATTCATGATGACTCAGTCTATAGTAGAACTCAGACTACACAATACAAAAAGAGGGAATTGTGTTACCTGGTTGCCCTAAGGGTTCCATATACTGTTCAGTACCAGGACTTTGGCCAGGTACTGCTATATGACCCCACTGACACCCAAATCTAAAGAGAGAACATACTCCCTTCCTCTAGAGGTAGGGAGAAAGGGAACAAACATTTATCATGCTCACACTCTGTCAGACCCTGTGCTATGTGTTTTACAAATACTATCTCATTTTTTCTTCACAGTGACCCTAGGAAGTAGGTGCAATTGTTATGTTCATTTTACAGATGAGGAAAATGAGGCAGAGAAAAGTTAAGTGACTTGCCCAGGGTCACAGATAAATGTCTTCAGTCAAATTTGAATTAAATCTTCTTGATTCCAGAAAAAGTTGTGAGTAGAGTAAGAATTTATCTAGGTGGGATGAAGAAAACAAGGTTAAAGATGGAGAAAAGTCCAGAAAATACAGTTGAGGAAAAAAGGAAACTCTCCAGAGGCATATAGTTCTTGTTTTGCTACTGCTCAAGAGACTTTGACATAAAATTCAGTATTTGGGGATAAAAACAATCATAGAGAAGGAGATTGTCATTCCTCTGACCAGACAAGACCCCAGGATTCAAGATGCTTATGATGTTCTCACTACAAGAAACAGAGTGAGAAATGCGGAAAGCCTTATCCCATCACTGCCATTGCTAGTTAGATTGGTTTTGCTTCATGCATCCTTGATTACTGTCTCTTTTAACAATTCCCAAGAAATGTGAACTTAGCACCATTATTATTTAAAAGAGTGTTCATTGTAAGCCAAATCCAGAAGTGGAGAACCTTCTATTCTAATAAATCCAAAAAACTCAACTCAGCTTTCTTATTCTTTTGCAGCTCCATCTTTGGTTACTTATGTATGAAATCATTTAGCTACTTCATATATATGTCATACTTATGTCCTTGATTCTTGCTTTTACTCCTCTGTTTTCTGGACTTATTCTTACCTATTCTGCAAAGGACAATGACAAAGTCTTCTTCTGGGCCACTTTTTATGACTATGCTCCAACCTCTTCCTTCTCTAAAACTACTATAGCTCTCCTTCTATATGCCACAACTCATTTCGTTGCCTCATCATTTGCTACACAATATTTATTTCTTTGTGCATGTTGGGTTTCCTAAAGTTAATTAAAATTTCCTTGAGAGTAGGCATCATGTGTCCTATTTCTTTTTTATCCTCTATGGCAGTGATGGCAAACCTTTTAGAGATGGAGTGCTAGATCCCATCCCTACTCCCAACCCCTAGACTGTATACCATGACAGGACAGAGCAGTCAAGGGTGTACCTCACTGGATCTAGTATACAGTGAAGTAAAAAAAAATCAAGCCTAAGCCTGGGGCTAGAATTTGATTAGCCCCTGACCTAATCAAGTTCAGAGTGAGATAAAAAAAAAAAACCTAGGCCTAAGCCTGAGGCAATTATTTATGCTATCCACATTTCAAAGGATAATTGAATCAACTAGGGGACAAGAGTCTCAGAGTTCTCAGCCCTCAGACTATCACATCATCCTCCAATAATTGAAACTGTTAACAACCTAGAAAATAAGCTGAAAAGAGCATCAAGAAAACACTGAAGTTTAAAAGGATACCCCAACTTCCCAGAAAACAGAGTCAACTATAATTACATAGGAAAAATGAGCAAACAAAAAAGGCATCTAACTCTAAAGAATTTTTATGGAGGCAAAGAGCAAGGTGCAGACACAGAAGGAGACAGTGAAAGCAAAGGAAACACATGCAAAGTCCAAAAGAAAAATATGAATTGGACATAGATTCTGGAAGAGCTTTAAAAAAAGACTTCAATAACAAATTAAGAGAGGCAGAGGAAAAGTGGGGAAGAGAAATGAAAGTGATGCAAGGAGAAATGAAAGCAATGCAAGGAGAAAGGAAAGTGATGCAAGAAGAAATGGGCCAATTGAAAAAAGAGAACCAAAAACTGACAGAGGAAAAATCAGGCCTTAAAAATCATAATTGACCATCTACCTAAAATCCATGATCAAGAAAAAACATTGGACATCATATTACAAGAAATTTATCAAAGAAAATTGCCTAGAGATCCTTGAACAAGAAAATAAAATTGAAATTGAAAGAGTTCTATTAATGAACTCTGGGAGGAGAGGAAGGTGGCTTTCTGCACACAGAGAGTACTCTGCATGCCATCTTTGGCACCTACACCATAGGTTCACCATCACTGTACTATGGTATCTAGAACAGGCAGTTAGGTGGCCACAATGGATAGAGTGCTGGGCTTGGAGTCAGGAAGACTTGTCTTCCTAAGGTCAAATCTGACCTCAGACACTTACTAGATATAACTTACTTACACATAACTTACTAGTTATTTGACCTTGGATATTTAGCCTTGTTTGCCTCAATCACCTTATCTGTAAAATGAGATAGAGAAGGAAATGGCAAAAGCATTCCAGTATCTTTGCTAGGAAAACCTTAGATGGGGTCATGAAGAATTGGACATGACTGAAAACCATTGAACAACAGCATTTAGAATAGTATTGAGTATGTTGTAGGTATTCAGGAAATACCTAGTCAATCTGAACTAGATGGGATCAGTATATTGTTTTATCTCCCATTTCACAAAGGAAATCATATCTCTGTCCACTCAGACATAGTCAGAAGGCATGAGACAAGATTCTATCCCACTTTTCCAGATGATCAGAAACTCTCCTAATATAAATATGGACATGGACATAGATGAAAGAAAAACTAACATGATTTTTGTTGGTTTTCTCATTTTAAAAAATTCCCAAATCATTTTACCTTCAAATTTTTCTTACCGTAATCCCAACTTTAAAATAATTTTTGTTCAAAGTAATAGAAGAAAACAAGGTAGTAAAACATTGTATTTCTTGACATCAGATATTACAACAATCTAGCATGACTATTGCTAAGAATTGCTGGAACAACTCTGAGGTACCACCTCACACCTAGCAGATTAACTAACATGACAGCAAAGGAAAGTGGTGAATGTTGGAGGGGATGTGGCAAAATTGGGACATTAATGCATTGCTGGAGTTGTGAATTGATCCAACCATTCTGGATGGCAATTTGGAACTATGCTGAAATTGCTATAAAAGACTGCCTGCCTTTTGATCCAGCCATACCACTGCTGGGTTTATACCCCAAAGAGATCATAGGGAAAAAGACTTGTACAAAAATATTTATAACTGTGCTCTTTGTGGTGGAAAAAATTGGAAAATAAGGGGACGTCCTTCAATTGGGGAATGGCTGAACAAATTGTGGTATCTGTTGGTGATTGAATATTATTGTGCTCAAAGGAATAATGAACTGGAGGAATTCCATGTGAACTTGAATGATCTCCAGGAATTGATGCAGAATGAAAGGAGCAGAACCAGGAGAATGTTGTATACAGAGACTGATACACTATGGTACAATCAAACATAATGGACTTCTCTACTAGCAGCAATGTAATGATCCAGGACAATTCTGAGGGACTTATAAGTAAGAAAGTTATCCACATTCAGAGGAAGAACTGTGGGAATAGAAACACAGAAGAAAAACAACTGTTTGAACACATGAGTTGATGGGGATATTATTGAGGATGTAGACGCTAAACAATCACCCTAGTGCAAATATCAATAATATGGAAATAGTTCTTTATAAATGATACATGTAAAACCTAGTGGAATTGTGAGTTGGCTATCAGGCTATCAGTGGGGAGGGTTTGGGGAGAGGGAAAGAACATGAATCGTGTAACCATGGGAAAATATTCTAAATAAAAAATAAAATTAAATAAAAATTTTAATTATATTAAATTTAAAAAAAAAGAAATACAATTCCTCCCCTCCCCTGAAAAAAAAGAATTGCTGGAATGAAGGAGTTAAGTGGGATTGTATGTTTAGAACTAGATAAGACCTTAGTGATCATCAAATGTAGCTTTGCCCCCTTTATTAACATTTGAGGGAACTGAAACCTTGGAAGATTAGGTAAATTACCCAGAGTCATACACAGAAATGGCAGAATACTGAGGAAAGACTGGGGCACTTGGTGGTACAGTGTTAGAGCACTGAACCTGGAGTCATGAGGAATTGAGTTCAAATCCAACCTCAGACATTTCCTAGCTGAATGACACTGGGCAAGTCACTTAACCCTGTTTACCTCAATTTCCTTATCTGTAAAATGAAAATGGAAAAATGGAAAAGGAATGGCAAAACATTCGAGTATCTTTGCCAAGAAAGCCCCAGATGGATTCATGAAGAGTCAAACTTAATTGAAAAACAACTGAACAACAATAACAAAAAGAAAGATTAGTGCCTCCCAGAAAGTCTCCCCTTCCCCAGCTCCGGGACCAGTTATATGTCATTTGCCATAATCTGTTTTCTACCATAGTTATTTATGTAAATGACTTACACATTAAGATGGATAGAAGGCTGGCCTTGGAATCATAAAGGCCACTGCTCAAGGCCTGACCCTGACATATACTGTCACCCTGGGAAATTTGTTTAATCTCTCTGTGCCTTGCCATTGCTTCACTCCTTCCAAAAGCAATTATCTTAAGAGCCTAAATTGTGGAGAAGTTACTAATGTGCTTGCAGAGAATATTTCCTTACCACAAATTCCCTAGACCTATAAAACCACAGGTCCTGATCAAAAAATTTAAATGTACATGGCATTTCAGTGAGATTATCAAAAAGTCAGAGATAGCTGCTACTCATTCTTTTTTTTTCTTTTCCCACAGAACCAGTACAATTCTTTGAACATAGTGCATGCACTATAAACATTTGTTGAATAAATGAAGTTTTCAATAGAGGATTTCTCAAAATAAATGGTGATATAATCAGGACTAAACAGACAACTTGCAACACTAAAGAAAAGAAGTTGAAGAGAAAGATGACAAAGTATATCTCAAGCACTGAATAAGGAATGGGGGTGGAGGAGGTGGGGTAGAAAATCATAGACCAGGAGAACTTTGGGTAGGTTTATTCTTTGTTCTGAATTCATACACTTATAAAGCAGTCTTGGTCTTAATTTCATTACCCTAATATGATTTTACGTACTGGAAAGAAAACCTAATGGAATATTTAAAGGCCATATCATGGTTCAACAAGAAAATGTCAAATGTCCTGGTTTGTAGTACAAGAGGCAGTGTGGTATGGAATGATGGGTTGGTTGCTAGATTTGGAGCTGGGAAGGTCTAGGTTCAAATCCTGTCGTAGATACTTATTAGCTCTATGACCTCATACAAGTCATTTCAACTTTTTGAGACCTTAGTCTCTCTTCTGCAAAATATATTGACTGTACTTAATGACCTCTAAGGTTCTTTCTAATTCTAAATTTATGCTCCTATTCTCTCCTTTACTGGTTCTGTGACACTGAAAAAGTCACTTAATTTTTCTGAACCTCAATTTCTCATTTGAAAAAGAAGTAAAGTGGATAGAGGGCCAGGCCTGGAATCAGGAAGACTTTGGTTCAAATCTGGCTTCAAACATGTCCTACCTGTTATGAGCCTGGGCAAGTCATTTAATCCCAAATGCCTAGCCCTTACTGTTCTTCGGTCTTAAAAAGTGAGGATAGGTGCTTCTTTTTTTATTCTTTCCCACAGAACCCAATAGAATTCTTTATATATGATGCACATACAGTAAACATTTGTTGAACAAATGAAGTTTTCAATAGAGGATTCCTTCATTACTGATTCTAAGAGAGAAGATAAGGATTTGTTGTGTTTTTTACGAGGACTAATCATCTATTTTTGTTGTTTAGTCTTGTCCAACTTTTCATTGCCCCATGGACCATAACTATCCATGGTTTTTTTCTTGGCAAGGATACTGGAGTGGTTTGTCATTTCCTTCTCCAGTGGATCAAGTGGATCTTTTAATTATCTAGGCCCCAACTATTTCACAGGATTCTGGTCAGGATAAAATAAGACGAAGTATATTAAAGATCATTGAAACTTCTAGAATGCTACATGCACAGAGGGACAGAAACAAGTTACATCAGTCTGTAGAGATGTTATATTTCTTATTGAAGTATATTTGATTGATGGCTTTCTGAATGAAAAATTGCATGTGCAGTGATATGAGTCAGAGCTGCCCAGAGTAAACAAGTACTATACATATATAAGTATATACAAAATAAAGAGCATAAATACAAAACAAATATAAGGTTGTCAGAAGGCAAGAAAGCTAGCAATTTGGGAAATCAGAAAAGGCTTTTTGGAGGAGGCATCATTTGCCTTGTGTCTTGAAGGAAGAGAGGGATCCTGTAAGGTGGGGATAAGATCAAAAAACATTCCAAGAATACTGTCAACCATTACAAAAGAAGGGACATGAAAGATGGAATTCCATGTGTAAGGAACAGAGGTCAGGTGGGTAGAACTATTGAAAGTGGGAAGAGGAGTCATATGTAATGAGACTGGAAAAGAGAGGCAAACCACACCAGTATCTTTGCCAGGAAAATCCTGAATAGGATCACAAAGAGTTGGACCCACTGAAAAACAATTGAACAATGAAAACAAAGTCATTTTCAGAGATAATAACTAAGATAGACATTCTTGAGGTCACCAAAATATAGTCTAGAGAAAGCAGAGAATCATGTTTTAAGAGCAAAATAAAGGAATTTATAGTTTATCCTAGAAGCAATAGGAAGCCAGTGATTTTTCTCTGTAGGGGAGTGATTTGGTCAGACCTGAGCTTTAGAAAAATCACTTTAGTAGCTGTATGGAGGAAAGATTAAAGTGGGGAGACAAGGAAGAGAGATCAATTAGGAGATTGTTTCGGTAATATAGACAAGAGATGATAAAGAATCTGAATAAAGTTCATGGTTGTGTTATTAGAGAGAGGATGAGAAAGAGGTGCTATAGATGTAGAAATGAAAGAAATTCAGCAACTGATTAACCATTTGATATGAAGAAGCTTCATAAGCTGAAGATAATACTGAGGTTTTAGACCTGGGAGGCTGGGAAAATGTTGGCATCTTAGAAAAAGGCAAACTCAGAAGAGAGAAAAGTTTGGGGATAAATATAAAGAGTTCTATTTTCAATATGTTAAGTTTGAAATGTTTCTTGGATACTCAATAGGCAGCTAATGATGCAAAAATTGGGGCTGGATATCATGATATGTGAGTCATCTTCATGGGGCAAGTAGGTGGCACAGTCAGGACTGAATTAAGAAAAACTTGTTGCCCTGAGTTCAAATCTGGCCTCAGACATTTACTAGTTCTACCCGGAGCAAGTCACTTAGTTCTATTTGTCTCCATTTCTTCATCTGTCAAATGTCTGGAGAAGGAAATGGCAAACTACTCCAGTATCTTTGCCAAGAAAACCCCAAATGGGATCACAAAGAGTGCGACACAACTGAAAAACAATCGAACAACAACTACAAAGTCATTTTCACAGTGATAGTAACTAACTTGGAAATTCATCAGGTCACCAAAAAACCATGTAGAGAAAGCAGAGTAGAAAGAACATTCATAGGAATGCCCACAGTTAGGGGGCACAATAGAGAGTCAGGGAGGAAAAGACAGATGAGAGGAGAAATGAAAGAGTAGAATCATGAAAACCCAGAGAAGATAAGGTAGAAGGAAGACATGATCAATAGTTTCAAATGTAGCTCAGAAGTCAAGATGAGAATTGAGAAAAGAACATCAGATTTGGCAATTAAGAGATCACTGGTAACTTTGGAGAGAGCAGCTTCAGTTGACTGGTGAGGTCAGAAACTAGACAGCAAAGGATGAGGAGAGAAAGTGGTAGAAATAGTTTTTTTCTTGGAGTTTGACTGAGAAAAGGAGATGAGATATGAGCCCAATAGCTTGAGAAAATGTGTGAAGGGTGTATTTAAGGTTGAGGGAGACTGAGGAATTCTTGAAGGCAATAGGAAAAACACTAGTAGATAAGGAGAGATTAAAGATTAAATAAGGGAAATTAGTGAGGGAGTGTCTGAAGAAGGGAAGGGATAGCATCACGGTTACATGTAGAATGATTGGTCTTGGTAAAGATGAAAGCTACCTAAGTCATTATCAGAGATTGAGGGAAAAGAGGAGGGCGTGATATCAAATATTTTCAAGAGAAAGGTAAAAGAGCTCTCTGAAAACATCCTTAATTTTCTCAATAAAATAAAAAACAAAATCCTCAACTGAGTAAGAATGGGGAGGAAGAAACAGGGGAAGCCTGAGGAGAGAAGAAAAGGTTTGGAATAGCTTCTGAGGGGAATGAAACAGAGAATCAGAGAGAACAAAAAACTTGAATAACGTGAAAATAGTATTCCAAATCAGCTTAGTTGACACACTACAAGCTTACATGATCCATGGCAATGTGTTTGTAAACAAGACCCCTTGTCAACAGCAGTGGTTCTAATCTGTGTGTGTATGTGTGTGTGTGTGTGTGTGAGATAGATCCCTTTGGCAGCTTGGACAGGCTTATCGACTCCTTAGTTCAAAATGCACAGAATACGTAGTGTTATAAAAGAAACCTAATACATTGAAATAAAAATGTATTATTTTTCCCATCCAAGTTCATGTATCTTCTGAAATTCATGAACCTAGGTTAAGAACCCCTGGTTTACAGTCTTTCATAGGCTGTTTGGTAGTCTAGTGGCAGAGAAATGCTGACAGATCTTTTGGTTAACCTTGAAATAGAACATTATCTTCTCTCTTAGGAGGGTCAGCAGAACATGTTTTTCTGTATATAATGGTTCATGGGCATGTTCTTCTGAAAGAATGTTTTGCAGAAAATCATTTTCTGTATACTGCAAGGGTTAGTGTTCTTTATAGACAGAACATTTTCACAGTTCTCTCACACACAATTCTGTACAAAAACATACACACACACACATTCTATTTTTCAATTTCAAGATCTAGTATATTTTTTGAAGAAAAAGGCAATCTTCTTACCTAATGAGCAGCAATTAACATCAGTTACTCGTAGGTAACCTTTTCTGTGAGACATCTGCTATGGACCAACTTACTTTTGTGCCACTATTTGGGAACCTGTGTTAATCTGAATTCTTTACTGAGGGAGGATACAAAATAATCTAAAGATGCCCCATTAATTCAGGGTATTTATACTCCGGTCAGAGATAAAGTATATTTGGGAAAAAAAATTTAAGGAACTTGGCATAGCAGCATTGGAATAGAGGTGAATATAATACAAATGATCAGAAGGCAGTTTTATCAGTGATTTTTCAGTGCATACATTGAATTTTAATACTATATAGTCAATTTGGTGCAGACCAGTGCAAATTTTATAGGCTAAATACAAATCTGATGTGTCTCAAAATTTAAAAACCAATTGCAAAGTTGCCTGCTCTACTTAAAAGCACCGAGACAAATTTTCATTTCCATATGACTACAATATGTTCCTATTAACCAAAGTTGAGAAATTTCCCTCAAAAGAACATGAGGTAATAAGAATTAATTGGAGAGGAAGAGGACTAGGACCAAGCTACTTTGGACAGAGAAGGCAATCAGTTTATAGATGGCTTCTTATAACTTGGGGCCACAAAGATTGCTATTTAGCTATTGATTTCTAGGGCTAATCTCCCAGAACACCATAATTAAACAAGTCACAAGACTTAATCTCATTTTCTTTAAACACAGCTGAAAGAATGAATCTGACATCTGATTTTCCTTCTTTTCAAAGTTGACCTACTCAAGTTCTGTTGTATGGTACTGAGTTTAGTTTTTTTTGTTTTTTAGTTTGTTTTTTAATGCAGTTTAATTTCTTTTCTTTGCTCTAAAGCAGTTTTTAACCTTTTGTTGTGTCATGGAGCCCCTTTGATAGTCTGGGTAAACCTATGGACCTGTTCTCAGAATAATATTTCCTATGCAAAAAAAAACACATAGGATTACAAAGAAAATCAATATAACAAACTATATTTATCAAAATAATATAATATAATATCAAAATAATATAATATAATATCAAAATAATATTAAAAAATCAAATTCACAGACCCCTTGAAATCCAATCCCCAAGCATTCCACAGACTCCTATTCAAAAGTGATGTTATGTCAGATACTTATTGCAGGAGAAATTTTTAAAAAACCAAGATGGTTATGTATTGTCCTGTACTGCCTACATTGTGTTTCTTGAAACAAAATATTATCGGTACAATGGTTCATAGATAATATTTCTGTTAAAAAACATACTTTTATTTGTTCTGAGAGTTTTTTATGCTTTTTTTCTTCCAAACCTAAAAACCTAAGAGACATGCTATCTTTATTATTACCACCAAAATCAATATCACAAGAAATATTTTCTTACTATGGTTTCATCACATGCAAATATAATTAAGACATGATAGTTACAAGAATCTTTCTTGAGCACTGATCTCTGGGTTTGGGCACTTGGAATAAACAAATAAATCACTTGGTAGTAAAACAAAAGGAGAAATAGTTTTTCCCCAAATATTCTTTTCCCCCCTAATTTTTTACATAGTGAACCTTATTTTTCAAAATCTGCTCTTTGTTGCCATAGTGATGGATTCCCACTATGAAATTATATCATGCTGGTTTTCTTTCAGGTTTCTGCAACACTCAATAACACCCACCCCTCTTTCATACCATTAGAATTCTGCAGGCACTGAACACCTTAACTGTTTTACTTTTCTGGGATAGGAAATTTTGGTAGGAGTGAGAAGGTAAAGAAGCTTGAACTCTGGTCTATAAGGCAGATATCCTGGGTGCCAATCCCAGTCCTGCCCTTCATTATATATAACCTGTGACAAATAACTTCAATTTGAAACCTAGTCTCCTCATTTATAAAAGGAGGGTAATATATCTTAGCTGCGTGCTATGTAAAGTTGTTAGACTGTGTACTTTGCAAAGTGCTATATAAATGTAAGTTATTATTATGCTGATGATTATGAAGAATTAGAGGAAACAGAAAGAGAAGGCAAAATGAAAATTTCAGAAAAAATATTCACATTAGAAAATTATCCCTCCCCCTCCAAATGTCTCCATCCCATTTCTCTCTAGAGCAATGTGCCTCCCAATGTATTCCAACCTTGCGGCCTTTTAATACAATGTCACGATATACTCCTGTCCAGGATAAATTGTACTCCAGTAAAAAATGACTGCAATTGGGAAACAAAAGAGAAAAAAAATACATGTGTTATACTGAAATTGACAGATCACTTTCTGAAGAAGAGTTGAAATTTAGCGTGGACAAAATGGAAATGTGTTGAGTTAACTCAGAATGATAAGGCTGGGGACTCTTAAGACAAGAATTTTGAGATGATTGATTCTTTTCCACAAATATTTATTAAATGCTCTATATGGGTAGAGAAGCAGCATGGGGCAAAGTATCTCTAACCTTGGAGACCTGGCATTAGGGCCAGGAAGACCTGGTATAATAGGAGTAAAATCTATCATCATCTTCAATTATATGGGATGGATTGATTCTTTTCCACAGAAGGTACTGAAAGCATTTTCAAATTTTGATTTACTCAGGGAACTAAAGGCTAAGCCAATTATTTCACTTCCTATTTTCCTGAGTTAAAAAGTCACAGCAACCTCCAGCCTCTCTTTGATAGAAGGCTGATAGACCACCATGGGCAACCTTAAGGCAAGGGAAATGCATTCAGTCGAATCAGGGGTATCTTCATTGCATAACCTTATTGACTACCCTCTCCTTTTCATGTTAAGGAAATGTCCTTTTTAGGCCAAGTAGGTGATTCAATAAGAGAGAGCAGGATATGGACTCATCTTTCAGAGTTCAAATCTGATCTCAGATATTTACTAGCTGTGTGACCCCAGGCAAGTCACTTAACCCTACTTTCCTAAATTTCATTATCTGCAAAATGACCAGGAGAAGGAAATGGCAAATCATTTCAGGATCATTGCTGAGAAAACCCCAAATAGGGTCACAAAGAATCAAATATGGCTGAAAAATAACTGTCCAAAAATGTCCTTTTACTCATTGTCCAATGATCTACAAGTTTTTAATTTTATTCCAGTATTGGACCTAAACTACAAAAAGACTACTCTGAGTAAGACAAAGTGACAGAACTTATGTTTAAGTCCCATGTCTGACACATACTGCCTGTGTAACCCTGGGCAAATCACCGAACTTCTCAGAGCTTTGGGCAATTCTCTAAGATAAAAAGCTGTTGAGTAGCAGTTGACTTACATTGGTAGAAGAAATTTCCACACCAAAAAGTTCCCTTTATCCCAGTGAAATTACCAGTGTAGTCTGTATTCCAATTCCTATTCCTATTAGACACTGCATAAAAATTAAATAAGAGTGTTTCCGCTTTGAACTTGGTGCTGAAGCTTCTCGGCTGAGACCTCAGGCTGCTTGCACTCTGAATTGTCACATGGCACAGTAGTATTCCATCACTATCACATACCACAACTTGTTAAGCCATTACCCAACTGCTAGACAACCCCTCAATTTCCAATTCTTTACTACCACAAAAAGAGCTATAATGAATTGAGACTTCGGGTTAAGATAGCGGCAGAGTAAGGAGCAGCTGCTCGATCTCTCCTAACCGAAGCATACAGGACTCCTCAAGGGGACATAAAAACAAATCCAGACGAACAATGGGACCCCAGCATTGAAGGTATGTGGAATCGGGGCATTTCCACATTATAAAGAAGTGAAACAGCTTTCACTAAAATGCGAGAGGAAGAAGCCCCTCCCCCACCCCCCACACCACGCACAACGCCAAGGCCAGCCCACAAGAGTTAATGCAGATTTGGGGCACCCATTAAGTCACTGGCAGCTCCAGGGCTTGTTCCTGAGAGCAGCAAGACTTAGGACCCCAAGTGGCTAAAGAACGCAATGACTTTGAACCCAGACATTGAGCGCCTGCGTGGGTGAAGGCATTGCCCTAGGCATGGAGGAGGATTTCGGGGTGCAGGCTTGAACCGTGAGTGGGAACTTGGTGCAGACGGCTGTGGAAGCAGCCCCTGAGACTGCTGAAAGAGCCTCCAGCAGAGGGGCAGACCAGGGACAACCAGGAGGCTTGACCCCAAGAACAAGGAGACCTGAGACTTCGGGAGCCTAGACAGACCCTAAGTGTGAGGACAAAGCTGAGAAGGCACTAGGCTAACAACAATGGCAAGCCATCGGGAAGCCCAGAAGAGAAAGATTATCAAGAAGAACTCTGGAACACTCCACAACTTTTACACAGAGAAAATCCAGAAAACAGAGGAGGACAAACAAATAATCATATCCAAACCTTCCCAAAACAATGAAAACTGGTCACAAGCTATTGAAGAGTTCAAATCTGAGATGTTGAGAAAGATGGAAGAGATCTGGCAAGAAAATAACAGTTTAAAAGGCCTAAAACCACGGATCAACTACCCATCAAAACTGACTATATACTTCCAGGGGAAAGTATGGGCATTCAACAAAATTGAAGAATTCCAAGTATTTGCACAGAAGAGACCAGGACTAAATGGAAAGTTTGATATCCAACCACAAAAATCAAGAGAAACATGAAAAGGTAAATAAGAAACAGAGGGGAAAGAAAGAAAATTCAAAATTTTTAAATTTGCCTATTTAAGGGCCTCAGTAAGATCTAATTATCTGTATTCCTATGTGGAGAAATTCTATGTATAATTCTCTATAGTGAACTCTATTCACTATTATAGCAATCAGAAGAATAATTCATAGAGAGAGGGTGGAATACTAAATGGTCTAAGATGACATGGGAGGGGGTGGGAAAGAGGGGGGGTGAATAGTAGGGGACACCAAGAGAAACTTGAGTGAATAAGAAAAATAGGATATTCTGTTACACACAAAGAGGGCATGGGAAGGGGAGGGGACAAATACTAGTATAAGAAGGACAGGAAGAGAGGTAATATTTAAACCTTACTCTCAGTGTAATCAATCCGGAGAGGGAAGGGTAGCTACATTATCCATTGGGATAAAAAACTCTATCTAACCCTACTGAGAAAGTCAGAAGGGATAAACCAAGGGGAGCAGGAGAGTGGGAAGGTCAAAAAAGGGAGGGGAGAAGAAGGGGGAGGGAATCCATTAGGCCTTTAAAAATAAAAAGAGAGGAATAATAAGGGAGGGGGTAGAAAGGGAAGTTAATCAAAGGAGAGGACAAGGGATACGGGCTCAAAGCAAACCACAGGTTTAAAAAAAATAGTGTAAGAAGAAGGAGTGGGACTAGGGGAGGATACAAAAATGTCAGTGAATGCACAACTGATAATTGTAACTCTGAATGTGAATGCGATAAACTCGCTCATAAAACGGAAGCAAATAGCAGAGTGGATCAGAAACCAAAATCCTACCATATGTTGTCTATAAGAAACACATATGAGGTGGGTAGACATACACAAGTTTAAGGTTAAGGGCTTGAGCAAAGTCTTTTGGGCATCAAATGAGAGAAAGAAGGCAGGAGTGGCTATTATGATTTCTGACAAAGCCAAAGTAAAAATAGATATGATTAAAAAAGACAGGGAAGGTCATTACATCCTGATTAAAGGCAGTATAAACAATGAGGAAATAACACTGCTCAATATGTATGCACCAAGTGGTATAGCATCCAAATTCATAAAGGAGAAACTGGCAGAGCTCAAGAAGGAAATAGATAGTAAAACCATAATAGTGGGAGATCTAAATATTCCTCTTTCAGATCTAGATAAATCAAACCAAAAAATAAATAAGAAAGAGGTAAGAGAGATGAATGAAGGCCTAGAAAAATTAGATTTAATTGATATGTGGAGAAAAATGAATAGGGACAAAAAGGAATACACCTTCTTTTCAGCTGCACATGGTACATTGACAAAGACTGACCATGTAATAGGGCACAGAAACATGGCAAACAAATGCAAAAGAGCAGAAATAATAAATGTAACCTTCTCAGACCATAATGCAATAAAAATAATAATTAATAAGGGCACCTGGACAGGCAAATCAAAAACCAATTGGAAATTAAACAATATGATTCTCCAAAACCAATTTGTCAAAGAAGAAATCATAGAAACAATCAACAATTTCATTGAAGAGAATGACAATGATGAGACATCCTACCAAACTCTGTGGGATGCAGCCAAGGCAGTACTCAGGGGGAAATTTATATCCTTGAGTGCATATATTAACAAAATAAGGAGGGCAGAGATTAATGAATTGGGCATGCAACTCAAAAAACTAGAAAGCGAGCAAATTAAAAATCCCCAGATGAAAACTAAATTAGAAATACTAAAAATTAAGGGAGAAATTAATAAAATTGAAAGTAAAAGAACTATTGAATTAATAAATAAGACCAGAAGCTGGTATTTTGAAAAAAACAGATAAAATATACAAAAGTACTGGTCAATCTAATTAAAAAAAGGAAAGAAGAAAACCAAATTGACAGTATCAAAGATGAAAAGGGAGACCTCACCTCTAATAAAGGGGAAATTAAGGCAATCATTAAAAACTATTTTGCCCAATTATATGGCAACAAATATAACAATTTAGGAGATATGGATGAATATTTACAAAAATATAAATTGCCTAGATTAACAGCAGAAGAAATAGAATACCTAAATAACTCCATATCAGAAAAAGAAATTGAATAAGCCATCAAAGAACTCCCTAAGAAAAAAATCACCAGGATCTGATGGATTCACAAGTGAATTCTATCAGACATTCAAAGAGTAACTAATCCCAACACTATACAAATTATGTGATATGATAAGCAAAGAAGGAGTCCTACCAAATTCCTTTTATGACACAAATATGGTACTGATTCCAAAGACAGGTAGATCAAAAACAGAGAAAGAAAACTACAGACCAATCTCCCTAATGAACATAGATGCAAAAATCTTGAATAGAATACTAGCAAAGAGACTCCAGCAAGTAATTAAGAAATCATCCACCATGATCAGATGGGATTTATACCAGGAATGCAAGGATGGTTCAACATTAGAAAAACCATCCAGATAATTGATCATATCAACAGTCTAACAAACAAAAATCACATGATTATCTCAATAGATGCTGAAAAAGCCTTTGACAAAATACAGCATCCATTCCTATTGAAAACACTGAAAAGTATAGGAATAAAAGGAACTTTCCTACAAATAATAAACAATATATAGCTAAAACCATCAACAAGCATTATATGCAATGGGGATAAATTAGGAGCCTTCCCAACGAGGATGCCCATTATCTCCTCTAGTATTCAACATAGTACTAGAAACACTAGCAGTAGCAATTAGAGAAGAAAAAGAAATTGAAGGTATCAAAATAGGCAATGAGGAGACTAAGCTATCACTCTTTGCAGATGATATGATGGTCTACTTAAAAAATCCTAGAGAATCAACTAAGAAGCTGGTAGAAATAATCAACAACTTTAGCAAAGTTGCAGGATACAAAATAAATGCACATAAATCATCAGCATTTCTATATATTTCCAACACATTAGAGCAGCAAGAGGTAGAAAGAGAAACACCATTTAAAATCACCCTAGACAATATAAAATACTTGGAAATCTATCTACCAAAACAAACACATCAATTATATGAACACAACTACAAAACACTTTTCAAACAAATAAAACTGGATCTAAACAACTAGGACAAGCTAGCATAATAAAAAATGACCATTCTACCAAAAGTAATTTACCTATTTAGCACCATACCTATCAAATTACCAAAAAACTTCTTTACTGAATTAGGAAAAACTATAACAAATTTCATTTGGAATAACAAAAGATCAAGAATATCAAGGGAAATAATGAAGAAAAATGTGAAGGAAGAGGGCCTAGCAGTACCAGATATTAAACTATAGTATAAAGCAGCAGTCATCAGAACATTATGGTACTGGCTAAGAGATAGAAGGGAGGATCAGTGGAATAGACTTGAGGTTAATGACGTCAGCAAGACAGTGTATGATAAACCCAAAGAGTCCAACTTTTGGGACATGAATCCACTATTTGACAAAAACTGCTGGGAAATTTGGAAAACAATATGGGAGAGATTAGGTTTACATCAACATCTCATAACCTACACCAAGATAAATTCAGAATGGGTGAATGACTTGAATATAAAGAGGGAAACTATAAATAAGTTAAGTGAACACAAAATAGTATGCTTGTCAGATCTCTGGGAAAGGAAAGATTTTAAAACCAAGCAAGAGTTAGAGAAAATTACAAAATGTAAATTGAATGGTTTTGATTATATTAAGCTAAAAAGCTTTTGTACAAACAAAAACAATGTAGTCAAAATCAGAAGGGAAACAACAAATTGGGAAAAAATCTTTATAACAAAAAACTCTGACAGGGGTCTAATTACTCAAATACACAAGGAGTTAAATCAATTGTATAAAAAAAATCAAACCATTCCCCAATTGATAAATGGGCAAGAGACATGAATAGGCAATTTTCAGGCAAAGAAATCAAAAGTATCAATAAGCACATGAGAAAGTGTTCTAAATCTCTAATAATTAGAGAAATGCAAATCAAAACAACTCTGAGGTATCACCTAGCAGATTGGCTAAAATGAAAGAAGGGGAGAGTAATGAATGCTAGAGGGGATGTGGCAAAACTGGGACATTGATGCATTGCTGGTGGAGTTGTTAACTGATCCAACCATTCTGGATGGCAATTTGGAACTATGCTCAAAGGGCTATAAAAGAATGCTTGCCCTTTTATCCAGCCTTACTATTGTTGGGTTTGTACCCCAAAGAGATCATAGATAAACAGACTTGTACGAAAATATTTATAGCCTTGCTTTTTGTGGTGGCAAAAAACTGGAAAAGGAGGGGATGTCCTTCAATTGAGGAATGGCTGAACAAATTATGGTATATGCTGGTGATGGAATACTATTGTGCTAAAAGGAATAATAAACTGGAGGAGTTCCAGGTGAATTGGAATGACCTTCAGGAACTGATGCAGAGCGAAAAGAGCAGAGCCAGAAGAACATTGTACACAGAGACTGATATAATATGGTAAAATCGAATGCAATGGACTTCTGTACCAGCAGCAATGCAATGACCCAGGACAATTTTGAGGGATTTATGGTGAAGAACGCTATCCACATTCAGAGGAAGAACTGCAGGAGAGGAAACATATAAGAAAAATAATTGCTTGAACGCATGGGATGAGGTGGACATGATTGGGGATGTAGACTCGAAACTACCACACCAATGCAACTAACAACAATTTGGAAATAGGTTTTGATCAATGACACATGTTAAAACCAGTGGAAATGTGCATCGGCCATGGGGGGGGGGAGAGCAGGGGGTGAAGGGGAAAGTAGGAGCATGAATCATGTAACCATGTTAAAAATTAATATTAATAAATGTTTAAAAAATTAAATAAGAGCTAGGCCCTGTCCTCATGGAGTTTACAATGAAATCAAATTAAGTCAAAACACCTGAATAAATTTTGTATGGTCTCATTAATGTGTGTGTATTTTATCCAGTTATTCAGAATTCAATTCATTCAAGTTCTCTACTGCTGGGCATGTCCTATCTCTGTTTTCTAAATCCTTCACAGCAGATCAACGTAATGTGCTAAGGGTCTTCCTCTCTCTTGACATTTTTGCACAGATAATACTATAGATGTGGTTATCTCCCATGATGACACAGGACCAACCCACTCCAGTGGTCAGCCATCTCTCTAATAGTATCTTTTATGCCATTTCTCTTGCCCAATTCTCTGTTGGTAATGTATTGCTGTAGTCTTCTTCTACCCATTATAGGTTTCTCCATTACTCTTTGTGGGTCTCTCAAATTTTATTCTTTGGTGGCTGTGGTATCCCATGATTCACAGTCATATTAACAATCTTAACCTTAATACAGATAACTATAATATAATAATAACTATAATATAATACAGATAACTATAATAACATTACATAATAAGTGCATTAGAGACATATATACCAACACAATGTGAAAAATCACAAAGTTTTATTACAGGGATGTCTTGTAAGAGAGAATACTTGCTGGAAGATATGAGTTTTGAGTTGAGTGGTCATACTCTGGTAAAACTATCTTGGGAGACAGCCTGAACAGGTTGAGGGTAATCAATAGGATTCATAACCATAGTGAGTTAGGGAGGGTGTCTACCCCACTATGCAAAGACTTCCGTCAGCAGAATGGATAGATGAGAACAATTTATTCCGATAGTCAAGAAAGCTGCTGAAGTAGACCCTGTGGAGCAATTGGAGCTCAGCTAGACATCAAAGATGGCAAGGTCATCTACTGTATCTCAGGCCATTATTAGTCATCTTGACTCTTGTCTTGCCACTGAACTTTAATTACTCTAGAAGGAGAGTGAAACTGGGGCAGCTGAGTAGCTCAATGGATTGAGAGCCAGACCTATAGATGGGAGGTCCTAGGTTCAAATCTGGCCTCAGACACTTCCTATCTTGGGGACTCTGGACAAGTCACTTTACCCTCCATTGCCTAGCCCTTACTGCTCTTCTGTCTTGGAACTAATACATAGTATTAATTCCAAGATGGAAGATAAAGTTTTGAGAGAGAGAGAGAGAGAGACAGAAAGACAGACAGACAGAGACAAATGACTTTGTGTAACTAATTCTTAAATCCAATTCGCATGCAAGTCAAGATATCACTTGTGATGTCACTGGTCTTCAAAAACGAAGGGCAAACAACAAAAAAAAAATGGTTCAAAATTCAAGAGAAAAAGAAGAGGAGGGTAAGGAAATTCCAGGAATATAGAACAGTAAGAGAAAAGACATCTAAGCAGGAAAGTACAGCAAAAATGGAGGCCACAAAAGATTATTCAGCCTAAAGTATAGAGAACAATGTGACATAAGGCTAGAAAGGGAAGATGGTAGTGCAGGATCATCATAGGGCCTGAATATTTAATAATTATTTATTTAAATATATAAAATATTTAATAAAGGAGTATAAAGTCTACTCAAAAGACAAGAGGAAGTCACTAAGAAGTGAACTGACCATCTCTTCCTACAAAGGTGATTAGTCTAATAGTAGAAGGAAGTATGTATTGGAGGGGAGAATTTGTGCTACTATGGCCTTTGACTAGCAAATTCAATGAATCATCTCAGTCAAAATCTATATAGCCTATGAAGATTTTCAAACAAAAATAATGGGGTCTTGCTCAAAGAAAGTTTTCAAACTATTCAACTGAAATAGGTAACTGAAGGCTCAAAGAAATTACAGACTTGTATTGTTTTTTGCTGAATGCTACCAGTTGTGCACAAATTATAACGTGTTCCTGGGTCTACACCTCTTTAGCAAGAATGTGCTTTTTGAATGCTTTGTAGGGGGGAATGTAGGCCTACTGCACTTCCACCTCAGAGACTCAAGACAATAGCAAAATTGGGCACCTGGATGTTATTGCTGTGTTTGAGTCCAAAGTTTCCAGGAATTTTGATGTTAAATCAAATACTTTCCCTAAAATGAATTTAGTTCCTTACCTTTCATTGTGTCAACTAATAATTAAGTAAAAGAAGTGTATTTGTTCTCTGGTCAGGAACCATTCCATTTAAGGCCATTTAAAAATAGAATCATGAAAGGTTAGATCTATAAAGAGTCTTTAAAATCATCTAGGCTAGTTCCCTCATTTTACTAAAGAAAAAACAGGATTCAAGAAATTAAACTGCACAAGGTCACTAAGCTAGTTAGGAACTGAGCTAGGAATATAACCCAAGTCTCACGACTTCCCAATCCACTTTCCACCCTACCACTACAAACTATTTTGTACTTTGGGAAAAAAATTTCTTTTGACTTGGGCAATCAAGATAATTTGCTTACCACTTTTTTTTTGCATATTCTATTCCATTTTTAGACTACTGGCATTTTCACTGACTGTCTCCCATATCTGAAATTTCCTCTCCTCATCTCTGCCTCCTCCTATCAATCGTGGTTTCCTTCAAGTCTCCACTAAGGTCCCATTTTCTACAAGAGTCCTTTCATAGTCCCTCTTAATCTTGGTGCCTTCCCTCTCCAACTCATCCTAAATATATCGTGCTTGTACATAGTTGTTTACATTCTGTCTCCTCCATTAGACTTTGGGCTATATGAGAGCAGGGACTCCTTTGCCTTCCTTTGTATCAGCAATGCTTAGCACAATGCCAAGCAGGTACTTAATAAAATGCTTTTTGATGACTTAATTTGAGATAGTGACAAGTTAATATGCTGCTAATATAAAATATATTTATTATTGAGGTCAATGAAAGTGACGTAAAATGATGTTCAGAGGAATGAACAAATATTCTGCTTATGTTGTAAGGTTGGGAATCTTAGAACACTATGATCTCTTAAAAAATCAAAATTACACATGACCCAAAAGGCAATGGAAAAACACATGATGGCATAAATAGGGTGCAGCTATTTACAATGATGACTTATACAAGTAGAATCACAAGGCATATCATTCAAAAATATGTGATTAGAAAAGGAAATGGGTTAGTCATGCAGCAAGGTGCAAAACATTAATGGATAGAAAATTCAGGTATTACACTGGTATCTGCAAAATATAAAAATACCTTCAGGAAAGCTTCTAGCATAATGGAGAAGCTGTAAAGGAAGGTGGACAAGAATCACCCAGAATAAGAAAGTGTGGGTGGAATGCAATTGATACTGATAGAAAGTACACCCACACTGAAGAGACCATTGATCCAACAAAATAATTAGGACTTCTTATATTTAATATGCTCATATATAACAAGTATAAGTAAATCTGAATGCCAAAATACTTGGGACCTGAAAAGTACAATTATTACTCATTGCTGGTTGGTTTAAAAATCACCATTCTTGTGAGGATAAATTTCAAGCTTAATTTTGTTTTGCTCTTTTAAAGTAGACAATCATTCCTTTGATAATGTGAGTAAAACCACTTACATACTAAATAGCGTATTGTATGATAGCTGAAAAGAATGAAGTGACTACATTGGAATCATTAATTAAGTTGTTTGTGAATGCCTCAAATCAATTTTGAATATTGGATAGTGAATATACTATCTATGCAAATCACATACAAATTTTGCTTTTCCAGATCTGACCATTCAGACAAAAAAGATGGTTCTAAGGAAGGCATCAGCATCTGTGATCTTAAATATATTCAATATATAATCTTAAATATATTTGATATATAATTAAATCATTTTGTACCTGAAATATTATTATGACATGCTATACATAACCCAGTATAGAAACTCTCAGGCACCAAAGATGGTTTTGGAATGAAAGAATGGAGGCTCCGGTTGTTCAAAAACCATTCTTAGGTACTACAACAATATGAAGTAAGCCCTCACAAATACCTGGCATGGACTTAAGAGTATGTGTGTTGAGTTATGTAGAGACTCAACAACCAGAGAGTCATTACAATATTCCACAGGAGGAGATGGAGCATTGGGAAATTTAGAAACCCCAACTAGAATTTGGTAATACTCAATTCAGATAGGTTGGACACAATAAAAATTAAAAGTACCATTCCTCTTACTACTTTCCCTCCTTATCCTGACCAATAAACAAAAACAAAAAGAAAGACACCATCACAAGTCTTTTGGTTAATATAGACTTTTCATTATTTCCTTTCATAAATTCTCATCTGGCACCACCCTCTGCTATCCAAGTCTTATACGGGAACTGATAAGGATAGTCCCTTGGGACTACTGATCCCTCTTCTGTCCTGTTGGGACAGATTGGTACCATATATCTGGAATTAAACTATGAAGCTTAAGTAATCACTAAATTCCTTTTTCAATTCATCATCACACAATATAAGAATTCAATTGTGGCTCTTTGATAGTTAAGTCATTGAACCACAATTTTCCTAACAGTCCTTTCAAGCTAAAAAGTCTTTGGGTAAAGTCTGGCAATGAAATGTATGTCTGTCATCCAAAAACCCATAGAGCTAAGTTTGGAGAGAATTATCACCAAGTTGACCACAGAGTAATGAAACTTTATGGCCACAGCAATTCTCCAAGACTTCATGAAAACGTACCATAAACCCTAAAGTGCTATGTACAAACCTAAAGAATAATTATTATTAAAATGTTGTAGAAGAGTTTTTATGTGCATTAACAGATGGGATGTTCACATTGTCAGAATCACCTATCCACACCCCCAAAAATATGTGTATCTTTTGTTCTTGTTGTCTGTACTCTACTCTCTGCAACACCTTTATTACTTACTGAACCCCACAGAAATGGGATTCTGTTCCTATGGTCTTCCTGGGCTTTTGCTTTTTCAGTCTTAGTCTCCATGATATCTCTAATCATACCATTGCTTATTTACTTTCATATTTCTTTCAGCACCCTTGTATGTCATCCTTCCCAGTTAAATGTGAGCTTTTGAGAATAAGGACTGACTTGCATGCTCTTATTTATGTCTCTAACACAATGTATTTTGTTATTGTACAGTTGTTTTCCAATCATGTCCAACTCTTCATGATCCCATTTTGAGTTTTTTTGGCAAAATTACTGGAGGGATTTGCCATTTCCTTCTTCAGCTCATTTGATAGATAGGGTAACTGAGGCAAACAGGGTGACATGACATGCCTAGAATTACACATCTAATAAGTATCTGAGGCCATATTTGATTTCAGAAAGATGAGTCTTCCTGACTCCATTCCTAGTTGGTACTCCATCCACTGTGCCACCTAATTACCCAAAGTAAGTGCTTGATAAATTATCTAGCTACATTTATTTTTAATAATAATAAATGCTAGCATTTCTACATTTTACAAATCTTAACCTATTGGATCTGCTCAATTACTCTAAAGCAGGTGCTATTATTATGCCTACTTTTCATATAAGGAAACCAAGGTTTAGAGAGATAAAGTGACTTGCCAAGGGTCACAGAGCTGGCAAGTGTCTTGAGGAGGATTTGAACTCAGGGCTTCCTGCCTTCAAGTTCTGAGACCTATCCACTGTGCCACACATGGCTACTTGTCTATCTATCTTTCCTTCCATCCAACTCCTCCATTTAAAAAATAAAATCTGACAAAGGATATACATTATTCATGCTTTTTAACTCCCAAAAATACACATGATAAGTCCCTTGGAAAATACATGTTGACTATTCATCATGCTCTCAAGTGTATAATGGGAATAGAACCAGTCAAAATGACTCAGCATCCTTTCTCAAGTAGGTTTCCTGCAGGACATCCCACCTTCTTTCAACTTGTTTTAGAAAGAAATCAAGATTGGGATCATAGGTCACCCCAGTTACAGCATCAGAATTGGCAGCAGCAGAGGACATTCTAGAGGAGATAGGAAGATACCTCATTTAAAAAGACACCATAAATCTGCTTTTTGTGACCCCTGCATATGGTTAGCCCTATTTCTTAATATTCTGTCAGAGGTGACAAAAGCTAGTAAATACAGAGAGAGTAACACATGGGAGCCAAGTATAGTACAACACATTGATTTTGAGAACCACATAGGAGTAATTCCACATGGGAGTACTTGAAGAAAGTGAAGCACAATTCAGTAAGATGACCACTGAATTTGTAGTTGAAAGACCTATATTCGAACCATAGCATTGTGTGACTTTAGGTAAGTCACTTATCTCTCTAGCCCTCAATTTCCTTATCAGCAAATTTTTTGACTAGAAGACCTTTAAGGGCCCTTCCTTCTCTATATCATTCTCTGATACTCATGTTCTTGCTAACAGAAAGGGAGATAATAAAGGCTAGTCTGTTAATGTCCCAAGAGGTGTAATGGAAACCAAATAAAACTAGTCAAACCTTCAGGTAGTGTCATATTATTAAAAATTAATGTTCGGAATTCTTCAGCAACTTGAACTAAAATGCTTACAAATGGGGACTTTATACATAGTAAATATGAAGAAGGACTCCAATGGAGATAAGTTTGCTTAAACTACTAAAATGTAATCCAGGCCATTTGCCCTATAAAGTGTCCTGGAGTAAAAATTAAGGGTTTTTTTTGTCATTAAAGAGTTTCATCCTAGATGTTATAGGCCAATGTCATAAATCAAATGAATCTGTTTTCGGATACTTTCTTAATTGAAATTAATTGAGAAATCCAGGATTTTTTAAACTATGAAAAGCCATATGGAATAAATAGCAATTTAAAAATAGAAAAGAATTGATTTTTAGTTTCTTTTGAGAAATTGAAATAAAAGGTATTCTAAGTTTTTAGACAATAAATAGAAATCCAATCAACTTGGATCTTTGGGATTCACTGGTTTCATTCAAAGTTTTGTAGTTAGACCTTAAACATGTTGCATTTAGTTGCTAGGATTTCTCACTCAAGTCATTTCCCCTATCTTAATATACCTTACCTTTTCTCTCTTAAAATATATCCTTACCTCTAGGGTTCTTTTGCTAGTAAAAGTATTTATGATTAATGAAATAAAGTATAACTTAAGAAACTATAGGCAGACATAGAAAAATATGACCTTATGCAGATGATTTGGGCCATTCTATTCTTTTCAAAGGCTATAGACTGGAGAGTGCCTAAATTTAAAAGCATGGAAAATTTATCCCATGGGACAATATTAAAATATTTGGGGCTTCTTAACTAGAGAGAAGGATAAAGTGAAACATGCATGAAAATATGACAAGTTATCAGTAGGCTAAAGAAAGGTCAAATGAGAAGAAATGAATGTAAGTTAAAATGAAAGAGATTTTCATAGAATATTAGCGAGAAATTCTTGGCCACCCATTAGAGAAATAAGATACTAAAGGAAAGTTGTAGCTACAGCATGTCAGTCCTTAGAGTTATGAAGAGAAGAATAAAAAACTTACTGATCTTGAATGGTTTACTCATTTTCCAATATGGATCTGTGATTTTATATTGCATTTTCTCTATAGATGAAGATCACAACTCACTCATGCCCATTAATCATTTGTACTTCTTCTCATCCATGTCCTCTCATAAATTTACCATGTTCAAGGTAGGGGGTGGCAGAAAAGGGGAAGGGAATTTATCTAATGTGCTGGAGACCTTCCTCACATTATCTTCATGTTATCTGGATATAAATGGAGCAATGGACTTCCCATCACTCTTACCATATGATAGGCTCATCACTTTTTTCACTCACACATTTCTCTGAAGATAACTTTTATACCACTTTTCCTTAATTTCTCATGTGTAAAATACTTGATCATGTTTATACTCATCATGTACCTCTCTGTTGCATTATATATGCCAAAAATATTCATGGTGGAACTTTTTTGTGGCAGGAAAAAGTTGTAGCCATGGTGAGTGCTCATTCATTGAGAAATGGTTGAACAAATTGTGGTGCATAAATGGAATGTTATTGAGCAGTAAGAAATGATGAACACGGGAAATTCAGAGAAATATGAGTAGACTTGAATGAGTTGATAAAGTGAACAGAAGTAGAAAAACAATAAATGTAATAACTATAATAATGTAAATTAAAAGAATTTAAAAAATAAAATCTAACTCTAAGTGATTATCATAATTAATTTTGGCCCTAGAAAACAGATGATGAAATATACATCCTTTCTTTTGATCTAAGGATAGAAGATTGTGGGTACAAAATTTTATACCTATTGTTGCCATTTAAGTTGTTTTGTTTAATGCTTATTCATTGTTAAAAGGGAAATTTAGAGGAAGGCATGTCTAGACATGCTTAGGATGTAAGAAGGCATCAATAATACTTTTTTAAGGATGGGCTTTGTTCAGGGAGAAGCTTGAAGACATTAAAAAGAATTGTGCAATTTCCTAAACTCAATTCAGCTCGTACTCCCAACTCCTACTCAATTCTGTGCCCAGCTCCTTATCTAGGCTTAATGTATGTTTTAGAAACATGTAATGATAGGCCAGTCCTAAAGCTGTCCCTCTAGGTGCTTATGAAAGTCAGAACACTGTGCTACATAGCAAGTCCCTCAGAGTTACTACTAGAATGCTGATAGAGTAACAGTCACCCACATTCTAGAGACCTAAGTTCTTATATGAATTCAGAGAGCAGTCATAGAGGGGATGCTATATTTATACATATTGTATCCCAGGTCTATCATCAGTAGCAAGAATGGTATCATTTCTCATCTTTGTATGCTTAGCATCTAGCATATTGCTTTGTGTTCAATAGATACTTTAGAACCATTTATTAAATTGAATTGAAAGAATAACATGTTTAGAGAGCATAGTTTGGGTTATCGATCAGAAAAAAATAAAAGCATACTATATTCAATCCTCATGTCAAATAATAATACGTTAGCTTCTTTTAAAGGAAGCATTTTCTTGGCTTCCTCCTGGCTGTTTACTTTGAGTAAAAATGAAATGTATGCTCCAAACCATGTCTTCCTATCCTTACAACAGAAACACACATTTCAGTCTAATTTCAAAAGAACAATCAGAAGTTGTTTTCTTCCCTATTCTGAGATGCATCTAGCCTAATATATATTTTCTCTCTGATGGTCATTTTTTCCACTCTGAAACTAGAGAATTTAGGAAATTTGTTCCATTTTCACTTTGGGTTGAATTTTGAATTTGTTTTCACCAAGTTGATAATAAACATTTACGTTTTTATGTGTCAGGCAGCTAGGAAGCATAATAAATAGAATAATGAGCCTGGAGTCAGAAAGATTCATTTTCCCAAGTTCAAATGTGGCCTCTGACACTTATTACTATGTGACTCAGAGCAAGTTACTTAATTCTACTTGCCTCAGTTTCCTCATCAGTCAAATGAGCTAAGCTGGAGAAGGAAATGGCAAATCATTCCAGTATCTTTGCCAAGAAAACCCAAAATGTGGTCATGAAGAGCCAGGCATGATTGAAAAATGACTAAACAACAACAACATGTGCCAGGCACTGTGTTGTGTTGGGAATTGTAAAAGACAGTTTCTGGTGTCAAGGACCTTACAGTCTAATGTGGGAGATAACATGTAAACAACTATGTATAACCAGGTATACAAGGTAAAATTGTCCTTTATGTTAATTTTAATATTGTGTCTTTGCTTATCATATTTTAGTCTCTCCATGAATAAATGATTTCATCAATATATGTACTCTTTTCAGTGATGCAAAAAATAGCCCATCTACATCTTCCCAAACTGTTTGACTCTTGAACAAATTCTTCCATAAATCTTCCATGGGGGTCCACCAAATATTTGTAAGGCTTCCTCTACATTGCTTAACATTTCATGAATACTAATGGAACATGCAGGATGTCCATTTCTTATTCCTCATTCTCTCTACTTAAGTAGCCCACTTCCTTTTTCAGTCATTACATTTCCTGATGATATCTTTTATGCCATATCTCTTGCAAAATTTTTCATGAGTAATACATCCATCATGTGCCTCTCCATTGCTCTTTGAGTGACCCACAACTTCAAAAACTGGTATTTCATCTTTCAAAGTATATTTTTATGATTTTAATGTAGTTATGGGAGGCATCTTATAAGAAGATAGTCCTAAGGTAGAATTTTGCTCAACTACATTAAATTATTTTTAAAGTCAATAAGCAATAAACACATTAGGATATATTGTTCATTCAAGTGTCTGATCTTGAATATGTGGTATCTGGATGTCAAAGGCTATTTGTGAAAGTCTGCCTATTCTCTTCATATCACTAGATAGTGAGGTGGGTTGAGCACTGGGCCTGAAGATAGGAAGACTCATCCTCCTGAGTTCAAATCTGACCTTAGACATTTATTGGCTGTGTGACTCTGGGAAAGTCACTTAACCTTATTTGCCTCAATTTCCTCATTCCTCCTAAAAAATGAGGAGGAAATAGTAAAACACTGCAGCATCTGTGCCAAGAAAACCCAAAATGAAGTCATTAAGAATTAGATATGACTGAACAACAAGCCTATTCTCTTCCCCTATCTTCATCAGGGATACTCTAAGACAGTGATGGTGAACTTTTTAGAGATGGAATGTCAGACCTCACCCCACCCCCCAAGTGCCAGGCACACGCCTCCCCCCTTACCCTGCACTGGGGAGGGAGGAAGCACTATCACTGGGCGGCTGGGCAGAGGGGTGAGTGAAGAATGTCCTCAGCAAGAATTGAGATGGGAACGGAAGCAGCCTGAGTGCTCTGCTCCCTTCCAGCTCTGCCACCTATGAGCTGCCACCTTACCCCCATGCTCTCCCATTGGGCTTCTGAGCAGAGGGGCGGGGGATGTGAAAAAATGTCATCAGGTGCAGTGGAGAGAGGGAGGGGAGAAGCTCCACCTGAGTACCTCTGCCCTTCTAATAAGGAACTGTAGAGGATGAGGGGTTGACCACGGTTCCACTCTGTGTGCCATCTCTGGCACCTATGCCATAGGTTTGCCATCACTGCTCTAAGAGATATATGAGAGGTATGTTTTATTGGCAAAATCAACTGTTGCCTTTTTGACCCAATGAAAAAGGTTCTTACTTCATTAAGCTATCATAAGGTATAGACTCCTTATTTAAACATTTAAAACTTCATCTTCCCCTTACACTGAAGAGTTGAGCTGATATGAAACCCCTTGGTGAACTTATATGAAGAGATTTACAAAAATCATACAGGATGGCCAAGGAGAAATAGGTTATGATTTGCTTCACTGGAGGAAACAACTATTTTTGGTTGTTTACCAGTCCAATAAAATATTGGAATATGAAAGTAACAGATTTTTTTGTCTCCTTAGTATCTATACCATCAGCTGGCCCATAAATCACAGATATCTTCATAATAGTTTATTGTGGTTTGGTTTTGTGTTTTTTTGCAACTGCTTATGATTAGTACTATAATGTGCAATTCACTTGATTTCCTTGGACTTCACTGTCCTCATTCGTAAAAAAAAAGTTGGTCTAAATGGCCTAAGAGGTCCCCTCTAGAACTTGTTCTTGGATCCTATGATCCATGATAAGATCAATATGACCCACAAAATTAAGTTTCTTGTTACCTTTAGATGCTTAATAAAGCCAGCCTCACTATTATTTCATCCTCCCATTCCCTTCACACCCGAAAAATGTCCCTTGAATATTCCGTCCACTTAGCTATAACTTCCTTCTGTCTTCTGGTTTTATTTATAGCAAAAATGGCAATCAATCATTTAAGAAACATTTATTAATCACCTACTATGTACCAGATGCTATTCTAGACAATGGGAAAATACAAGGACCCCCCCAAAAAAAGTAGCCCCTACCCTCAAGGAATTTAGCAAGATGTTTGTCATTGGAAATGACTCTCACTCATAGACTATCAACAATTAAATTAATGTTTATGGATGCTCAAAAAATGGTGTGATTCATATAGCATCCTCTGTGCTGCTTTCTTCCATTCTGCAGCTATCAATACACAAGCAGAAGATGCTCAGTACTAAGAGTCATCGAGTTTTTTGTTGTTTTGTCAGTTGCTATAAGTAAACAATTCATCATTGAGTGGTGAGTCTTCAGGTATCTCCTCAGAAAGCACACATAAGTTATTTCTGGGACTATAGTCAAAGCCTTTCAAGCACAATAGATTATCTAAAAATTAATTAAACAAATATAAAATATTTATTAAGTGCTTCTTATATTGCTGGTACTGTGCTAAGTTCTGGGAATACATATGCTAGCAAAAAAAAAAAAAAAAAAAAAAAAACGGTCCCTCCCCTTGAGGAGCTTACATACTAATAGAGAAAGATAAAAACAGGAGGAGGTTGAAAAGTCAAAAAGTAGGTGAGTATGTCTGAAATAAATACCTCCTTGACAATAGATTCTGAAGAGGAATTCACAAACTGGACACAAAGACTGCAAAAGGAGAAGCATTTCCAGGATAAGCACTCTCTGAAACAGAAGAGGAAAAGTAATCTGAAGAGTCAAGAACTGAGATGTAGTAGTAGAACCTGACTGAGATTGTGTTCCATTAGCCTAGCCTTTGAGATTCCAAGATGACTTATTTGCCATGGACCAGTGTATAAGAGATTTGTGTGTGTCCCTCATTATATGATCAAAAGTTTTTTGTTTAGTAATAGTTATCTTAACTACATTCCTATCATTCTCTTCCATTATTCCTTCATTTTAGTTTCATCTCTATAATGTTAAGCATATAGTCTTCATTTCATATGGTTATTTTTTAAAAAATTCCTAATCTTCTGTGTTAGAATTGATACTAAATATAAGTTCCAAAGCAGAAAGATGGTAAGGGCTAAGATAATGAGGTTAAGTGACTTGCCCAGAGTCACACAGAAAGTATCTGAAGTCAAATTTGAACCCTGGACCTCTTGTCTCCAAGCCTGAATCTCTATCCACTGAGCCACCTAGTTGCCTCCTCTTTCATATAGTCCTTGGAGGCCATGAGATAATATTTTAATACAGAGAACTCAAATAATACATTGCTATTTTTTTATTAGATTTGAAATTTCATGGGCATAGGATCTTCCTGGTAAGGAAACTCCCTTTGCCTATACAAATTGGCACTGATTCTATAACTTAGCCTCTCTACCTTTCCACACAGTCTTTTTATATCTTATATCCCCACTTACCCCAGGTACTTTTTGACAGGTACAGTGGCACTGGCCTTCTTGTTATTCTTCCTGAATTTGGGCATTTTTTACTGGCAATATCCTCTACCTGGAATATTTTCTCTCCTCATCTGTGCCTCTTGGCTTCTTTTGAGTCCCAGCTAAAATTCCATGCACTATAAGAAGGCTTTCCCATTCATCTTTAATTCTAGAGCCTTTACTTTGTTGATTATCTCCAATTTATCCTGTCTACATTGTATTTGAACATAGTTATATGGTCTTCCCATTAGACTGTGAGCTCTTTGAGACTAGGAACTATCTTTTAACTTTCTTTCAATCCCCAGTGCTTAGGCACAGTGCCTGGCACATGCATAATGGACACTTAATAAATATTCATTGACTGAATGAATAAAGAGTTTACTGGATCACTGAGATATTAAATGATTTACCCAGGGTCACAAAACGAGTATCTGTCAGAGGCAGGATTTAAATCCAGGTGTCTTGATTCTGAGACTGATCCTCAAACTGCAATGAAAGAATAATAATACTTATTATTAATAAAGCCCACTTTGTCTGGGGAATTTAAAAAAATGTATGAATATTATCTCATTAATCCTAACAACATTTTTGAGAGCCAGAACAAATGAACAGAGACATGCCAAAGAAAACATTTTAAATGAATTAGGCCTTCATTTTTTTTATGCATACTCAAAGTTAGGTTTTTGGATGGTCCTTGGAGAATAATGAAATAAGACTTGGAAAATAAGAACTTCAGAGTTTATATCAAAAAACTAAGTACTTTAAGTGTCCTTGTAGGTATACACTGATTGCCATTATGAGGGAGGAAATAAATTAAATAATCTAGGACTTTATAAGATTAAAAATGATGTAGATGGTTCAGTGGATAGAGTACTAGGCCTAGTGCTATGTTGGTGAACCTATGGCACTCATGCTGGGAGGGGGGCGCTGCTCCCTTCCCCCTTTCTACAAATTCCTGAGGATATTTCTCTAATCACTTGCTCCTCTGCCCAGCAGTCCAATGGGAGCACTTCCTTGCTCCCCTGTCTGGGGTAAAGGGGCAATTCACATGACATGAGTGTTATAGTTCAGGTACTTGGTCTCTAAAAAGTTCACCATCACTGGTCTAAAGTCCGGAAGACCTGGCTTCAAATCTGACCTCAGACATATACTAGCTTTGTGACTTTGGGCAAGTCACTTCACTCTTTGCCTCAGTTTCTTTTTCTGTAAAATGAGCTAGAGGAGGAAATTACAAACCACTGTAGTGTCTTTGCCAAGAAGACCCCAAATTGGGCCACAAAGAGTCAAACACAACTGAAGACAACTGAACAACAATGTAATATACTAAATTAAACTTGGTGGCAAGAGGAACAGCAGTGCACTTAATAGTCTCTTCTATTTTAAACATAGTTTGTTTGGTTTTTTTGTTTAATACAAACTAGGGGACAGTTGGGTGGCTCCATGGATTGAGAACCAGGTCCAAAGACTGAAAGTCCTAAGTTCAAATCTGGCCTCAGGCACTTCCTAGATGTGTGACCCTGGGCAAGTCATTTAACCCCCATTGCCTAGCCCCCTGATGGCGAACCTATGACACACATGTCAGTGCTGACACGTTTGGCATTTTTATGACATGTGACTGCATGCAGCTGCATACAGAGAAGTATGGGGCCGCATGCTGAGGATGAAACATTTGCTTAATATAGTGTAGACCCTCTGTGCCGGAGGTCTGTACAGAAACAACAGAATTCCAGCATAGAGTGTCTAATTCTGGAACTTCTGGGCCATTAGGGGACCTTTGACCTCACTTCCGGCTGGTGGAGCAGGGAGCAACAGAATGCTGCAGGAAACACATCTCTGAGGGTCCTGTGATCGCCATTGCCAGCAACCACATAACCAGAGCAACCATCATCCAATCTACTGTTCTTGAGTATTGTGGATTTCTAATTAACCATCATTACTGAGATAAGTGTGGGGGAGGCTGGGAGAGGGTAGGGCCTCTGCTATGGGTGCTGTTTCATGCCATTAGAAATAGCAGCAGCCATCTTAATTTACATAAGGACCGCCATCTTGCAGCATAGTGCAGACTCCATTTCACCACTATTACTTTTGTGCATTCTTATTAACCCCTATTTCTGCTTATTAACCCTGCCCTTTCCTAAAAGACAGTTACATGTGCCATCATGGGGGCTAGTTAACCCCTAATTGACTGCAGAGCTAACAGGTTATCTACAATTCTATTTTCTGTCACTGCCTCCCTAATGGAGAACCCCAAAAATAAAAAAAAACAAGTTTAAATAAAGGAAATGGTAGTAGCAGTAGCCGACCCTTTTCAGAGACATGGACTGAGATGTATGGCATTATAGAAAAAAATGGCAGAGAACATGGAATATAAATAGACATTTTGAAATTAATCATTCCCAGCTCTTGAAAAAAAAATGAGGATGAAAGGAAAGAATACATTTCCAGGCAGCTACACCTTTATAAGAGCCAATTTAATTCCAGCCTTAAATTTGTAAAAGGCTCTACAAATTTAAAATCTGCAAGTTTGAGCATTGCTCACTCCATAGCTCAGCATGGAAAAGCACTCAGTGAGGGAGAATTTTTTAAAGAAACTCTCCTAAGATGTGCACCAGTTCTATTTCATGATATGCAGAATAAAGGTGCAATTATTAAGAGAATATCTGAGTTACCATTCAGTAGAAATATAAAAGATCGAATAATGAGACTGAACACAAATGTACAACATCAATTAAAGAGAGACATAAGTAATTGTAAATATTTTTCAATCTCTCTTGATGAAACTACTGATGTCACATCACATGTGCAGTTGGCTATTATTGGTCGATATTCTGATAGTCTCACAATGAGAGAAGAGTTGATAAATTTAGTATCAGTGCCAACAAGTACATCAGGAAGTGAAATATGTAAGGTTGTTATATAAACATTCATGACCTAAGCAATGATATCTCTAAAGTTGTGTCAGTGATGACAGATGGGGCAACAATCATGGTGGGGGAAAAAGCTGGATTTTTCAAATTCTTTACGGAAGCTATTGGACATCCGATTGTGTCTTTTCATTGTATTATCCATCAGGAGGCTTTATGTGCCAAGGCAGGATTCATCAACTTATATGACTTATTGTCAGTGTTACAAAAATAGTTAATTTAATAGCTGCTCACCCCCTTCACAAGCGAGAATTTTCTGCACTTTTACTGGAGTTGATTCCACCTATAGTGGACTGCTGATGTACAATAATGTAAGATGGCTGAGCCGAAGCAAAGTTCTTGAGTGTTTTGTGGAATGCTTTGAAGAAATTAAGCTATTTCTTGAGGATAAGGATCTGGGAAACTTTCCTCAGCTCAATGATTATAAGTGGGTCAACATCCTGATGGTTTTTATAGATCTCTCTGTTCATATTAATGAACTGAATTTAAAGTTACAAGATTTTAGCAAAAGTATTGATGTTATATTTGGATACATAAAAGCTTTTGAAAGTAAACTTAAAATTTTTGAGTGAGATGTAGAAACTAAAACTTATAAGTATTTTCCTTGAGTAACAAAGTATTTTGAGAAGGCCAGTGCAGCTTTACAGAATGAAATGGAACCCTTGCATATAAAGTACCAGCATGTTTTAGACTTGTTACTTGAGCAGTTCAGTGATAGATTTAATCAATTTAGAAGTCTAGAACAGACCATGAAAATAATTAAGTATCCTAAGGTTGTAGACTACAGTAGTTTGGAATTAAATTGTTCCCAATGGATGCAAATTGATGATTTGGAGACACAACTTGCAGAATTTCAAGACAGCATCTGGGCTCAGGTGTTTGTCGACTTGAGGTCAAAGTTTGAGAATCTAGAAAGGTGCCTCTTGGAGAATCAAGAGGAGTGCCACCACTAATAGGAAATTTGGAGTGCCTGGAAATGATTACCAGACACTTTTAGTACCCTGAAAAATATAGCAATGGCTTTACTCACAATTTTTCCCTCTACATACTTTTGTGAGACTATTCTCAGTGTTAAATAGTATCAAAACCAACAAAAGAAACAGATTGACAGACAAAGTTAGTAGCACTTGCTTGGGCTTGAAGTGTACAAAATACCAACCTTCAATTGAAGATTTAGTGGCTAAATGAATTTTCATTAGCCAATTAAATTCAGCAACAAAAAAGCCACTAATAGGCAGGTTAGTTAAAGAATTCCCCCTCCCCCTCACTTACCTTAGTTCACAGCATCCCACACAAGTTAAATAATATCAAGACCAACAAAAGAAACCAACAGATGACAGATGAACAAAGAAGCCACTAATCAAGTAAGTTAAATAATTAGTTTTTGGTTTATTAAATATAATTATATATTATAATTATACATTTTTGTGATTTAAACTATAAATATCATGAAATTATGGTTTTTTTTCTTGAAGTGACACACCACCCAAGTTATACTCATTTTTTTGGTGAATTTTGACACACCAAGCTCAAAAGTTTGCCCATCACTGGCCTAGCCCTTACTGCTCTTCTGTCTTGGAACCAATATAGAGTATTGATTCTAAGTCAACAGATAAGGTTTTTTTGTTTGTTTGTTTTTTAATACAAACTAGTTTTTCCTATATTCTATTGACTACAAATCTCAATGGGCACTTCCTCATTCCCCTATAAAATGATAATTGAGATTCATAGCGATGAACTTAAGGCACTGAAAGATTTTGAAATATCTTCTGAATCATCAAGGAATAGATTAGAATATGCTCAGTATAATTTTCATCTTAAGTGTCTTTTTTTCCCCACCACTATATAGGTAGACCAGGTTTTCAAAGGCTATATACAAGATCTAGAAGGTTCTACCAAGATAGAAAGGCTTTGAAAATGGACCTGACACAAATTGGGTGTATGTCATTTGAGAATTAGCCTGGCTAACTTTGAAAAGACTCATTATTATCACAAGGTCAGCCAGCAGAATTGACTCATTATTATTGCCACAGCACTTATGAAATTGTCCTCTAAAGAATGAGAAGTTGTGATTCAGAGGAGAGTGTGCTCACCCTGATGAAATCATGGATTAAAAAAAAATCTTTCCTTCCATCTTAGAATCAATATTAAGTTTTGTTCTAAGGCAGAAGAGTAGCAAGGGCTAGGCAATTGGGGTTAAGTGACTTTCCCAGGGTCTCACATCTAAGAAGTATGTGAGTCTAAGGCTACATTTAAATCTGGGACCTCCCATTTCTAGGTCTGACTCTCCATCCACTGAACCCCTAGTTGTCCCTAATCATGGATCTTTTAAGGAATATATTGTATTCTAATTCTTTGAAAACTGGTCATTTTTTAAAAATCAGAATGGTACCAACTTTACTTGTTCTGGTTCTGAGCACACTGCCTCCCAACTAGCACTGAGCAACTTAACACTATCTCTAACAAACCCAAGATGGTAAGAATATTCCCAATTACTGAATATTCTAATTAAAGAGAGAAGCCTTATAAAGGATTCAAATAGACCTGATCACTTGATCTCCATTCTGGTGCACAATTGTTGTGTTCACTAGCAACTAAAGCAAGATAGAGAAGTCCTAAAAACTCCTTAACACATCCACACCACAATAATAACCCAAGGGGAGGAAACCCAGAAGCAAACATATAACACCACACCTCTTAGTAGCAACTGGTGTGTCCTCTAAAGGCTCTCCACCAGTTTAACCACAACATCCACCAAATGTTTTTCTTTCTTTTTTTTTTCTTTTAAAATCACACTCAATTACATACTGGTTTTCATGAATATCAAACCACATATACCACATATAGTTGCCTTTCTACCCTTCAGAATCATAAAAATAGCCTTCAAATGTTGGAACAAATAATTTCTTCTTTTCTCAGTTGCTACCCATTGCTGCAGAAGTGCTTGAGGAAATATTTGCCTTCACTTTCATTCCTCTTCATATCTTTGTCCCAGTCACTCCTCACTACCACCCATCCTCCCCCAGTGGGAGCATTTAGTGTCAGAATTTCCTTTGGGGGGGTAACTACATGTCTTGCAAAGCCCATTGCCCTGACAACTGAACTTATTGCTTATCTTCATCTCTCCAAGTTGAATAAATTATTAGCAAACATCACTGGTGTCATTTAATAATTGAGCAAAATATATCTTTCCTTCTATGATAAAAAATGTGATTTTTAAATAATAGAAGCTAATATTTATTAATTAATAATAGAAGCTAATATTTCAATTACCTTCCAAATGATTCTTGTAGAAGTGATGTCAGGGGCAATGAATCAGAGTCAGGAACCTTAGATTCAAATCTTGGTCCTGACATCACTACCATGTAACTAGGGAGCTGATCACTTTGACTTTTATGAACTTCCTGAGAATACTGGTATGACCTACTTCACAGAGGTATTGTGAGGAAGATGTTTTGTCTACCTAAAAGCACTAAAGAAAGAGGATTTGAGTTGATACTAGAGAGATAATATCTAGGAAGTGTAGAATGTTTTAGAATTATAGAAAGGTCCTGGTGGCAAAGTAATCACATCAAGATTTAAATAGGAAAAAACTGGCTCCTGATGCTTCCTAGCTGTGTGATCCTGGGCAAGTCACTTAACTCCCATTGCCTAGCCCTTATTGCTCTTTTGCTTTGGGACCAATACTTAGTATTGATTCTAAGAGAGAGGGTAAGGGTTTAAATCTATATATTTATATTAGAAAGACTTTTGGAAATCTTTGTATTTCATATAGGAAGAAATCACTTGGCTCAAATTTGTATATTAAATTTCAAGGACTTTTTATTTTCTGATTAGCTCCTGTTTCTGTTCCCAGTATGGTGTGAGACTCATCCTTGACAAATCTGTTATTACTTCTTGCTATAGAATAGAGCTACAGACCCCAGGTCATTCCCCAGGCTGGAAGGTTCTGCATGGTGCCTTCCTACTTAGACTAGTAGCTACAGATCTTGTTCTGTCTCCTTTTGCTGATCTGTACTGAAAAGTTACTCACTGTCTTTATTCCTCAGATTTCCCCATTAAAATTTTGTGTGATACTCTTTCTTGCAAGAACTTAAGGAATTCTGTCTCTCAAATAGATTATAAACATATATATGAATAATCGAAGGGCAACTAGGTAACAGAGTGGATAGAATGCCAATCCTGGAGTCAGGAAGACTCATCTTTCTGAGTTCAAATATGGCTTCAGACACTTTCTAGCGGTGTGTAACTGGGCAAGTCACTTAACCCTTGACTCAGTTTCTTCATCTGTTAAATGATCTGAAGAAGAAAATGACAAACCATTCCAATACCTTTGCTAAGAAAAACTTAAATGCAGTCCTAGAGATTCAGACATGACTGAAAAGCAACTGAACAAACATAAATGAGTGATAATAATAATAAATTTACATTTATAAAGAGCTTTATATGATTTCCATAGTGATTATTTCCCAACAATCCTGTAAAAGAAATAGTAATTATTTCATAATGATTATTAATCCAGTAACAATTAATGAACAACTAACAAGATTTTATGTAAGTGTATACATGCATAAGTAAATAATATTTTTGTTTTCAGACACCACACTGTGCTTTAGGATTGTCCATTCCATGATTTTTCTATGAGCACTACATTCTCTAAAAAATTGATTAAAACGATCATTATTATTATAGAAAATTATATGTTCTGTTTGATGATGATTAAAGTTTGGCAATATTGTGCATATATTTTCAGAAGTAGGTTGTTAAAAAAAGAATAAGTTATTGCTGTACTAACATAAATTATTAATGGTATTAGGGTTCAGGGTTAGAATTCTTAACCAGTGTATGGAAAAGAGCAAGCAAGAGAAAAATGGTACCCTAAATGCGAAAATCTAAATCAGTCAAAGAACATACTTTGCCAAGGATAATTTATGGTGTTTGCTTTCCCACCCCCCCCCAAGAAATGTCTCCATTAATCCTACTACAGTACAGCTGTATAAGACTATAAATCAGTTGACTAGCTTAGGTAATGGGACTTTTATTTCATAAAACCATGCCAAAAAAAACTCTGAGGTTTTTTCTTGAGTGACACTGAATATTAGCATCACATAGTATTTTTTTAATTCAATGAAAAGATCATTCTGCTATTGACTGAAAAAGTTATTTACTATTTTGATAAAGGGAAATAAATAAAAATCAATTGCATAGAATCTGATAGTTGAAAAAGATTTATTGTTTGCACAGTATAGATTCAAGTCAACAAAGTGATTTTACTTAGATAAGAGAAGGAAGTAAATCCATTAATTATTCCAGAATGATTATTAATCTTCCCCAATCCTTGTGAATAATTTTAAATATTTTATCTTTGATGAATTTTATTCAATTATGCTTTTGGTTTATTTGACAAACAAAAACTCTTTTGAATGTTCCACTCTTCTGTTTCTTAATTATACCCAAATGTCCTCTTAGGGAAATGTTGTGGCCCAAAGTTTCAGAATGTCCTGGAAATAAAAACAAAATAGCAGGTGATCCCTAAGTAAAAGGAAATGTTGGAATTTTGCCAATACTAAATTTTCATCCATAGGATGGCAAGGGAAGCTGAAACAGAGCTCAGATAGAGTTAACACATTTAACTTGAGACTTACTGACTTTCTGCACAAATGGAAAAATATTTATTAAATGCCTACTAAGTTCAGTGCAAGACACTGGGGATACAAGCAGTAAGAATTCTGTCAAACCTCAGGACCAACAATTTCCAATAGAATGGATGATCAGATAGTCTTGTCAAAGGTTCAAGCCTCCTGCCAATAAAATCCTAAATCTTTATCCCATTGAGGGGAAACTATACAAAACTGATACCATTCATGCCAAATTTCAACACTGGTGGATAAAGTACTAGTCCTGGTGTCAGGAAAACCAGAATTCAAATCTAGTCTTTAGATATTTACTAACTATAAAATCCTGGACAATCACTTTCCTCATCTGTAAAATGAAGATAATTACAGCACCTACCTCCAAGGTTGTTGTGAAGATCATCATGATAACATTTATAAAGTGCTTTGTAAACATATAAAGCACTATATAAATATTAGCTATTAACAATAGTAATTATGAGGAGGAAGAGGATGATGATGATAAATTTATGCCCATTGGTGGTAAGGTCTCCCAAATTTTCTAGGCAAACTATCATCATTTCAATGGCTTTAAGGACATCACTAAACAAGTCTGACCTTAAGAATCAGGAGAGAAACCTAATATAGACAGAAAAAGATCTGAGCAAATATATAGGAAAAATTAAAAACATGAAACCAAGTATAAATTCTCTAAAAAGTACAACCCATGTAGTGAGGGTGATATCTGGGGATCTTCACAACGAGTCTCCCAAAGATGCTGATAAGGACTAGGATCAGCATAAAGGCTAAAGCACAAATGATGATATCTCTAATATAGTCATTGATTCCCATTATAGGTCAGGATTACCTGTAGCAAAGTAGATAAGAGGTCATAAGCCTCTTACAATTTCTTCAGGGACTTGAGTCAATATTGACTTAGTTCATGACAACTTATTCAGCCCATCAGTCAAAACCACTCCACCTTTAGGTGATGATATAAAATCTATGCCTTTTAAAAGAGCTGAATTAAGGCTCCCATCATGCCAATGAGTTGTCTAAGAAATCCCCTTTCTGGACTTCTGGGACTATATCTACATACATACAAATATAGATACACAACTTAAGTAATTCTCCTTGGAGTTTGAATTCAAGAAACTGTTGCACCAGAAGAATTCCCACTACTCATCCTAGAGCAGTGATATTAGTCACAGGTAAAGGGGGGAGGGCATAAGTATATAGCACCTGCTATCTGCTAAGCTCTTTACAAACATTATTTGATCCTCACAAAACCCCTGAATTATGGTGCTGTTATCCCCTCAGACTCAATCAAAATGAGTACCCCAATCAGAGGGAGTAGTATAGAGCAAGTTCATAAAGATGAAGAATGTGTTCTGTGAAAGTGCTGATTATGGTTGCCATTGTGGCAGAAAAAACTGGCACTGCAATGTCATAGCCTATATAAATATCATCTGCAATAAGGGCAAACCTCTTGTCCTGAGATGGGGAAAGAGAACCAATATAATCAACTTATCAGTTGGAGTAAGGTCAGGAGTAATGAGGGATAATGCTTTGTCTGGTCTTTCAAAAGTGGACACCGATTGGAACAAAGATCATTGTTGAACAGAAGTAACTGTCTCTTCTTCAGTTAAAGGGATCATAGGTTGTGACAGCCCCAGTGTACAGATTGAGGGTGGACCTAGTCCCCATTATTCTCAGAAGGGTATCAATCTAACTGTTCAAGCTAGGGCATAAAACGGCTCTGATGGACATTAATGTGCTCCACTAACAACAATTTGTGGTAGGAGACATCAGTGAAATTCCTCTACTGGGTTGTGAATCCAATTAAGAGAGTCTTTTATTGTCTGGTCCTATTTTCTCCAAACCCTAGGTCCATCAACGTATCATTCAGAAATCAGTATAAATGAATATATTATCTGTTCTGTCTTTTAAAATTCTCTCACACACACACCAGATAGCTCATACCCATTGGGTAGACTTGCCATTACTCCCATTGCCTAGGCATTATTCAATTCTCATGAAAGTCTGGTGGCACATTCCTCTCTTGTTATGGGCAGTTATCAGTGAACCAGTCAAACAGAATTCCTCAAAGCCAAGATTTCACAAGTTATGTGACTGTTATGGACTTAGCAGGAGAGGCAAAGCATTGGGGTTGAAACTTGAATACTCAGACTCCAACAAAGCCTTAACTCAATCACAAATGGCATCATCACTTCAAGAACCCTGGTGAAAACCCTCTTAAATATGTCATTTACATTTCACAGTGGAAGCCTTTTGTGCTGTACCCATTTTGTCAAAAGGACATCTCTAGCCTCACCCAACACATAATGGGGTAACACTGGTTAAAGGGAGACCATTATCCTGCATCATCTGTTCAGTAACAATGAGGGCTCAGTAACAGGTGAGTATCTGGTTTTCCTAAATCATATAATGAATGGCCATTTGGGGATCCAGAAAATAAAAATAATTTAATCAGGTCAGCCCTTTTGTACTTGGCAAATGCTCTATTCAGCCTGATCCTTATATATAGACACATTAAAAAAAAAAGTTGCCGATGGAATGAATGCTGAATGAACCGCTTTAGTCTTCCAGGGGTATGGTTTGTTCTAGTCTCATTCAAAAGAGAAATTTATGGGTGACTAGTTAAGGGAAACCTTTAAAATATCCAAGTTGAAAATATGGGTTTTTCAGTCAAAGGGTGCAATAAGCCTCCAAGCTTAGTTTTTAGACTATGAAGAAGTGAGTATCATTAGTTTAGACTTCTAGTCACCTAGGTCCAAAAGCTTGGTGACATCCTTGATGCCTCATTTATATTCACTCCATTATTCCAATCTGTTGTCAACTTTTGTCATTTCTACATCCACAAAATGTACCATGTATGTCAATTTTTTTCTATTCACCCAGCCATCATCCTGTTACAGTCCTTTCCCAATATGTAGTAACTGAAATATCTTTTTGGTTGATCACTCTATCTGAAGTCTCCACTTTAGTTCATTTTCTACTCAGTTGTCAAAATGATTTTCCTAAAATGCAGATCTGATCATGTCATCCCTCAACTCAAGTAACTCCAGTGGCTCCCCATTACCCCAATCTTCTTTCCTTCCTTCCTTATTTCCTCCCTCCCTCCCTCCCTTCTTTCTTTATTTCTTCTTTTTTTTTAAAAAAAAACCTACCTTCCGTCTTGGAATCAATACTGTGTATTGGTTCCAAGGCAGAAGAGTAGTGAGGGCTAGGCAATGGGGGTTAAGTGACTTGTCCAGGGTCACACAGCTGGGAAGTGTCTGAGGCCAGATGACTTGAACCTAGGATCTCCCATCTCTAGGCCTGGCTCACAATCCACTGAACTACCCTGTTGCCTTTTTTCTTTCTTTCTTTTTTCCTTCCTTCCTTCCTTCTTTCCTTTCTTCTTTCCTTCCTTCCTTCCTTCCTTCCTTCCTTTCCTTCTTTTCTTTCCTTCCTTCTTTCTGTCTTTCTGTTTCTTTCTTAGTAAAAACTCTAAGACAAAAAGACTTTCCCTTTATACTATATACTATATAATGCATTACATGTGTGTTTAAATGTAATATGTTTACATGTTATGTGTTAAACATAATAAACATATTAAAGGTTGTCATTAAAATGGCCAAGGCTCTGGCCCAAAGGCCCTAAGGGGATTCATACTAAGAGTTCCTAAAGTCTGTATACTAAGACTGGATGGGTCAGGATGACCAATTGAGGAAGTTATTTTCAGAGATATCCTAAGATTCTTATAACAAAGAATGCTATCCAACTCTAGAGAAAGAACTATTAGAGTCCGAATGCAGATGAAAAATCAGTTGTTTATTTGGGTTTATGTTTTGGAATTTTGGTTTTATAAGATTAATCACTTATAAAAATGAACAATATAGATATATGATAATACATGTATAACCCAGATTGAATCACCTGCCAGCACTGGGATGGGGAAGGGAAGAAAGGGAGAGAGATAAGTTTGATCATATAACTTAGAAATACTTTTTGGAAATTCGTTATTACATATAATTGGTAAATATATATATAAAATCCAGAGATGTCCTAAGGCTATTTATAATACATATGCATGCACTACTATAGTATATATAATGAAACCAATGAACATGAAAAGAAAAAGGATGAGATAAAAATGAAATAAGCAAGATTTGTATATTTCATGTGATGAATTAAAATTGGGAATAATAGTTTTAGTGAGAAGAGCCGTATTATTGAATATTTTTCATTAGTTTTCAAAAATCTTGTCCTGGAGGTTTAAAAATAATAACTGTTAGTAATTAATTTTTCAGTTTATTTGTTCAATGTAGCTCACCGAGCAGGTGAAATTTATTTTTTATAGATTTTTTCATGGAAAAATACAAGCCAATATTAGGTCATAAGAGTGAGTGAACATAACAGCTTTTCAGTAGGAGTTATATTTCTCTTTGTGTAGATATTCATCATACACAATGCAAAAACAACAAGCAAAAGTGAATTCAACCAAGCAGAAAGTATGCAGAATAATCCATTCCTCTTTCTTTAATGGATGGCAGATCTTAATATCTTATTCGTGGTTAAATATTTTAGTTGTGGTTTTCTGTGAGTTTGAGGAACAGTAAGAAGACCATTTGGATGGATTTTAGAGTGCAGGAAAGGAGTAATATAATGAGAATGGAAAAATAGGTTATGGCCAGGTCATGAAGAGGTTTAAAAGTTAAAAAGAAGAGCTTATTTCTTATCCTAGAGTCAATATGTGGTCAGTGGAATTTACTTAACAGTGGGGTGACATCATTAGGCCTATGCTTTAGACAGAGGTGGTAAGGATTTTGGCAGGTGTAGTGCATGAAGAGAGTGAGGAGAGAATTGAGGAAAATAAGTCAATTGTGGAGCTATTTTAAAAATTCAGGTGAGAGGTGATGAGGTGCTGAATTCCTTGTGGGGGGCAGCTGTGAGAAGAAGACAAACAACTGAAGCAATCAATCAGGAAAGACTTCATATAAGAAAAGGTATTTGAACTGCACTTTGAAAGAAGTTAAAGATTCTGTGAAGATTGGGGGCAGCTGGTGGCTCAGTGGATTGAGAACCAGGCCTAGAGACAGGAGGTCCTGGGTTCAAATCTGGCCTCAGACACTTCCTAGCTTTGTGACCCTGGGCAAGCCATTTAACTCCCAGTGTCTAGCCCTTACCGCTCTTCTGCCCTGGAACCAATACACAGAAGGTAAGGGTTTCAGACAATAACAACAACAATAAAAAAAGATTCTAAGAAGAGGTAGCTAAGGGGTACACTGGATGAGCCTGAATCAGGAAGATATGAGCTTAAATCCAATCTGAGATGATTCCTAGCTGTATATCTTGAGCGATTAATTTAATCTCTGTTTGCCACTTCTCCACTGGAGAAGGAAACCAGTTAAATCTCATTGCCAAGAAAACCTCATGGAAAGTATTGATATGATATTGTCCAAGGGGTCAAGAAAAGTCAGACAAGAGGTGAGAAGGGAATACATCCCAGAAACAGGGGACGGCCTGTGCCAGAGCACAGAGATGGGAAATAGACGTTAAGATTTTAAGTGTGAAATCTAAAGGGATAATAATAATTGTATTGCAAAGAATTGGATTTCAACTTAATGTAAGAATAAACTCTCTAATAATTGGAGAATTATTCTGGGCTGAAATGGAATAGGTTATTGTGAGGTAGGATGCTTCCTCAAAAAAAAATAATAAAAAAGAGATTAAATGACCATCCATTAGGGACATTGTAGATGATATTCCTACGTGGGCTGGAAAGTTGGAATGAATGACCTCAAGTCCCTTCTGCCTTTCACCCTTTTCTTTTAATTTAAATTAAATGAGAGGTTGAAATAATCTTTCATTTAGCATTCTACAAAATGTAATCTAGCTTGCATAGAACTCTATATGGCCGTAAAGGCCACTGTACTGTAACTCTAAAGGCCACTAAATGAAGAATAAAAATGGAAAAGGTCAGCATTTTAAAATAAAATATTCTTTCCAGTTGGAGATAGCATAATATAGTAGTGTATATAGAACTGACCTCATAAAACCAAGAAGACCCAGATTCAAGTTTCAACTTTGAAACATAATGGCAGTGTGACCCTAGGTAAGTCACTAGACTTCTTAGACAACTCTCTAAGAATATAAGTTGCAAAGAAGGTACCAACTTGTATTGCTAGAGGGAGTTCCCTTACTTGGGAGTTCTTTATACCAATGAAATCATAGATCTGTTCTTTACCTTCTTGTTGCATTAATTATTAATATTTTAAATTTAAACTAAAAATGCAAATGCTCAGGGCCTATAGATATCACAGAAGTCTAGGCACTTCCATAATATTTATTAGCAAACTCCAAATATTAAACATTCTAATTCTATCTCAATCAAGTTTTCCCTAAAAGAGTAAACCATATTGATAACAATGTAGTGAAGGGTTAAGAAATTTGATGTATGCTATTCTTGTTAACTCAGTGATGATAATCCCATATGTATGTTAATAATGTGGATATAGGGGAAATGTAGAGCCTTTAGGCATCTCTATTTCAGTTTCAATTTATCTCCTAGGATCCTTAGTTTAAGAAAAACATCAATGAACTGGAAAGCATCCAGAAGAGGTCATCCAAGATAATAAAGGGTCTGGGCCTAAGACCACCTCACAAGAGGAGTACATGAACTCAGGGCAGTTTATCCCAAAGAACAGAAGTCTCAGGAGGGACACTATATTTAAGTCTTTGATGGGTTGTTATCTGAAAGAGACTGGACTTGTTCTTTTTTACCTCAAGAGACAAGAACAATATTAAAGTTGCAAAGAGGTAAATTTAGGCAAGATGTCAGGTTGCTGAAGATTAAGAAGTTGAAAAATTTTATGAAGAAATTGATAAGACCCCCCAGATTAAATGAATATAACATATGTATATATATACATGTATACATATAGTTTCTTTCAATGCAAATTTGGGAAAAGGTGAATATAGGGAGAAATAAATTTAAAATATGTGGAAGCATGGTTCAGTAAAGAAGGAATGAGGAAAATCAAGGACTTGTAGATTTTTTTTAACTCTCTCATCATTATATCATGAAGCTTTTAGTTGAGGGGAAAAAAGGTGGGGAGATCCAAGACACAGCAAACAGCAAATAACATTGCAAAAACAAATAAAAACAGAAAATCACAATAGATTTTATTTTAACAGACAGGAAAATACTTGCCTAATACTAATATGGGAGTTATGCCTGAATCAGTCACGTGTAGCAGTCAGATAACTAACTTATCAGAGTTGAGATCAGAATTATTAATTAGAAAAAAGTATTATGTACAATTGAAACAACTCAATCTTGAGCTCTTTAAACAAGCAATTGACCGTCAAAAATGGGAAATGGACAACAGGGATGACTGGCACTAATTACAATATTTTTAATTCAGAAGTTAACTAACTTTGTAATATTACAAAGAGAGATGACGGATAGTTACAAGCAGTATTGTCTTATAAATTGGTTTGATTCAGTGGAATGTAAAGCCCATTTAAAAAAATCTTGGTGAAAGGGCCAGCTAAGCAAAGTCATGCCAAGGGCATTTAAGGACAAAGAAGGAAAACAACAAATAAGAAATATAGGTAAGACATAAGTATTATAACAAACTAGTTTTTCTTTCAAAGACAAAGCAACCACCACACTTTCAATGTTAAAACTCCAGCTCTAGATGTCAATAGGGTGTTTAAAAAATGGCACTAAGGAGAGAAAAATTAGGAAAAGCAGCCATAGTTAAATTGGACCTAGTGTACTTAAAAGAAATCAGGACTGTAAGCAGCATAATTGTGAAGGCATTAATGGATTGCTTTAAAACAAGATATCTTAGAAAAAGACAATAAAGATAGGGGAAAAGATGTTGAATCTTATTTATATTATTAAAAAGCAACCAAAAACACAAATAACATCCTTCCTATATGTCTATCCTTTCATCTATGCAAAATCTTTACTAGAGTCTCCTATACATGAAGCAAGAACATCTTCAATAAAGGTTGATAAGTAGGCTTTAGAAAGCAGTATCCAACAATAGATTACATTGTTACCATTTAACAACTGACTGAAAGATGAGAATAATTCCAGTCTATTGTGCTTATTATTTTTATTATGAAAAAATATTTGCCTTAGTAAAGCAAAGTGTTACCTTAAATGATTGTTTTCCATAAGTTTTTATTAATGTATTAAAAATCTTTAAAAAATTATTTAAAATTCTTCAGAAGATATAACAGAAATAATTCTGTTTAACAACTCTGTTTACAAATTAGGCAGAAAACAGTATTGTGGTGTTTGCCATTGTTACAAAGGAGATCCAAGGCAGAGCGCAAGTTGAAGAGAGATTTCCTATGGATGATAATGTCCTCCTGCTATTCCTTTCTGTAAATAATATTGTACAAATTATATCAAGTCCCAGAATACTAAAGACTCCTGAAGGAGATATGTAATTCTTTAAAGGATTTTGGTCTGATAATCCACATGAGAAAGACCAAGAAAATGAAAAATATCTATTGTTTCCCTTAAGAGGAAGGCTCCAAAATTTTATGATGAGCTGGGAAAGTTTGTAAAAGTATTGCAATCTGTGATAAAGACCTTTGACCCAGATTTCAATGACTTTTGGTTTATCTTAGGTGAGATTTTATGGAGGCATGATAGGCAGAAATTTGTAGAGAAGACAAGAACTACCCAAGGCTTGACACTGTGGCCGGAGAATTGGCAAGAGCTTGACATTAATTCTGTCCCTATCTATCGTATATTGAAACAGGCCAGGAAATCTTTTATTAAAGTGTTAGAAAATAATTCATGACAGCCCATTGCATGGTCTAAGTTTGAATGAATGAGGCAGACAGGTCAAGAAACACCTGCAACATTTCTTGACAGGATAACTGAAGCTACAGAGACACAATTAGGTCTTAATATTCAAGACAATACCATCATAGATCATGTAAAGAAAATATTCGTGCAGAACTTGGTACCAAATGTGAAGAGATTCTTTTTAGATAATTGCCTGGATTGGGAGATGTTTATTCTGGATGAGCTAAAGCAAAAAGCAATATATATGCATGCTCAAGAGAAGGACAGATTACTTGATGAAAAGGATGCTGGTATAGAGGGTCTCTGAAAACAACTGAGGGAGGCTAACAATAAAGCTAAGGATAAAGAAATAAATGAGATTAAGGCAGTGGCAGCATTGAGGGCATTAGAGAGAAAAGTTAACAACTATAGGAATACTGCTATTGTAAACAATAGGTATCAAGGGCCAAAACAATGTTACTTATGTAACAAAATTGGGCACTTTGTTAAGGATTGTCATTTTACGGGTCAATTTGATAGGCAGAAGTATAATAACAGGAATTATGGGTATAATAATAATTATTATAACAATAGGAGAAACAACTGATACAATAATAGCAATTATGGGTATGGTCAGCAAAATGGGTTTACTTGCCAAAATGCATGTTGTCAAGGGACACAAGCTCAAGTCCCAAATATGGGAGTAATGCAGGATTTCATTAGAACTGGAGATCACCCAAAGTATCGCCAGGTTTTGTCTAGAAATGTTAATCATGTGAATCAGAACGGAGAGACAGCTTCATTATGAAGGTGTGCCCAAAATTCAGAAGTAATTAATCAGGTTGATGGGAATAAAGTGAATATTGAACAAATTGTATGTGTTAAGGATAAGGATAATGGAATTGTGAATAATATTAAAGGTATAATTGGTGTTAATAATGATTTGATTGTTAATAGTAATTAATAATGGTGATAATTTAATCAATGTTAATGGTAATTTAAATGGAATCAATGATAATTTAATCAATGTAAATGGTAATTTAAATAGAATTAATAATAATTTAAGTGGTGCTGGTGTTAATTAACTAAATTAAGTGGTGTTAGTAGTATTTGTGGTAATTTAACTAATGTTAGTAATAATTTACCTAATGTTAGTAGCAATTTAACAAAAGTTTGTAATCATTTGACTAAAATTGATAACTTACTGGGAATTAATAATAATTTAATTAGTTTTTTAAACAATTGTGAAAAAAAGGAAAATTGTGTTGTAAATGGTATTGGAAATTCTAATGATGGTTTGATTACAGGAAAAATGGAAATTGTGATAATTGTGATTTGATTAAGGATAATTTCATTGTAAACAAGGACAATGATACCAGAATGGAGGTGAAAAGGACCAATGAAAGTATTAAAAGTGCAAAATCCTGGGAAATTTCCATAATTCAAGATGATGTTAACTTCGATGGACAGGAAATAGCTGAACTATGTTCTGATGTTACTGTTTTAGCACCTGTGTTAGAAACTTTCCAACCTCCCAATAACACAGAACCACATGTGTCTGTTACTACTGAAGACCAGATTTATGACCTTCTGGTTGATACAGGAGCGAGTAAATCAGTTTTTCAAAGTTTTCCTGAGAATTGTAGAACTGTTGGTACAATGGAAGTTGTTGGTGCTACAGGCAAAACTCAGAAAGTAGATAAATTACAACCAAAAATGATAACTTTTTGACCCCTCTCTGTGGAACATGCCAGAATATCCAATGAATCTTCTTGGCAGCGATTTTCTGTGTAAATTATGAGCCACAATCCAATGTACTGAAACTGGTGATATTTCTTTACATCTTCCAGAAGAATCTTTGAAGGTTTTTCTATTGCTTTTCTTAGATTCCAACAATACAGAGAATGATTTAGGTACTATCTATCCAATATCCGAGGATATACCTAACGAGTTGTGGTCAAGATAATCCACAGATGTAAGATTATTAAAATCAGCTACTCCAATCAGGGTGAGGACAAAGGAAGGACCAGTTCCTTGTGTGCCTCAATATCCCTTGACTAAGGAAGCAATAGAAGGTATAAGACCAATTATTGAGTCCCTACTATCAAGAGATAATTAAACCTTACTTTTCTGAGTTCAATACACCAATTTTGCCTATAAAAAAAACAAAATAAGATGAAAATGGCCAACCTATTATACTGTATACCGATTTATACAAGATCTGAGAGTAGTAAATGATTATGTTATCAAGACATATTCTTTCAGCATCTCCAAATACAAAGGTATGTCTTAGAGACAGCAAGATTCTTTTGATTGAATTATACAAGTGAGGGCATAAAATCTCCAAGGCAAAATTACAGAGGGTTTTGCCTCATATGTGATGTCTTTGATTTGTGTTGTCAGAGGGTTCCAGAAGTATCACACAAAAGAGAATAGCTGACATCCAGAAATTGAGTGCACCTAAAACCAAGAAGCAACTCAGAGCTATTTTTGGAACTACTGGTTTCTGTAGACAGTGGATTCCTGGATACAGTGAGATCACTAAGTGTTTGATAGATCTGATTAGGTATACAGAACCAGGACCTCTGAAACTGAAGCCTGAACATCATGTAGCCTTAAATAAACTTAGAGAAGCTACTTTATCTGCATTTGTATTAGGAATCCCAGACTATGAGAAACCTTTTCAGCTATTTTTCAATGAGAAAAAAGGTATAACCTCTGGTGTACTTACACAAACTCTAGGACAAAGTTATCGTCCAATTGGATACTATCCAGTACCTGCAGGTGCAATGCCCTGTCTAAGGGGGGTAGCAGCAGCAGCTGTGTTATTCCAGAAGTCAGCTGATCTAGTTTTGGGATGTCCTTTAACAGTCTATTGTTCACATCAAATAGATGCACTAATGAGGAAGTTTCATACTCAAGCATATTCTGACCAATGTATATCTAAGTATGAAATTATTCTCTTAGATAGTGAGAATATCCAGTTGAAGAGGTGTAGTGTATTAAATCCAGCTACTCTTCTTCCTGATTTGCCAAAAAACAGTGAACCATTGCATGAATGTGTTGAAGTAGTAGATCTTGTGGGTCCCTTGTTGGTTTTAGAGAAGGGAGTAGTCTGTAAGTTATGAAAACTGTTTAATAATGAGTTTAAGGGTAAGAGATGTAGGGAGAGGTCACACTAAAACTAAGTATCTAAGGACAGACTCCAGGGACTGGAAAGGTGAATCAAAATCTGCTCTGTACTAACACAGGCTGCCAGGACCAGCTTGGATGCCCTAGAAGGGGATATGGATGTCTCACAACTGGGTCCTCCTCAACTACAGAGATGATCTAAGTTTTTCTGGGAACACAGGTCCACAGAAAATTAATCTACAAATAGATGAAGACAGGAACCTGAACCAGCCTGAAGGTCCACTCTTCAGAGCTGAGATCAATTCTCAAACTTGAACTTCCTCACAGCATAGATGACTTCTTGTAAGAGACAAATCCACTTTCCTGGGCTCTTCACTAGAGGCAGTTAAAACCAGCATCTAACTGCCTTAGCCATACCAGAGTCCCTCAGGAAAGACTTCCTTCCTTCTCACTATTCCATGATTGGAACACTCCAGCCTTGTTTGACAAGCCTGGCTGCTATCTACAATAAATGTCTAAAATCTTAGTTTATAAATTTGCCTATAACAATTAGGACCAGAGTTGAAAAAAAAGACAGCAAGTTTGGTTGCTTTCAGGAAATCCGTGACCCCAACTGATTTCCTGTACCCATGAAAGTACCCATGAAAGAAAAGACACATATTTTTCTTTTCTTTTTAAAATGCATTATTTATTTTTAACATTATTTATTTTTAAAGTTCGAGTTCCAAATTCTCTCCTTCCCTTTCAAATTCTCTTGTGTCCACTGAGAAGGCAAGCAATATGATATTATACATGCGAAATGAGGCAAAAGATATTTCCATATTAATCATTTTTTTCAAAAGCAAGAAAAATAAAGTGAAAAAAATGGTATTGATTTGAGTAAAGTTTTCACTGTGATCATCATTACAACACTGCTATTACTGTGTACAGTTACTTCCTGGTTCTTCTTACTTCACTTTTCATCTTTTCATATAAGTTTTGCCATTTTTTTTCTGAAACCACCTCTTCATCATTTCTTATAGCACAATAATATTCTATCAAATCATACACCACAACTTGTTAAGCCATTCCCCAATTGAAGAGCATCCCCTCAATTTCCAATTCTTTGCCACCACAAAAAAGTTGCTATAGATATTTCTGGACACACAGGTCCTTTTCTTTTTTCTTTTATCTATTTATCATACAGACCTAGTAGTGATATAGCTGGGTCAAAGGGTATGTACTATTTTATGGCCTTTGGGCTTAGTTCCAAACTGTATATGGGTGGACCGGTTTACAATTCTGCCAACAATTTATTAGTAAAATTATTTTTCTCTTATATCCTCCAACATGTCATTTCTGTTAGGTATAAGATAGTGGTTTAAAATAGCTTTAATTTGCATTTTTCTAATCAATAGTGATTTAGAGCATTTTTTCATGTGATAGCTTTAATTTCTTCTTTTGAAAACTGCCTCTTCATATCCTTTGATCACTTATCAGTTAAGGAATTAATTGTTTTTATAAAATTGACTGTTTATATTTGAGAAATGAACGTTTTATCAGAGAAAGTTATTGTATAATTTTTGGTTTTACTTCATTGTCTATAGAAGGAGTCGGCAACATATGGCTCTCGAGCCATATCTGGCTCCACCTCCTGACTGGCCAGTCCAGGCAGAGCCCCAGGATGTGCCCCAGGGGGCCCTTCAGCCCCCGCCCCATATTCCAGCACCTTCTGCCTCCATCCTCCTCCTTCTGCAGGTGTTTATGGCTCTCATGGCCAAAAAGGTTGCCTACTGTTGATCTACAGTATTTTTTTTTGCAAAATGTGGTTACCCTAATTATCTCTTTTAATTAGGTATGTTTTTGCTCTTGTTTTATCAGATCATGATGTTAACTCTGTCTTTTTTACTTCAGTTGAAGTATATTAAATTCTGTTCCAGCCCTTTATCTTAACTCTGTATCTTTCTTTTTCACACGAATCTCTGGTAAACAGCATATTTTTGGATTCTTGTTTCTAATCCATTCTTATATCTGCTTCCATTTTATGAGTGAGCTTATCCCATTTACATTCACAGTTGTGATTACTATGTATTTCCCTCCATCCCATTATCTTCTGTTTCTTCTCTCTTTTTACCCTGCCCCTCCTTAAAATTATATTTTACTTCTAATCTGCCTTCTTTAATTTGTCTTCCCCTTTATCATCTACTCCACCTCCCTTTCTCTTATCCCCTTCCCAACCTATTTCCCCATTGGGTAAGTTATACTTTTATATAAAACCGAGTATGGACCTGGGTGTATGTGTATGTGCTATACTCTTCCTTCTTTGAATCAATTCCAATGAGAGTAATTTTCAAGCTGTCCCTCCACCTTTCCCCGCTCCACTGTAAAAGTTCTTCCTTGCATGCCTCCTTTATGTGAGAAGATTTACCCAATTCTACCTCTCTTTTCTCCCCTTCTCCCAGTGCATTCCCAGTGCAAAGTTGCTCTTTTTATCCCCTTTGTTTATTTTCTTGGAGATCATTTCTACATAATCAATTTATGTCCATGCTCTCTGTCTATGTAAACTCCTTGCAATTGCCCTAATAATAATGAAGTTCTTAGGAGTTACATGTATCATCTTCCCATATAGAAATGTAATCAGTTTAATTTTACTGAGCCCCTTATCATTACTCTATGTATCTTTTTGTACTCCTCTTGAGTTTTCTGTTTGAATGTCAGTTTTCTTTCAGTTTGGGTCTTTTTAATCAGGAATGCTTGAAAGTCTTCAGTTTCATTGAGTATCCATTCTCCTCCTCCTCATCCCCAAAGGATTATACTCGGTTTCACTGGTAAGGTGATTCTTGATTATAAGCCTTGCTTCTTTGCCTTCTGGAATATTGTATTCCAAGTCCTCCATTCCTTTAATATGGAAGCTACTAAAGCTTGTTAGGTCCAGACTGTGGCTCCATGATATTTGAAGTGTTTCTTTCTGATTGCTTCAAGTATTTTCCATTTAACTTGGAAGCTCTGGAATTTGGTTATAATATTTCTATGAGCTTTCATTTTGGGATCTCTTTAAGAAAGTGATTGGTGGATTATTTCCATTTCTATTTTGCCCTCTGGATCTAAGATATTGGTATAATTTTCCTTGATAAATTTCTTGAAATATTATAGCTAGGCTCATTTTTTTTTATTGTGGCAGTCCAATAATTCTTAAATTATCTTTTTATGATCTATTTTCCAGGTTAGTTGTTTTTCCATTGAAATATTTCACATTTTCATCTGTTTTTCATTCTTTTGACTTTGTATTATTGTTTCTTGATGTCTCATAGAGTTACTAACTTCCACTTGCCCAATTCTAATTTTTAAGAAATTATTTTCTTCAGTGAGGCTTTATAACTCTTTTTCCATTTAGCAAATTCTGCTTTTTAAAAAGTTCTTTTCCACAATGAAATTCTGTGCCTCTTTTACTATTAGGCAAACTCTAGTTTTTAAGATGTTATTTTCTTTGGTATTTTTTGTGTCTCTTTTACTGAGTTGTTACTTCTCTTTTCATAATTATCTTGCTTCACTCTCATTTCTTTTTCTAATTGTTCTTCTATCACACTCTTTGTTTAACTGTTTCAGGAATTCTTATTGGGCTTGAGCCAAATGTAAACATTTCTTTGAGGCTTTTTTTGTTGCTATTTTCACATTGTTGCCCTCTGAGTTTATATCTTGATTTCCCCAGCCACCATAGTAGCTTTTTAATGGTCAAATTTAATTTTTGTTGTTTGCTCATTTTTCCAGTCTATTTTTTTACTTTTAACTTTATCTTAAAGTTGGGCTTTGCTCAGCTAGGGCTAGAAAGGTACTGTCCCAACTTCAAGTTTTTTTGCCCTGCTATTTTTAGAGCTAGTTCCAAGGGATCTACAAGTTTTTGGTACTTCCAAGGTTGTATGATCTTGGGAGAAGTAAAATCACCATTTTCCTGATCTGCATGCTGGTCCTTACCAAGGAAGGGTTTCTGGTTCCCTGCAGCTACACTAATGCTCCTCTCTATGTTGGTACTGTGAGTAGGGATCCTGCTCCAATCTGACTGACAAACCACTAGTGCTCCCTTTGCCATGGATCTATGACCTACAATTGTATTTGGTCAATAGAGCTGTCAATTAGTGCCAGTTGTACCCAGTGCCAGAAGAGTCCCCTGTAATCTCTTTCTGAACAGTTGTCTGACTTCCTCATCATCTCTGGACTGAAATCTCCCAAAGTTGCTGCTGTTGCTGCAGCCTGGGTATGTGCGCTTTGGACAAACCTCCACTAAAGTGTTATAGATTTCTCCTGACAACCTTATAAGTTTTCTTATGCCAGAAAAATATCTCATCCTGTTGGCTCTGCCACTCCAAAATTGGATGTGAGGTATTATTCTAAAGTCGTTCGGAAGGTAATGGAAGAGTTCAGCTAGGTGGCAACTCCTAAATTGCAGCCTTTGCTCTTCTCCCATATTTTTCATATCCATTTTCTAATAATGTGATTATATGGTCATGAAATATGGAATATAACAGTCTCTGAAAAATAAATATTAAACAATAGCCAATGGAAAGGCAAATGTCTATGTGAGGGAACTGCAACAATAATACATGAAAAATATCAAGAAGAGGAGTTAAATTTGCCTTTAAGGAATTGTATTCTAAAAAGAGAGGATCAGGTCATATAACAAGGGTGAAGACTGACAAGCATATGCTAGTGTTCCACATAATGTCAGAAGTTGAGGAAAGCCTCTAGTATACTCCTCTTTGGTGAACTTTGGGGAGAATAAGTACAAAAGTGGCCAGACTTGGATGGAATATGATTTGAATAGCTGAATTGACCTTTCAAATTGATGAGATCATAGATCCAATTGAGTATTTGAGTTTGGGAAAACTTCCTAATAATTAAGCTATCCAAAAAATGGACTGCCTGAGGAGATAGTGAATTTCTTTTCGTTGGAAGACTTCTATAAGAAGATGGATGGCCACTTGGTGGATAGACTATAGTGGGGATTCCATTTGGGTAAAAAGTTGGATTAAGTAGCTGCTAAGGTCTCTTTAACCCCTAAAATTCTGTGATGCAAGGCACTGCCCATTATTACTGTCCTAAGGACAGGATAGGTGGACTGCTCACTTCTGTATTGTGACATTTCCTCTGGCTCATTTCCCAACCCTCTAACTCTACCCAGCTCCCTTGTATATATCAGGCTGAGACTTATGCTTTCCTGTCCTAGATGAAAGTGGCTCCATTGAGAATATAAAAAAGATCAATTCTTTTGGGGGAACATAAAGATATTTTAGTCCAAGCTTTTAAATAGCTACAGTCCTTTGGGTTGTCTAGGAGAGTACATTCACATGTATTCTGCATGCAACTGTGTTCCAAAAGCATGACCACTCTCTTACTTTCCAAGTGTCTCCCAAACATCTGTGTTAGATTATTTTCCAGCAATCATTTGCATTTCTCCCAGATGAATCACATTTTGTTATTTTCTGCTCATGTTTCTCACCTCTTGAGATCCTTTTGTATTAGTTCTGAAACCCATTATTGATATTCATATCACCTCTCAATTTAGAACAATCAGCAGATTTCATCAACAGGATTGAGCACTACCTCTTTCAGACCATTAAACAAATTATTTAATGAAACCAGGCCCAACACGAGATCTAAGTTAAAGCCCTATTCTTTACCCCCTCCACCAAACTTAGGAAAATTCACAGAGAAGCTCCATTTTCTCAAATAGGGACTTTAAAATTCCATAGAGTGCTCTTTGCAGAAGACTAAACTGAAGAAGTGCTTTTATTATGGCATTTTAGAACACCAGTAAGTTGCTAGCACTGGATAAGACTTTGGGTATGAAATCCCAGGAGAACTTAGTTGGATGTTTGTGCCTCCAATGCCACATCCCTACATATGAACATTAGATGCACCCTCTCACGAGGGTTTGTGTCTTTATAGTATCCTATTCTGTTTGAGGGGTACCTCCCAGTATAGCCATGATGGATACTCTTTCCCCCCAAAGGAAATCCATGCAATCAGTGCACAGCTGAGATTTGTGGAGGGTAGGGGTGGGAGAAAATCAAGGTGGTTAAAAATGCCTTTGAAAACAGACATTCTGGGGTTCTGTTCAAGGAGTGAGATTTACAATAGTCCCCACACTTCCTAGACTTCACTAGGTCAATAAGTGCCTGATCTGCGCTGCCATCCCCCCCGCCCCCCTTTTTTTTTTCACGGCAATACTTTAAGAAACCTTGAGAGAAGAGCCACGAAGAAAATTTAAAATCGGCAATCTCAAGATGTACAACCATTTCCAAACAGCGCTCCCACGGAGCCTAGGGCGTGGGTGTCTGTCTGTGTGTGGGTATGCCTGCCTGAGTGGGTGGCTATGAGTTTGAGAGAGAGAAGAGAACAGAACCGCCACCTCCATCTGCACGGGAAGGTTCGGCCCTCTAGAGCTGGAGGGGAAGGTAAGTGTGGAGGTGGGTGGGTCGCTGCAAGTGGTGTTCCCTTATTGGCTGGCTGCCGGACTCCCCCTTCAGAAAGGCAGAGTGAAGCCGAGCTGGTGGGGGGCTCGCGAGTGCTGGTGCTGCTGGCCCTATTTTAGCTCCGGGAGACTCTACTCCCCATTCCACGCTGGGGACATTGCTTCCGCCGCCGCTGCGTTCCATTCCCCTGGACCAGGAACCAGAAGGGAAAACAGCAGCTGCCGAAACGGCAGCAACAGCAGCAGCAGCAGGAGCAGCAGCCACGGCGGGAGGAGGAAGCAGTGGGGGAGGAGGTGGCGGCCGAAGGATTCTCGCTCTCTCTCTTTTTCTCTCTGTCCCTCCTTCTCCCCCTCCCCACCCTCTTTTCCCTCTAGTCTCTGCGCTACCCGAGCCTATGGTTGGCTTCCGAAAGCAACTCCGGAGAATTCCGGAGACTTCCCCTGCACCCGGTTTCCTTTACAGCTGCAGAGTTTGGGGGTAAGTGTTCTCTGGTTCCCCCGCCCTACCTCCTGGGCTGTTTGTTTTGCTTTGGTTGCTCGGCTTGCTTGATTCTCCCGGGCAGCGCCTCCCGGGAATGGGGGAAGGCCCAAGCTTCTCAGAAACTCGGCTCCTGAAAGTGGGGTCGGGTAGGGATGGTGGAGAAAGAGCTTCTCCTACCTCGCTGTCCCTCCTGTACGAGATCTATTCTCCTCCTCCTCCTCCTCCTCCTCTTCTTCCTCCTCCTCCTCCAGGTTCCCTCCTTGTTGGATAGGGCTGTGTCTTAAACAGGTGGATTGGGGTGGGGGCGTGCCCCGGTGCCTTAGGGGCTCGGACTGGACCCCAGGCTCCCCAAGGGAGGAGGTCGGAGTCTCCGCTGGGTTCTTCTCTCCTCTCTGTTCCTGCCTCGGTGCGGTGCGTGCCTGCTTGCGGGGTTGTATTGTGTCAGTTCGATGGATGTGACTCGGGAGCCAGCCCCGGCTGCCTCTCCTCCTGGCAGCTGCACGTCCTAGTTGACCCGGTAACGGAGGGGAAGGCTTTGTGGAATGTGCCGCCGCTGGAAATTGCCTTCCTCGGATCTAGGTTAAATGGTGTTGGGGAAGAAAGGTACTGGGGGAGGGGGCAAAAGGTGACTGTAGTTAGCCGAAAAGCAGCTGGAAACAGTACCTTCCCAAGCTGCTTTTGCCCCTCGAAACATTTTTCTTCTTTGGGGAGGCGCATTCCGCCCCCTGGTCCGGGTACGTTTCATTCTTAGACTGAGAATGGAGGAGCCTAGTGCGTGTGCATGTGTGGAGAGAAAGGAAAGAAGGGGGCTTGGCTGGGTCCTGTTCTGTCGGTGAGCTGATCTGGGATGATAAAACACGTTTTAAACGTGAACAACTGTCATTTAGATTCTGTGTGTACATAGCCACACACATGGCAGGGATAGGCTCGGGACCAGATGTAAGTCTTTCCCCCCTCCCCCCCAACAGTCAGTGCTTAACAAAGGCGGTTTCTCTCGGCAGATGCAAGGTGCAAATGTTGCCCCGAAATAAAATGCAAAACATTACTGTAGTGTGATTGTGCCGAGTCTAAAGAGACAATCTGTTTCTTTTGTATTTTTTTTTAAGGCTGGAAGAATAATGCATGAGGTGTCCACGGAGGCTTCAAAGATATGGTGATGGTTTGGGAAGTGGAGCTGAAGTCGGTGGGGCTTTGGTGAGGACTGACAGCTTATCATGACGGTGTTCAGGCAGGAGAACCTGGATGATTACTATGACACAGGGGAGGAGCTTGGCAGGTACAGTAGGCAACTGGAACTTCTGTTTCTCTGTTATGGGGATGATGGGTTGGAAATGTGTGAGGCAGGGTAATGGGGGCCTTGGGTTGGAAATGTGTGAGGCAGGGTAATGTAAGCTAGAGTCGAATACACACCCTAGCTGAGGCTTCTCTTAATTGCAGCAGCCCTTCCCCTGTCTCTTCTAAAAGGGGGAGTTGTTGGAAAAGAGATTTATCAGTCACAAAAAGGGTGGCTGGATTAAGAGATAAGTGGCCCAGTCTGCAGGAAATTGTCTATTACAAGGTCACAGAGAAATTCATTGTTACATTTTGATGCAAAGTGTATTGACCAGTCCAAGACAAGTGCCCATCTAATTCTTGGTTTTAACATTCTGTCATGTTTTGTCCATCTGCGACAGTAGGGAAAAGTCTGAGATTATAATTGCAAGAGGAAAAAGCTAATCTGTATGATTTAAACAGATGAGTCTTAAATAATAGTGACTTAAATAAGTTAGTATTAAATAATAAATAGCCAGTATTAAATAATTCTAATTAACTAGTTTTTTTAATATTTCATTTTATCCAGAATTTTGACTTTTAGTTCAATTTTAAAAAAGCTTTCTTTTAGGCATTTGCATACTGACATTTTCTTGAAGTTGTCAAATTACCATCTACAGAGTAATGCTGGATGCAAACATCTGTTAATGGTGTTCCTTGATTTTTAACATCTTCAAAGTAATTTGAATATCTACTTGTGGTGTTTTCTTGTATCTCATTTCATTTGCATTGCTGTGCATACTTTAGGAAATCCAATAAAAAAAGCCCAATAATCCTATCTTTTTCATTCATTGAAGTTTGGACTTTGATTACTAGGACTGTGATTCTTAATGTAAAATCTTTTTTTTAATTTATAGGTGGTGTATAATTATTTTTTCTCTAAGTTGTCAAATCACCAATCTAAAAGTGCTATAGGCTTTTGGTAGCTTTTGCCTTCCCCTAGATAAATGGCTATCTTTTATAAATTACTTAAAGCTTAGCAAAGTAGTGTATATTTTTTATTTGATTCTTGCAACTACCCTGGGGGGATAGGTGCTGTTATTATCTTTATTCTATAGATAAGGAAACTGAGGCATAGTGAAGTTAAATTTCTTGCCCTGGGTCTCATAACTAGGGCTATCTGAGGCAGGATTTGAACTCCAGATCTTCTTAACTTTCCTACTGTATCATCTTTCTTTCATGCATTTGGCAGAAAACCTTTATTTCACCCCTTAAAATGAAGTTAAATTTGAGAAAGATATCAGTGGTATATCTGTATTGTATGTAAGCATATGTATCCATTTACATGAATAGTCATGTATTTATTTGTACATAACTCTTATCTTCCAAAGTAAGTTTCCTTTCTCTTCTACCAGAGAATTGTAACCACACCCAGTCTAGACTACTTCAACATTATTTCCCAAATTTACCTTTTTTAATTTAAAAAAGAAAAATAAGACAATCCATAAGTTTCCTTGACTGCATGATCTGAAAAGAATATAAAATCTTGTAGTAATACCATGTGACAAACATTTATTAAGATATTTCTGTATGTTTTTGAGAGTATGTTAAATTAACTGAGCATTGCTGTTAGGTTTTAAGGGAGACCAAGTCCTGGGGAATCTATTTAAATAATTTTATGCGAATACATTTATCAGTGGTCTGTTCTTCAGAGCTGAAGTAAGCATGTATGGCATTTTAGGGCTATATAGTCAAAATATTTGGTTTGGCTTAAATAAAGTCATTTGATTCCTGTGGTTTTGCAGCATGACTTGTGGTATCTTGGAGTGGTCCTTTGGGACTAAGAGCAGGTGAAAAAAATGTGGCATTAGCTCATTTTGGGCAGAATGGACTAATTTATAGGGATTTCTTTATTTGAAAGGTATGGTTTAAAAACAGTTGAAAACACACTTTAGTAAAGATAAGTATGCTTCGTATTATTTCTGTAACTAGATTTTTCTGGAGACCTTTGGATCATTCTTTGAAGAAGTAAAAACCTCTTAAGGAAAGTTTTATGATGTTTGTTAAATATATATGCTTACAGATATTTTCCCATTTTTTATCATACTGTCATTTGTTGTGGTTGTTGTTTAATCATTTCAGTCATATCTAGCTCTTCCTGATCCCATTTGGGATTTTCTAGGCAAAGATACTTCAGTGGTTTGTCATTTCCTTCTCCAACTATATCTAACTATGAATAAAGAAACTGAGGCAAACAGAATTAAGTGACTTGCCCAGGATCAAACAGCTAAGAAATGTCTGAAGCCAGATTTGAACTCAGGAAGGTGTTTCTTCCTGACCCATAGGTCTGACACTACCCCATGTCATTTGTACTTCAGCTAAACTCTGGAGGGTATTTTTGGATCTACTATGTGGGACGTGTGCTTCAAAAGAATTTTAATTCAGTAATTACATTTTGGGGAATAAAGGCAGTGAATTTGATAATTCATATATACTAGATAGAGTTCTGAGCTTGGAGTTAGGAAGACCCAGATTCAAAAACCTGCCTATGTTACTAGTGTAAGTGGGGCAAGTAATTTAATATCACCTGTAATATTGAGTTAATAGCTATGGTACCAACTTCACAGAATTATTTAAGGCTGAAATGACATAGTATAAAAACATTTTACTAACTTAAGATTCACTATGAATAATAATAAAATAATGACTGAAATAAAGAATCATAAGATTCTAGACATTGCATCTGTTTTGGAATAGTTTACAATTTTAGCTGTAGACTGGCCTGGAGGTAAAGTGATGGACCAGATGACCTCTGATGGCTTCTTCAAACCCTGTAATTTTTATGTCTGCACAGCAAATGGCTACTTGCCCAAAGCAAGAAGAGATTTATTCTAAATGAGTAAGAAGACATTGGCTTCATAACTGCATGCCTCAATGGAAGACAGAAAGATATGAGTTGGAGGTAGAGAAGGGAAGGTAGACTAACAGAAAAAGAAATAAAGGCATTAGGGGTTGCTGCTATTGGCAAGGCTGTTTTAAGTAGGGTATTACAAGTTGCTTATTCCTTCTCCAGATTTGAGAATGGAGCTTCAATAAATAAAGTCTTGTGAATAATAAGCTTTTGCCTTCAAAATGCTTTACTTCTCCAACTACATAAGCAATATCTCACCTGTCCTTTGATTCTACACTTTTGCTCATAAACCCACCTTAGTCCATGATGATTTCTACATATGGCCATGAGGCATGTTTTTTGTACTATTTAATTTTTTTTTTAAAACCCTTACTTTCTGTCTTAGAATCAATACTGTGTATTGGTTCCAAGGCAGAAGAGCAGTAAGAACTAGGCAATGGGAGTTAAGTGACTTGCCCAGGGTCACACAATTAGGAAGTGTCTGAGGCCAGATTTGAACCTAGGACCTCCTGTCTCTATGCCTGGCTCTCTATCCACTGAGCCACCCAGCTGTCCCAATATCAATTCTAAGAGAAAAGTAACAAGGGCTAAGCAGTTGAGGTTAAATGACTTGCTCAGGTTCACACAGCTAAGAAGTGTTTGAGGCTGTATTTGAACCCAGGTCTACCTAATGCCTGGCCTGGCACTCTATCCACTTAGCTATCTAGGTATTATTTAATTCTTGCATTGAATGATTTTATGTGAATTATTCTACCAAGAAGATAAATAGTTTAGAGATAAAACTTGTTTGGTTTTTTTTTTAAAGCTAATCCAATATATCAAGCTCTGGAACATACTAGTACCTTGAAAAGACTTTACATGTGATTGTTATTTTTGTTCATATGTGACTCTTCCATGATCCAATTTGAGATTTTCTTGGTAAAAATATTGGAAATATTGGGAAGGTTTGCCAATTTCTTCTCTAGCTCATTTTACTGATGAGGTAAACAGGGTTAAGTGACTTGCCTAGTGTTACAAATTTAGGAAGTGTCTGAGACCAAATTTAAATTGAGAAAGATGAATCTTCCTGATCCCAGGCTTAGCACTCTATCTACCACAACACCTTGTTTTCCATTAATACAAACTCAGGAAGATCCTGCTCCCTTGAAAAGACTTTGAGTATGGACTCAGAGATAAATTTGCTGTCTCTAACAGAACCTATGGGGGGCAGCTAAGTGGCTCAGTAGATTGAGAGTCAGGTCTGGAGGCAGGAGGTCCCAGTTCAAGACTGGCCTCAGACACTTCCCAGCTGTGTGACCCTGGACAAGCCACTTAACCCCCATTGCCTAGCCCTTACTGCTCTTCTCCCTTAGAACAAAAATAGTATTGGTTCTAAGATGGAAGATAAGGGCTTTTAAAAAATAAAAGAAATAATAGAATCTTCCTAATTAAGTCAATAGGTTGGTTGACTACCAGGTAATGAATTTCTTTGTTTACAGCAATTCATGTACAACTTACAAAACCTTAGAGAACCTCTAAGCTACATCAAAGAAGGCTATCCCCCTTCATCAATAGAATTGTGCAACACTTGAAGTGTTCACTGACGTAATTCTGTATCCTTTTCAACACAGAAACATTGTAAATTCCTCCAAGATTATATGTTGTCCTTTGCCTCCTCCATCTTGTGAAATATACATAGTTGTTACTCAGAAGATAAATGAATGGATAAATATTGATAGATCTATAGTACTTTACCTTTAGAAAACTCTTAGATGCCCTCTCCCCCAAACACTGGAGATAGGTGTTTTTAATGATGGTAACGAACTCAGATCTTTACTCCTATTCCAAATTAATTTTGCTTTTGGAGGATGTATGGTTAGACAATAATAAAAGCACACACAGAAAAAATAATTTTTAATCAAAAGAAATCAAGTTTATGTCCAAAAATAATTTGAAATAAATGATAGTCCCATGAGGAAGCTAGGTGATACAGTAGATAGAATATTGTGCCTAGAGTCAGGAAGACTTGAGTTCAAATTTTGCCTCAGACACTTACTAGCTATGTGAATCTAGGAAAGGCACTCCACCTCAGTCTGCTTCCAGTTTTCCCCATCTGTAAAATGGAGTAATAGCAGCTATCTCCCAGGGTATATATGAGGATATAATGAGAAAATATTTGCTCTATGCTTTGTACACTTTAAAGCACTATATAAATGTTAATTATGGGGTAATTGGGTGGGACATTAGATAGGATGCCAAGCCTGGAGTCAGGAAGACCCATCTTCCTGAGTTCAAATACAGTTTTAGACACTTACTGGTACTTTGTCTTTGGGCAAGTCACTTAACCCTATTTGCCTCAGTTTCCTCATCTGTAAAAGAATCTGAAGAAGGAAATGGTGAACCACTCTAGTATCTTTGCCAAGAAAACCCCAAATGGGGTTGTGAAGAGTCAGACGTGACTGAAAAACAGCAACAAAAATGTTAACTATGACTATTAATAGTAGAAATGGTGGTAGTAATATAGTAGTATTACACCTTGTCAGGGACTACATAACATTTTCTGGTTTGCTTTGAATCCTATCTCTACTACTTATTAGCTGTGTGACTTTGATCAGGTTGTAAAAACTCTCTGAGTTTCAGCTTCTTCATCTGTAAAATGGAGATAATGATAGAACCTATCTAATAGGATTGTTTTGAGGATCAGTGGAAATAATATTTTAGTATTATGCCATTTGTTAGCATTTTATGCTCAGTTAATAGGATAACATTTGGTGCTGGAAAAGACCCCCAGAAGTTACATAACCCACCTCTTTTACTTTATAAGTAAGAAAACTGAGACCTTCAGAGACGTCACACAGTAGTAATCAAAAGAAAGTGGATTTGAACCCAGGTTCTCTGACTGTAAATCCAATATTCTTTCCATTGCCACTAAATGTCCATTGTTACCCAAGAACATTTGGGTGTGTGAGAAAAGTCTTTAAAGAGATTTCTCTCAAATGTATGTTCTAGGCAAATACAATTTCAATTATTTTTAAATACACTTGTACTATAACACTTAAATAATAGTTTTCAGGTATGTGAAGGGATAATATAAGGCTGTCAATGAGTAGCAGTTTTTCTTGTCCACTTGATAACCAGATGGGAAGGGATGGGCTTGAACTTTATGGAGGAGAGGTTGTGGATCATCTAAAAGTATTTATTAAGCACCCACATGCCTTAAAGTTACACAGAGTGCTCAAGTCTGTTCAACATGGGGTGCTGAATAGTCGGTTCATTAGATGCTATCTCTCTGTTGTAAAAAATTAAGATCTAATGCATTATTGAGTGTACATGTTAAGGTATAAGAGGATAAATAGTGCAAAACATTTTACAAATACTTGTATTCAATAAGTAATTACTTAATTTTGGAAAAAGGAACTTTTGTGTGTTAATTTCATGTACATTAGCCTTATATCCTCAATTATATTGTTAGCACCTTAAAAAAAAAGACAATGCTTATGTAATATAATATATAACAGATGTTCAATAAAACCTGTAACCACAGAATGTCAGAATTGGAAAGGACATCAGAGGATAACTAGTGCTAAACTGCCGTAACAATAATCTCTGCCTACATTCTTGTCAGATGGTCATCATGTTGTCATTCAGTCATTTCAGTTGTGTCTTAACTCTTCATGACATCATTTGGAGTTTTTTTTGGCACAGACATTGGCATGGCTTACCATTTCCCTCTTCAGCTTATTTTATAGATGAAGAACTGAGGCAAATAGGGTTAAGTGACTTTCCCAGGATCTCACAGCTAGGAAGTATCCAAGATCATATTTGAACTCAGGGAGATGAATCTTCCTGCCTCTGGGCCAAGTGCTCTATCCACTAGCTGCCCTGATGGTCAATGAGTCTTTTGGTAAAAGAACTTTGGTGAGGGAGAAACCCACAAGCTCCAGGGACAGCCCAATAACTCTAATTGTTAGGAAGTATTTCCTTATGGTGAGCAAAATTTTCTCTGCAATTTTCATTCATTACTCCTAGATATGTTCTGATGCTAAGCAGAACAAATCTAATCCTTCTTCAATAGGATAGCTTTTTAAATACTTGAAGAAAATTATTTTATACTTAAATAAAGTTGGTGTGAGGATTAAATGAGATAATTGTAAAGCACTTAACACAGAGTCTGGCACATAGTATATGCTATATGTTATTATTATCATCATCATTATTCCCCACCCCTAATCTTCTCTCCTCTTCCTTCATCCAATGCTCATATGCTATGATCTTGAGGCCCTTCACTATTCTACTTACATTTTCAAGCCTTCGATAATTCCTGATTATTATTTCCCCAATAATTTCATATGAGGACTTGATAATTTAACTGATGGTAATAAAAAGTTGAGGATTCTACATTTCTCATGTGGATCAGTTCAATTTAAAAGGGTTTATGAAGCTCTTATGTGTAAGGTTCTGTGCTCACTTGGCATTGAGAGGAAATGGCTTTCACAATTATAGATTTGCATTTCTAACTTCACCACTGGTTGCACATGAAAATGTGAGGTTGGTAAGTAAGATTGAATGAGAGCTCACTGAACATTTATTCCTATTAATTTAAAAATAAACAAAAGTACATCCTATCAATAAGGGGTCAGTATTATTATCAAGAAGTAAATAATTATAATCTGCGTGGGTCAAATGAAACGCAATTTGGGTGTGAGGAAGGATAATGGGGTAATATAGGTGATTATAAGGTGATTGGAGGAGGAAAGAAGGTAGGGAAGGCATATAGGAGATAAAGGAAATGGGGTATGTAGGAGAGGGCAGCTCAAACAGGTTTATTCTCAGAGGCTTGAGACAGAGGATATAGGGGGAAACTAGGGCTAGTAAGAAATGTTTAGCTTTGGCTGAAGGGTTTTTCTTATTAGTTTCAAAGTCTCTTGAGGGAGGGGTCGAGAGGGCCCCTCCCTGCCAGTCAAACTGATGGCTGGAGGAAGTCTTGAAGGTGGCTACTTCCTGTCAAGATGGATGTCCCAGTTGTCTCAAGAAATAAAGGAAAATGATTCTTTCCTCTTGGCCCTTGTCTTAATTTTCAACACAATGACTCACCACAGGGTTTGAATAGGTAACAAGGGGATTTATTAATACCAGGGTCAGTCAGAAGGGCAGAGGGGTTCAGGATTTTTTAACTACTGCTAGGGAGAGGGGTGAGGGTGGGGGATGGGTCGTGGAGAGGTTTAGACAGAGAGAGAGACCGGCTTTCCCAGTCAGGAAGATTTGACTGCCTTTTAAGTAAAGTCTTTATCAAATCTAGGGGTAACTTATTTGAGGATACTCCAGTTATCTAAAGAAACTAAAACCCACAATGTTCAATCATCAAGCCCTCCCTTCCAACCAGAACCCAGAGGAAAATCAGGGAAGGGGAGGGATGGAAATGGGAGATCAGGGAGAGGTTCAGAGAAATGAGAGAGGTCCAAATTTCCCCAAGACAAAATAAGCCCAGGCCAAGGCTGAAGCAAAGCCAAGCTGAAAGGCCAAAGCAAAAGCCTCCAGCCACAGCGAAAGACAGAAGGCAAAAGCCTCGTCAGTTGGAACTTCACCTCTATTTTTAGTTTTAAGTTCTAACTGACTTTCTGAACATTCTAAGACTTCTAACTGGCTTTTTGTGACCGTTAGAAATTACAGAAGCAAAACGTTTCTATTAGCCACCTTGCATTACAGAATGTTATCTTTGTTTAAGTTCTACATTTTGTGCTACTTGACCTGGATGTCCCATTATGCATCACAAACTCAATATGTCAGAAATAGAATTCATTATCTTTCCTCCAACCCCTCTCCTCATCTGAACTTCTCTTTCCAGGGCGCAACTGTTTTTCACAGCTGTTGTTGTTATTGTTCATTCATTTTAGTTGTGTTGGAGTCTTAGTGACCCCATTTGGGGTTTTCTTGGCAAAGATACTGGAGTGGTTTGCCATTTCCTTCTCAAGCTCATTCTCTCCGCATTTTTCCATGTTAGCAAGGTTCAAATCCTCATTGTCTTCCTCTACTACTTATTCTCACTCATTCTCTAGTTCAGGACCTCATCCATACTTGCGTGTACTATTCCAGTAGCTTTTCAATTAGACTCGCAGTCTCAAGTGTCTTTGAACTCCAATTCATCCTCCATTCTGATGCCAAAGTGCTTTTCCTAAATCATAGTTCTGTTTATGTCACCTCATTATTCAACAGGCCTCAGTAGTTACCTGTAATCTATAAAGTCTTCTTTGGCATTTATAGCTCATTACTTCTTGTCTTCCTACTCCCCTTCTACTTCTTATATGCTTAATTTTCTTTCACATATTATATAATCCAGCTATGTTGTCCTACTTGTATTCCTTCTACCCAACGCTTATCTCTCCTCTGTTCCTTTGCACTTATTGTTCCCAATCTTTATTTCTTAGTTTCCTTGACTTCCTTAAAAACTCAGTTCAGATCTTGCCTTCTATAGGAGGCTTTTCCCAGTCTCTACCTGCTAGTACCTTCCACTGTGAGATTATTTTCAGTCTATTTTATATATATATATATATATATATATATATATATATATATATATAGTGTATATACCTACTTATTTACATGTTGTCTCTACCGTCTTTTTTTTTTTTTTTTTTTTTTAACATTTGTATCCCCAGCTCTTTGCGTAGGTCTATACACATTCTAGGTGGTCAATTACTTAATTACTAGTTGACTGATTTACTTTATTCAAAAAGAAGCTTCTTGAAAGCAGAGTCATTTTTGTTTTTCTTTTATATCTGCTGCTTAGCATGGTGCCTAACATAGCAGGTGCTTAATAAATACTTCTGGACCCACTTGATGAGTAAATTTCAGAACTTAAGAATTGGAAAGGATTTTAGAAATGGTCTAATTCAATCCATTTATTTTATGAGTGAGTGACCTCGGGATCAGAGAGGTGAAAAGACTTGCCCAAAGTAATGCAACTACATACTGTAGTTAGAAAACCAAAACCTAAACCCATGTCTTTTTTTTCCTTCCCTTTCCCTTTCTCTCTCTCTCTTTCTTTCTTTCTTTCTTTCTTTCTTTCTTTCTTTCTTTCTTTCTCTCTCTCTCTCTCTCTCTCTCTCTTCCTTCCTTCCTTCCTTCCTTCCTTTCTTTTTTTTTTTTTTACCAATTAAATGTAATAAATTTCCACACAAGTTTTCCTAAGCTATATGATCAAACTTCTCTCCCTCCCTTTCCCCTCCTGGTGCTGGCAGGTGATTCAATCTGGTAAGCCATGTCTTCTGATTTCTAGCATTCAGCTCTATTTTATTATGCTACTTTATAAAATTTACATATATATACGCATATATGTCTCACTAAACACATATATACTTATTTTTTTAAAGCATACCTCTCTACTTTTTCATGATTCTGTGATTTTTTTATCTTCATTCAAAAGCCAAAAGAAAATTGATCTTTCACCTAATGCAGCAATTCATAGTCCCTGCTATGTTAGGTGTTGTAGGAAATAAATTGGAGCTGGCATACCTGCAGCTTTTAATTTTCATGCCTGTTGAAAGTAGTGTGACTTGGCATTTTAAGCATGCCATTTCACAAATCTTTTACTACAATTTTGCCCTTTTCCCAAAAGACTTGTTTCCTGCAGTTATAAATGGTATTTGTGTGCAACTTTCATTGCTTGATCTGAGTCCCAAGGTTAATATTTTAACTTAAAATAAAAATATAACTTTTAAAATTATTTAACCCTTGAGTATCAACAATCAAGTTTAAAATCTATAATTAGAAATTGGCTCTGCCCAGTTGGTCTACCTTCTAAATAATTAGCAGTTCTCTCTCTCTCTCTCTCTCTCTCTCTCTCTTTTTTTTTTCCCAGAGATACCAGGAAATGTACTTCATGATTCACATGACTTTGCATTTTAGGTTTGGCTTTTTTTTTTTTTTGGTCCAGGTAATATCTAATTACTTAGCTTTATAATGTAATGGTAAATCATCAAATTCAATAGATTTCTACCCTCATAAAAGTTGAGGTAACGAATTATATCACATAGCACTTAAATTCAGTTTATCACTTTTTAAAGGCTTACTTCTAAAATCTCAGAGATGTACAGAACCTCAAAGGCCATTTAATCCAACCCATTTTTTGTTGTTGAGTCATTTCAGTTGTGCCCAACTCTTCATGACCCCATTTGAGGTTTTCTTGGCCACTGGAGTGGTTTCTCATTTCCTTCTCCAGCTCATTTTATAGACAAGAAAACTGAGGCAAACACAGGGTTAAGTGACTTGCCCAGGTCACAACCTAATAAGTGTCTGAGGCCAGATCTGGACTTGAAGAGATGAGTCTTCCTGACTCTAGGCCCTGCAGTCTATCTTTTGTGCACTCAAACCAACCCATACCTCAACCAAAATCTTTTTTGTAACATATCTGGCAAGGAATTACTCAATCTTTTCTTGAGACTTCAGTTGAGAGGAAATCCATTGGCAACACAAGAAGACATTAACGCTAGAGGAACTAAGAGTATCAGTTGACACAATAGTTGGTTTGGTCCTTTGAGGTTTCCTTAAATTCTGATCTTTCCATTTATAGTCATTGATTACAACTGCTATATTAGTGATTGGGGGAAATAAATAAGAACCAATGTAATTGCGCTTTTTCACTTTCATGCCAGTTGTGTGATATATACAAAATCTGCTAGTACTACTACCATTAAAGCTAGACTTAATTTTTCCTGGAATGTCAGGAGAGCTATGTAAGACTTGTTTGGCCGGTGATGAAGCCACTTGAGCCATTGATGTGTCTTTCAGGTCATTTAGGGCATTACAAACTCTGCTTATGAAGAATTGCTGTGGAAAGTGGAAAGCTGTCCTACTACCAAGCTGTCATGCTTTTGACTAGACTTTGTAATGTAGGTTAGGGTCCACATTAACCAGTAATGTATTCTTGCTCAATAATCTTTTGATGACACTGCTAAACTTCCTCTTCATTCAATGTTAGATGATTGATGAGTTTCTGATTTTGTTCCAATCCTGAGCCTGAACAACCAGGCCAAATAGAGTCAGGCTTCATTCAGAACACTAAGTAGGGGGCAGCTGGGTGGCTCAGTGGATTGAGAGCCAGATCCAGAGGTGGGAGATCCTGGGTTCAAATCTGGCCTCAGACACTTCCTAGCTGTGTGACCCTGGGCAAGTCACTCGACCTCTATTGCCTAGCCCTTACCACTCGTCTGCCTTAGAACCAATACACAGTATTGATTCTAAGATGGAAGGTAAGGGTTTTTAAAAAAAAAGAACACTAAGTAAATTAGACCATTCTTTTTGATAGCTGATTGTTAGGAAGATCATAAATTTGAACTCAGGAAGACAAATCTTCCTGGTTCCAAACCTGATGCCCTATCCACTGTACCACCTTTGTGCTCTACTTCCTTATATCAAGATTAATATCTCTTTCTACAATTTCTACCCATTGCTCTTAGTTCTGACTTTTGGGGCTAAACACACTAATTAAGTCTAGTTTCTGTTCCTATGTGACAACTCTTCAACTAACTGAAGAAAGCTATTATATTCTTACCCCCCCCCCCTTTCATTTCCTTTCATTTGTCCTCATATGGCAGAAACTAGTATCCCAGTACTATGATGGTTGCTCTCTATTGAATCCTCTTCCACGTATGAGTGCCCTTCTGAAAATATAGTGCTCAGAATTGAACACAGTAATCCAGGTATAATCTAACCAGGTTAGAGCAGAGGAGGTTTATTGCTTGAATGCTATACATCTCTTGATTTGGCTAATATCAAGTTGACTTTCTTGCCTGCCATATCATCATGACACATTGTTAACTGATGATATCCTTTTCAGATAAACTACTGGATAGCCACACCTTCTTTATGTGGCACTGGAGAACGGATTTAAAAACAACAGGGGCAATGACATGACTTAGTGGCTAGGGAGCCAGGCCTGGAGACCAGAGGTCCTGGTTTCAAATTTGGGTCTAGACACTTCCTAGGCAAGTCACTTAACTTCAGATGTCTAGCCTTTACCCTTCTTCTGCCTTAGAACTGTTAACTATTATCAGTTCTAAGACAAAAAGTAAAGGTTTTGAAAAACAGCGCACATAAAACTATATTTATCTGTATTAAATTTTTCTAATTAGATTTGAGCTAATATTCTAGACTGTGAATATATTTCTGAATCCTGGCCTTGTCATTCAATGTATGAACTATCTTTCTAAGCTTTGTGTCATCCGTAGATTTCATAAGCATCCCATTAAGGTTGTTATCCAAGTCACTGATAAGAGTGTTAAAGAGTATAGGGATAAGCACAGCACTTACCTAGAGACCTCCTTTTAAGTTAACGTCCAACCATTAATCACTACTTTTTGGCTATGACCAATTAGGACAATTCTGAATCCACTCAGCTCTGTTGCTATCTGTTGTTGTTCAGTTGCTTTTCAGTCGTGTCCAACTCTGAGACCCCATTTGGGGTTTTTTTTGGCAAAGATACCATAGTGGATTAATATTTCCTTTTCCAGCTCACATGAGGAACTGAAGCAAACAGGGTTAAGTGACTTGCCCAGGGCCACAGGGCTAGTAAATGTCCAAGGCCAGATTTGAACTCAGTTTGGTGAGTCTTCCACATTCCAAACCTGATGCTCTATCCACTGTGCCACCTAACTGCCCTATTTTGTAGTCATCTAGATGCATCTTTCCATCTTTTGCATTTCAAATGACATTTTCTCAATTGTGATTAACTAAAATCTATATAAACTACATCAATACCATTCTCTGGATCTACCAGTATAGTAAAACTGTCAATAAAGAAAAAAAGTTGTTTTGACATTATCTGTTCATGATATAAAGCCATGCTGATTCTTTGTGACTTAAACTTCCTTTCGTAGATGTTTACTAACTCTTTTTTTTTAAACCTTTACCTTATATCTTATAATTGATCCTAAGTATTGGTTCCAAGACAGAAGAGTTGCAAGAGCTAGGCAATGAGGGTTAAGTGATTTGCCTAGAGTCACACAGCTAAGAAGTCTGAGGCCAGATTTGAGGCCAGGGATCCCCCATCTCTAGGCCTGGAATACTATGCCCTTAATACTATATGTCATAAACTGAAGTCAACTTCAAAGGTTTATGGTATGTACATTCCATTCTCTACCTTTTTCTGAAAATTAGAGCAGCATTTATCTTCCTCCCATCCATCCAGCTATATCTCTCCAATTCTCCATGATGTTTCAAAGATCAGTGACAGTGGATTAGCAGCCACATATGACAATTGCTTCAGTACCTTAGATTGTCAGGTGTCCACCTGCCACCCTTCTGTCATCTGTAGTTCTAAGAAGCTATGGCATGCAAACTGATCATGCCCTGGTAAACCATCTGGGCAGACAGGCTAAACCAGGTTGAAAATAACTAACAAGCCCAAAACCTGTTGTTAAGTTGAGGGGTGTCTACCTGAGACATATAAAGACTTCTCGTGGGGGCAGCTGGGTAGCTCAGTGGATTGAGAGTCAGGCCTAGAGACAGGAGGTCCTAGGTTCAAATCTGGCCTCAGACACTTCCCAGCTGTGTGACCCTGGGCAAGTCACTTGACCCCCATTGCCCACCCTTACCACTCTTCCACCTAGTAGCCAATACACAGAAGTTAAGGGTTTAAAAAAAAAGGAAAAAAAAAAGACTTCTTGTGGTGGAATGAACGGATAAGAACAATTTGTTCCAAGGCCAATAAGAAAAGCGAAGGTCATCCATTGTATCCTAAGACATCACCAGTCTTCTTGACTTTTGTCTTGCTACCAGACTTTGATGATTCTGAAAGGGGACAAGGCAGATGACTTTGTGCAACTTTGCCTCACTTGAATCTAATTTTGCTCAAGTCAAACTGTCATTTTGGTCTTCAGAGTGTAAGAAGGACAACAACCAACCAACCTTAAATTGCACTTCATCTAAGCCAATTCATCAGCTAGAATTTATTCCATGCCTATTAAGTGCCAATTTGTGCTAAATACTAGAGATTAACAAAAGCAAAAATAAAAAAAATCATTTCCTCCATCTAATATACTCATAGTCCAACAAAGGAGGCAACATGAAAATAAGTTATATACAGAACAAATTAGGTATAATATTAGAAATAAGACACTAGCATTAAGAGAGATCGTGATTCACTTCTTGCAGTAGGTAGAATTCTAAATGAGACTTGAAGGAAGTCACAGAAGCTAGAGGGAGAGCACTTTAGGCCAGTGAAAATACATGGAATCAGGAAGTGGGATACTTTGTTCAAGGAACAGCAAGGAGACCAGTGGTACTTTATCACAGAGTCCATGGAGGAGAGTCAGATGTAAGAAGACGAATGGAAAAATAGGAAGGGGCCAGGTTATAAAGGTCTTTGAAATCCAAACAGTGGAGCTACTATTTAATGTTAAAGGTGATAGGGAATCATTGGAATTTATTGAAAGTGGGAGAGAGAGTATGCAGTGATACGGTCACTTAGATTGTAATCTAGGCCAGATAATCTTGGGATATTTAATTTTGTATTAGCCATTTTTGTCTAGTCTTTTCTGAATGGAAAATCATTCCCCTTGGCAGAGAAAACCGAAGCAAAGTAAATGTTGAACAACTTTAGTTTCCCTCCACCTTTACCTAGCATAATTCTACACACCATGAATTTCCTTCTTTTGTTTTTCCTCTTTTACTTCTGTGTAATTTAAAAATGATCTCTTTCCTCACAGGAAAGTATGACTGAAAAGGTCAAATGCTGCGGAAATGTGAAGGACAATGAAGACTTTCAAAAGTCCTTTGGATATAACAGTTTGGAGGTCATTAATGACCCAAGAGAAAATGGTTTCAGGAAAGTGTGGCAGTCTAAACTAAGTTTATAAGGGGTTGAGGGAGTATGTGCATGATGAGGAAGTGGAGACAATTCTAATAGCTCTACAATGCAATGAAAAGGCATATAGGATTATAGTTTTGAGGCAAGGTCTAAAGAAGAATTTTTTTTTAAGGTTAGTGAAGACCTGAGCATATTTGTTGGCGATGAGACCAAGGACACAATAGTTATGGAAAGATTAAATATGAAAGAAAAATAATTTAAAGGGCAAACCCCAAGAGGAATAGGACAAAATGGGGTCAATTGGAGATTAGGCTTCTCAAGAATAAGGGCCACAGTCACCTTTCAAGACCAGAACAAAAAAGGTGATGATTGTTAAAAAGAAAAAGGTTTTAAGGTTCGAGGACTTAGAAATGGAAGATTACAATCAACAGAATGGCTTCTAAATAAGGTGGTAAGACATCTGCTGAGAAGGTGAAAGGTAGAATTGACTCCCTTTGAGAAGAAAGTTCTCATTTGGAAGTCATTTTTTTAATAATCAATGTTTTTTCCTGAATAAAATAAATATGTAGGTAATATTCATTTATGCAATTGTTATGGGAAATAGGTTTTTTATATTGGAAAAGAATTGAGCCTTAAACTTACTGTCTTATTTTCCATTCTAGTCAAAAACATGTAATGTATTCATAACTTCCACCTTTATAGGTGACATTCAATAATAGTTCTCAGGTTATAGATCATGCTCATACTATTTTAATTTAATTTTTAAACAGTCCTTACCTTTCATCTTAGAGTCAATACTGTGTATTAGTTCTAAGGCAAAAGAGTAGTAAGGACTAGGCAGTGGGGGTTAAATTACTTGCTCAGGATCACATAGCTAGAAAGATTTGAACCTAGGACCTCCTGTCCCTGGACCTGGCTCCCAATTCATTGAGCCATCTAGCTACCCCCATTTTAATTTAATTTTAATTTTATTCAGAACTTAATACACATTTCTATCTGTAACATTGGAAAGGAGAAGATTATTAATGATACTTCAAATCTCAGTTATGTAGAGTTTTCTTTTTTTAAGTTTATAAATCATATGTAATTTTCAAACCCATCCTGCTTGTCCATGTCTCCTGTTCTTTTCTCTTTTGGGAGCCCTGGTATATCTACTTCTTACCTCTCCCACCTCCTCTTCTATTATTGAAAAGGAAACAAAACAAAATCCCTTTAATCAATTATATAGTCAAGCAAAACTTATTATCATATTATCCTTATCCAGAAATGTATGTCTCATTCTGCATTTTAATCTACTTCCTGTTTGTCTGAAGATACTTCAACATTGGTGCTCTGAATTGTGGTTGGTCATTATATTGATCAGAGTTCTTAAGTCTTTTACATTGTTTGTCTTTTTTACAGTGTTGGGTTGTTGATGTTTTTTTTTTTTAACCCCTAACTTCTGTGTATTTGCTCTAAGGTGGAAGAGTGGTAAGGATGGGCAATGGGGGTCAAGTGACTTGCCCAGGGTCACACAGCTAGGAAGTGTCTGAGGCCGGATTTGAACCTAGGACCTCCTGTCTCTAGGCCTGGCTCTCAATCCACTGAGCTACCCAGCTACCCCGTGATGTTTTTTTTAATAATCATATAAATGGTTTTTCTGTATCTACTTTCCATTTTATACCAGACTTCCCAGGTTTCTCTGAAAATTTTCTTTTCATATGTCATAATTTGTTAAGTCATTCTCCACAGGATGGTCTCTTCCTTAGTTTCCAATTTTCTGATGTAACAAAAAAAAACCTACTATAAATATTTTTTTATGGGTTCTTTTCCTCTTTCTTTGATCTCTTTGGGTATGGACCTAGTGGTGACTCACTGATTCTCAATGCCATACTTTGCTGACTTTGGGAAACAATTCCAAATTGCTTTTTAGTATGGCTGGACCAATTCACACCTCTAGCAGTAGTGTGTTATTATGCCTGATTACCCAGCAGTCCTCCAACATTGTCATTTTCCTTTTATTATCATCTTCCCCCAATCTGAAGGGTGTGAGGAGGTACCTCAGATTTGTTTTAATTTGATCATGTATTTTTCTATCAAATGAGTAAATAAAATATTGTTTCCCTTCTCCTTATCCACTGAGAAATGGCAACATAGTGTATAGGTAGAAAGCTTTTTGTATGAACCATTTTGGTTCTGAGATTGATGATAAATTTCAGCCACTAGCTTTATTTATATTGGAAGTTGTGGTGTCAAAACATTTTTTATTTTTTATTTTTCTTGTCATGAACACATTTATATCTGTCTTCATTTGAATAACATAATGCTTGAACAAATTATGTTTTATGAACTGTAAAGCCTGTCCTTTAAATTGTTTTTAAGAATCAATCATCAACTTAAACTCAGATTGAGATAAAACTGAGAATTTTATAATGTATTCATTTTACTTTAATAAATTTGTTAGAATCTATTTCTCTTGATAGTTTTCTTGTATCCTGCTAAAGCTGTTTTGCATGTTATATTTACTTGTATATGCTAAAGCTAGAATATTTTGAAGTGTAATGTATAGGAAAATGCGGAAAATTAAAAGCTTTATACCAAAAGTATGAGTTTTAACTTATAAGTTAGAAACAAACTAATAATAAGTTAGAAACAAACTAACATCATACTCTGTTTTTCATTAGGTCATTATTCCTCAGACCTTTTTTTTCTTTTCATTCTTTCTCCCTTACTCTGGGGAGTATCCTATCTTTCTATTCTGCCTTCTGTTGTAGGATTGGCGTACTGGTAAGAAATGGTAATAATAATAATAATTAAACCTATTCCTTTACTCATTTTGGAAATCAACTGATTTTTTTTAAATGAGCTGTTGACTAATTAATTTTTCTGTTAGCCTGCTTATTTAATATACATTTTTATTTGTAGAATGGTTAGAGAATAAGGTGGTAAAGAAGAATGAGAAAGTAGTTATGGCACCATATGCCCATATTTCCAGCTCCTGGGGATACTGAGGCTGGTGGATCTCTTAGGCTAAGGAGCTCTGAGCAATAGTGGGATAAGCTAATTGAATGTTTAAATTAAACATTAATTAATGTGGTATGCTTTCTGGGAATAGGGGTTGGGATTAGGGTATGGAGGAAGGGGCACCAGTTGCCTAAAAAGCTTCTAGGCTGGTGAGAGTGGAACAAGCCACAGAGTAATTCCACATTTCCAGACTGGATAAGATAGGGAAATCTATTTTCTTTAAAGAAAAAAAAAAGAAAAGAAAGAAAAGGAAAGGCAGGTGGATAACAAGGGAGGAAAGTAGTTTTTAGAATATTGAGATAGCTTTATTACTTAATCTCCTGTTCTTATCTGAGAAATGATGCTACAGTGTTTTCTATTTATCCATTATGTGGAAATTCAATATGGTCCCCACTTTTTTCCCAGCTAGTCAGACGTTCTCTGGTAAGCAAAATAATAATAATAATAATAATAATAATAATAATAATAATAATAATAATAATAATAATAATAATAATAATAATAATAAATGCTTCTTTTTTGAAAGAAAATTTGTAGGGAAATACTTAATGGACTTAAGAATTCCAAGTTGCTTTTACTTTTCAAAAGAGTAAAGATGAATTGTAATTATACACATGTATAGGAAGATTAATTTGTTTTTAATAATTACTACCGAATTTTGAAATATTTGATTATATAAGATCTAAAGTCCAGATGTCCTTGGAAATTCTATAAACTTAAAAAGTACTCGGCAGCTATTTCCTGAAGTGAAACCAAAACTATCGAGTCATGAAATACTAGGGTCACAAGGGGCCTGTACTTTATTGGTCTCCTTTAAATCAGTATAATTAAAAGCATAGCCTGCTGGGTGTTTCCAATGTAAATGTGAGAAACTTCCATAAATTTAAACAATTCAGGAGGTGTAACCCTGGGTAGTGATCATGCTACAGGCTTTCCAAGACACTAACCACAAATAACCAGTGAATATAAAAATTTTTTTTTCAAGAATTGATATCTCTAATTGAAGATAATCAAAGACTTTATTTTCCTAGATTTGTTGTCATTGTCGTTCATTTGTGTCTGACTCTTTGTGACACCATTTTGTGTTTTCTTGACAAAGAGATTGGAATGGTTTGCCATTTCCTTCTTCAGTTTATTTTACAGATAAAGAAAATGAGGCAAATAGGGTTAAATGACTTACCCAGAATCACACAGCTAATAACTGTCTGAAGCCAGATTCAAACACAGGAAGGTGAGGCCAGCAACCTATCCACTGGGCCATTCAGCTCTTTATCTCCCTAAACTTTAAAGGGTATTTAGGATTATGGAATTATAGCTTTAGATATGGAAAAGGAGCTTCTAGGTCATTGATTCCAACTCTCTTATTTTGCAAATAAGTAAACTGAGGCTAAGAGAGCTTACTAGCTACTAGCCATAGCTTTTAAGTGAAATAGCAAAGAATGTTGTGGCTTTCAAAACTCTTATTTTTATTCTCATTTATTTATATTACTCTTGTATACTGTGGAGCAGTTGGTAATAATTGGAATCCTTGTCCAAAATTCTGTTTGGAGCTCTGCCTATAAAATGGTGGTGTGGAATGCAGTACTCAAATATAGCTAAAATTAGAGTTATTTGTCTCTATTAAAAACATATCGTGGTGGCCATGGATTCTCAAAGGTGATACCAGTTGTGAATGTTAGTTAAGGTATATCCTATCCAACTAGAAAGATTCTGAGCCCAGGCTAAGCAACAGAGTATGCTTCTGTCTCTTTTGCCTGAGGGCTGACCTAGCTATCTAGAATTCAGAAAAGCTCATCTGTGGAAGTTTAAATGCTAGATTTTTTTACCATATCGACTCATGTTGAACGTTAGACCATCCGCTAAGGTATTAGTGGAAAAAAATACCCCTCACAATAAAGTTCACAGATGGAAAATATTTTGAAATGTTTTTATTTAGAGTTAATGAAAGTGACACCATTGCCTTATTCTCTTTAGAAATTAATATTGGGGGCTAGGTGACTCAGTGGATTGAGAGCCAGACCTAGAAATGGGAGGTCCTAGATTCATCTGGCCTCAGACACTTCCCAGCTGTGTGACCCTGGGCAAGTCACTTGACCCCCATTGCCTAGCCTTTACTATTCTTCTGCCTTGGAGCCAATACAGAGTTGACTCCAAGACGGAATTTAAGGGTTTAAAAAAAGAAAAGAAAAGAAAAAAGAAAATATGAGTTCAGATCTTGCCTCAGAAACTTACTAGATTTGTAACTCTGGGCAAATCATTTAATATCTCTCAGCTTTAGTTCCCCCTATTTATAAAATGAGGGAAATAATAGCACCTGCCTCACAGGGTTGTTGTGAGGATAAGATAACATAATGTAAAGTGTTATGCAAATCACAATATTGATCATTATTAATAATAATTATTCATTATAAAAATTAATGAATTATTAATGTTAATGGATATTAGCCACATATGTACTACTTAATTTACTCATCTGAAAAGGAGATTATATCATTTGTGATGAACAATATTAAGATAATTTCTAAGTTTAATTGTATGAGATTAAATTAGGACCATGTTTTTAAATTATTGAACATATATGAGAACTTGTATTACATGCTTTTAATTTATATTTGACCTGATCCAACCAGTACCTTACTGATATGATCACCTCTTCTACCCTACCCACACTCAGCCCTGGCATCTGGAATGCTGGCCATAATATCTTTTTTAGTTTTATTGATGAGTCTTGCTTTTATATTACATATATTAAAAAACATAACAAAACCAGAAACCTTACTTGGAATTGACACCGTGTACTGGTTCCAAGGCAGAAGGGTGGTAAGGGCTAGGCAATGGGGGAGTTAAGTGATTTACACAGGGTCACAGAGCTAAGAAGTGTCTGAGGCCAGAATTGAACCAAAGATGCACTCTCTCTAGGGTTGCCTCTCAATCCACTGAGCCACTTAATAATTATTCTTATTATACTCTAATTGAAAAAGAAACAACAATGATCTTCTATGTAAGTGCATGAAACTGGGTTCAGAGAGGTTGCTCAGTGGGTTGAGAGCCAGTCCTAGAGAAGGGAGGTCCTAGGGGACCCACTGGGGGTTTTCTTGCTAAAGATAACTGGAGAGGTTTGCCATTTCCTTCTCCAACTCATTTGACATATGAGGAAACTGAGGCAAACAGGGTTAAAGGGCTTGTCCTGGGTTATACAGCTAATAAGTCTTCCTGACTCCAGACCCAGCATTCTATCCATTGTGCCACTTAGCAGCCAGGACAATAGTAATCCATCATATTCTTGTACCACAATTTATTTAGCCATTTCTTAATTGTTTTTATTATTGTTTACCTCCCCCTTCCTTTCTTCTTCTTTCCTTTTGTGGTATAACCCAATAAAAGAATCCACGTCTATTTAGCTAAGTAGTCCCACTGCTGACTTTGACCATCTCCTTCTTCCTGATATTTTGGTATGTCTAAAGATGGAAGGACAAAAAAAACCCAACACAAAAAAGGGAGCATAAGGTGAATGGGAATGAGGGAAAGACAATTTCTTCTATTTTTTGAGCTCTTCCATGCTTCCCATTATGCAAAGTGAACCTGTTTTATATATTATGCTAAAACTACCTCAATACCTCAACTGATTTTGACATCTTGATCTACAGTAGATTTATGTGAGACCATTTCTGTTCCCCCAGCCTCTCCTTCCCACCCTCGAGAAGAAAATTTCTTCCATATTTTCTTATATTTACTTATTTGTAGTCATGTTGTCTCATCCTCATTCCCATAGACTGTATACTCCCTTTTCTTGTGGTTACATCTGTGCATGTGGAATCTAATAGCCCCCAAACTTGTAATCAGAAAGATTTAATGACCCCCAGTTTACTTAGCTTCAGAGGTGAAAACCCCTGGTTTAGACCTTGCCACAATAGAATTCCACCCTGAGGGAAAGTCCTGCTTCACTAGTCTCAGACTAACAATAGACTTTATTTTGAATTTGAGTGGGGATGATCCTTCCCATCCTGGCCAAGCCCAAGCCAGAGACTCTTCTGGTCTCCTGAAGCCTCTCCCAGTATATCATACCTTCAGGACCTTCAGTTTAGGAGACTGACTTTAGCATAGCACTGCCTACTGCTCTAAAGAGTCACTGGCTTGGGCTTGGCCCTGGTGTGAATGATCATCCCCACTCTAGCTCAAAATAAGGTCTATTGTTGGTCTGAGACTAGAAAAGTTGGACTTTTCCATCAGGGAGGAATTCTATTGTGGCAAGGTCAAACCTGAGGCTTTCACCTCTTAAGCTAAGGGGGGTTCATTAAATCTTTCTGGTTACAAGTTTGGGGACTAGTAGATTCCACGTTGACACATCTCAAGGCATAGCACATAGTTGATGCTTAATAATTATTATTGATTGATTTTTGAATTTATCCGAAAATTGCATTAGTTATTTTGGTTGCCTTACCATGTTGGTGACTCATATTGAGTTCGCAGTCTACTAGACCTGCTATATCTTTTCAGACAAATTTCTTCCTACTTCTATTGATTGATTATTCAATTATTTTTTGTAATCTAAGTGTAAGACTTTACATTTATCCTTATTAAATTTTATCTTATTCTATTTTTTAGCTCATTATCTGAGCCTATTAAGGTTAAAACACCAAAATCTAGGATGTTAGCTGTTTCTCCTAGTTTTGTTATAAGTATATTTGATAAGATTGCCATCAGATGTTTAGTCCAGGATTTCTTCCATTTGTCCTAGAACTAACCTCTCTCATGTCTAGGGCACTTCTATTCCAGTGTTGCCAGCTTTTATTCTTTATTCCTTTCAGTTTGCTTTAGAAGCTATTCATTATTCTACCACTGCTGTCTCTGGAACAGCGTGTTTCTTGCTTTTCTTGAGCTATGTAGATTCCTTGTGGAACTGTAGGAAGATAGAATCAAGCCTTTCTGAGCTAGGTCCTGGTTTCCTTGAGGATAGCTGAATGAGATGAGGTACACTTAGGTTTCGGGTTCTGGGCTGGAGAGAAATAAGGAGCTGAGATTAGAATTAACTTGCTCATTCTTCAAGGAAGGCAGCTTAAGCTCAGGACAAATTTGGAGGCTTGAGTGGATTTGTTTCTCTAGGATTGGAAGACAGGGTCCTTGAAGGTCCAGGTTGGAAGGCCGTTTTTCATGGTGGAGAGAGGTGGGCAGTGTCAGGGCACATGACAGGATGCCTACATTATCTAGAAGATGGCAGCTGAATTCATCCAAGGAGTTAAAGATTCCAGCTTCCAAGAAAGAGAGGTAAGAAGGGAATACATTCCAGTGATGGAGCTAGGTGGAGCAATGGAGGGAGCTCTGGACTAGAAAGGGGAAGGACTAAATTCAAATCCTCCCTCAGACACTTAGTACCTGTGTGACCTTGGGTAAGTCACTTATTTTCTCTCAACCCCAGTTTCCTCATCTGTAAAATGGAGATAATCAGAGCATTTACCCCTTAGGGTTGTTGTGAACATCAAATGAGATAATGTGCATAAAGTACTTTGTAAACCTAGAATTGCTTTGTAAATTCTTGTTATTATGGAGAGTCACTGGTACAAAGGACATGGAGGTGAAGTGTGATGATGATATCATTGAATGGACTTCATATTACTGTTATTTATTCTTATCAAGTAAAGGTAAAAAACAATTTAAGGTATTTGGGATGATATTCAGAGAAGAAGATAATGAAACTGCTATACTGTTAGTTGCTTGATCCTGTGAATGACACTTTCCAGGGAACCCAGAAAAAAATGCAGAATTATGCTTCAAGCTAGTATACCCAAGGAACCTTGGTCTAATAATCAGGGAATGAATTTTTAATCATGGAGAAAATAAGAGGATGAGTTTAGGCATTACCCTTGGTTTAGGTGTGAAACTCCCTACAGAAATCTTATTGCCCAATGATGAAAACTTTGTTCTGGCATTGATAATGGCTTCTTAACAAAGTTCAAAATTCCATTGACAAGCTCTTAATACTAGGACTGAGTTTACCCCAGCTTGATGGAGGAGCTATTAGTTAATTACTGCCTAGTTGATTCATTATTGCTGGAGAACTGGCCTTGGACTTGGACTTGAAAGTGAGCCCATTGGTAGTTTTCTTGGCAGAGATACTAGGGTGGTTTGCGTTTTCCTTCTCCAGCTCATTTTACTAGGAAACCAAGGCAAACAGGGTTAAATGACTTGCCCAGGGTCACTGAGTATAAGGTTCTGTGCATCTTTTTCAGGAAAGTTCTTAGCAATGGAGAAGTGGTAAAGTGATTGGTGATCTCCTGGACCTTAGCCAGAGCTAAGGAATAAGACCATGGTGTAGAAGTAGCAAAACAAAACCTTGCTCTTCACTCATATTGAGAGTTTTTTGGGTCATGCTGGCCCAGAACCCGGCCCTAAGAACCACAAGTAATTTCTCTTTTGGAAAAGGGATTCTCTAATCAGGATAGTATAATAAGTCTAGAGGACTATACAGGTCATTAGGAAAGCAGAGATCACTAGAAGGATGGATTTCTTATTTCAATTGATTCATTAATAGTGTTTATAATTTTCTATTGATGGAGGAGGAGAGTGGAAAGAGAACCAGGGTTGTATTGTAGTCTGGAAAACTATATAATTTGGGAGACAGAAGGAAGGTAAGGGGAGTTCGTAGTTACCTGAGAAGCAGGGATAATTGTTTTGATTGTTTATAGTCAATATGTGAATTTGTTTTCTTCCCTGTGAAGTAAAGCTGGCCATGTATTTCATGTATTTTTAGTCTATGTCCTTTCAGGAGAACTGAAGGTCCTTCTCCCTTCTTTTGGGAATGGAAATATATATGATATAAAATCTAATGTTTCTGGGTTGGTGGTAGAGAACAAAATAAAGAAAATTCTGATATTCTCAGGAGTAACCCTGGTTGCATGATCCAAAGAGTATGACTGTGAAGTTGCCTCCAGCATTGACCTCAATCCATAGGGAGGAGTAAGCAGAAAGAACTTAGTATGAACTAGTTATAGTGATGCCCAGTGGATTCAACCTATGAACCTAGAGTTTTGTTAACAATAAAAGTGATTAACTAAGGTAGATGATCTTTAAGTTCCTTTCCACTAGCTGTAACTTTATTTTAATGGTTAGTACCACAGAAAGTCTGAAACCTTCTTTACGGGGAAATAAGTTTACAAGTGCTTTAACATAAAGGTGACTCTTTGGAGGAAATTAAGCTTTCTGATGTCATTCATTTATAGAATCCTAGATCTAGGGTTGAAAGAGACCTCCATCACACTCTTTTTACCGTTGAGCATGAAGGCAGTTGTCGCACCATTGTAAATATGAGAAAACTTTGTGGTTCCATCATTTTTTAGTCACGTGTTGACTCATTGTGACCCATTTTGGGGTTTACTTGGCAGAGATACAGAGAGAGAGAGTGGTTTGCCATTTCCTTCTCAAGCTCATTTTATGGATGAGAAAATATTCATGTATACAAGTGATAAGTGATGAGTCATATGTTTTTCTTTTGCATTTGAAAAAGCATTTTAAAACAATTTCATTTACGTTGATCTTTCCCACAACATTCAGTCTATAGACTCTGTACTGACTTTCTTCCATTCCTAGAAATCTCTCCTTTCCCACCTCTAGCTCTTGGCTTCTTTCAAGGCTTAGTTCAAATGCCATATTATTCAGGAAGCCTTTCCTGGTCTCCCTATACTGCTAATGTCAGTACTAGTGTTGTCCTTCTGAGATGGCTTTCTACTGACACTGCCACATTGTTTATCCTAATCCTGTTGGAATATGGATTCTCCAAGGGTAAGAAGGACTTTTTCTTTGTATCCCCAGTGTCTTGGGCAGTGTCTCACACATAACAAGCAGTTAAATGCTTATTGACCAGGTTACCCTGACTGACAAAAAAAGACTCATCCATGCCCGGAATCCTTAGCACAGTTAAATTTGTCTGAAAATTAAAGCCAGTGTTGTGCTACTATTTCTAATGTACTAATTTAAGTTGTGGAAAAATGAATATTTTGCCAAGCAAAGAGCCACTTGTTGACAAAAGATGCCTTTTAATTGGCTGGCTGACCTCTCTATTTGTGATACACTTTCAGGTGAAATGTGCCAGCTCTTTGTGGGTAAATTCCTGCTGACACATTTGATTGCCTGGTCTTTTTTTTCAGGTATAGCTTTGTTTGTTAAAGGGATTGTATCATTTGAGTGAAGTATCCTTTAAAAATGCTTCCTTATTCTAATCACCAATTAGGTGACTTTTTTCCCTTAACAAATCAGACAAACATAAAAAAGTAAGCTGTGTAACAAATTTAAAAATCTTCCTTCTGTAAAATTTCACCAAGAAGAGATGTCAGATAAGCCATCAGGATGAGAAAATGCTCAAAGAAATTAGTTACAGGCATAGGGAGACTTTAATCAAGAAATAAGATGACTTGATCTAAAATATTTTATGGTAATTTATTTTTCAAACTTAAGAATTCTATCCACATTGAGAGAAAGAAATATGGGAATAGGAATGCAAAAGAAAAACTTATCACTTATAATTTGTTTATATGGATAAATGATTTGGGGTTTCAGTTCTAGGTAAAAATGAATAATATGGAGATAGATATCAAGTGATAACATTTGTACAAGGCAGTGGGATTGCTTATCAGCTTTGGGAGGGGAGAGGGAAAAGAGGAAAGAAAGAAAATAAATCATGTAAACATGGAAAAATATTTTTAAAAACAAAATTAAAAAAAATAAAAGCATTAAATTAGCAAAAAAAAAAAGATTTATAGTTATCAATAGCTAAAAATGATGACCCATGGTGAACAGCCACATTATGAAAATAATAGATTTTAGGAGTTTATTAGTAAAATTTTTTTCTGACTCCAGGCCTAATATATTCTTTAATGTGGTAGAAATTTTAAACATTTATCTACTCGAATAAAAACTAAAATAATTCACATTTGTTATTATTTGATCATGCCCAACTCTCCATGACCCCAACTGGAGGTTTCCTTAGCAAAGAAATTGAAATGGTTTTCCATTTCCTTCTCTAGTACCAGTCAAATTTGAACTCATGTCTTCTTGACTCTAGGCTTGGCACTCTAACCGCTGCACTACTTCTCTGCCTAGCTCCCCAAAATGTATGTGCACATTTTATACATAACCACGTGCTGCTCTCAGGATTACTCCTGTATTTTATGTGGGTGTGAATTTTTCTCCCTCATTTAATTCAAAACTCCTAGAAGATGGTTTCCTGCCTTTAATTTCTTTTGTGCCTTCCTCTCTGCCCCTACTAGAATGCTCTGGGGAAAGTTAGCGCTCTGTAAATATTTACTGAGTCAATCAGAGGGAAAGGGTCTAGTATGCGAGGAAGCCACAGTTTGGGAAAGCAAAGATTAGTTGTAAGCCTTATGGATCTATGTGCCAACATTTACATTTGACCATTCCACAGCCATTTTTCTACATCCATAAGGTTTGTAAAGAATAGTTACAAATGACTTGATTTGTTACAACATACTAACTGAATTCAGTAATTCACTATAGATCAAAAACCTAGCAATTATTAGTGACATGATTCAGATTCCCAGACTTCAAGACCAGCATCCTTTTCACCATGCTATGCTTCTGAAATAAAAGCTACTCAAGAAATGCATTGTTATTCAGAATGCATTGAAATGCTTCTTAAACCCAAACTGCAAGATAAAATTTTCTTCTTTTGTAGAAAAGGACTGAAGGACAAAGCAGATTTTATGAATAGGTAGGGCAGCAAGGTAGCATTGTAGATAGACTTCTGAACTTGGATTCAGGAAGACTCATTTTCCTGAGTTCAAATCTTGCCTCAGACACTTTCTAGCTGTTTAACGTGTGGCAAATCACCTAACCCAGCTTGCCTCAGGTTCATTGTCTGTGAAATGAACTAGGGAAGGAAATGGCAAACCACTCCAGTATCTTTGCCAAGAAGTCCCTAAATGAGGTCATGAGGAGTCAGATAGGACAGAACAACAAAGTTACCTGAAAGAGAAGGAAAGTCCCTAAATCCATATATTATGCTGTTTTACTATTTACCCTGGTTCCTTAGCCTTGAGGGGAAAGTATCTTTTCCTTTCTGAGAAAGATTCCTTACCTGAGATTAGTTTGATAGTTTTTCATTGCTTCTACATTGGTTTCCTTTTTATTTCCCATAAAGTAAAATATAAGTTATTATGTTATACTTCTCAGTAATTCCCTGTCTTTTTTTTTTACATCTTTCATTCAAGTATAGAAATTCATTCTCTATTCATTCCATCTTAGTTTACCTTTCTAGTTTATCTGATAGATTTTAAGAATGATTGTATTCATATGTTGAGGTTAAAATCACCATCTTGTGTCAAACTCCAAGTTCTTCCCCCAGATAGCAAAGAGATCCAGAAGCAAGTGGCCAGGAGGCTTTCCTGGCAACTTGGATTTCCTGCCTTTGCTCTGCTTACCTACTATCCTGGTTCTAAAGTCGAGGGCTTTCCTTGACATGTCTTACCAAATTTCTAAGGAGATCCTCTAGTTCTCAACTTGCTTGCAGAAAATAGTTGACATCACACCTGGAGCCCAATGATTGACATCTCCTTTCCTCTCCATGCTCAGATTACCTGCTGTCCTTTATGTGATTAAGTGACTTTGCGTGTTATCTATTGCTAAGAGAAAAGGATTTTTTTCCCAGAGCCTAAAATCATAGAATTTAGAGTGGGAAGGGATTTTAGATAGCCAGACCAAACCTTCTTTTTGCAGATGAGACGACTGAGATTGAGGAGTGAATTAATTTTCCCCAGGTTATAGAATATATATTCCATGATGTACATTGAAACTGGAACATGGGAAGAGGGACAAATGTCTCTCCCCTCCCCTTACTTTAGTATGTATTTTAGATAAAAGAGGTTAGGGGAAAGGAAAGGATAACTGAATATGAAATCCTGGAAATAAAACATTTTTTGAGAAGTATGAATACTGTTTTTCAGCATTTTTGCATTAGTATGCAGCCAGATCTTAGACTACAGACATTTTTGGGTTTGGAAGAAATCCTACTCTAAGAAAGTATCACCAATCAACCATTGATATTCACTGTCATGAGGGAAAATGCTGGCCAAAGAATTTTATTTTAGATCAACTGCCAAGATTGTAGAGATTTTGCTGAGGAAGTTGAGTAAGAGAAACTGTTAGGAAGAAAATGGGCAGTCTTCTCTGGCATAGAAAGGAAGATAATAGTTTATTTGTTTGTGGAGACCTAAAAGATTGCCATCTATCCATCCATCCATCCACACACATATAGATCTTATATTCATATATGAATGTATATATATATATGTAAACTTGTACATGTATGGTGAATATATCAAATATATATGTATGTTATATATATTCTCAGATATAAGAATACTCTGTTTATGGATAATTTGTGATTGAATGATCTCCCCCCCCCAGAACCCTAGAGAATTTTTAATTTGATTTGAATTTCTCAGTATCCTTTTTGCCATTTACTCAATAAACAGTTACATGTATTATTTGGGGGAAGCATGGATATATAGCTATTATCAGGACCAAAAAAAATCTAATTTCATTAGACTACCTGTTCACTATGAGAGCAGTGTGATATGGTATCCAAAAATAAGTGATAGAAACCTAAGTTTATTAAGGGAGGCATAGATAGTATCTAGGACTGGGGAGGTGATAGTCCTTTTTTATTCTTCTTTGGTTAGACCACATCTGGGTTATTACTCTGTTTAGGGAAAGATGCTTATAGAGGAAGGTTACTAGAATAAAAAAGGGCCATTAAATATTTGAAGAACAACTCTCATGCTTTCCATAGCTTCAAGCTAGATATGATGGAAAAATTATTACAATTAAAACTATTCAAAAATGGAATGACTGCCTTAGGAAATGGTAGGTTTCCCTCCCTCTGGTGATCTTCAAGCAAAGAATGGAGGATTGCTTCTCAAATATGTTGTGAAAGGAGATTCTTGTTCACTTAAATATTGAACTAATTGTCTAGTGCCCTTTTGGTTGAGCCATGGACTGATCTGGAAAAGAAATTCTGGAACTGATTCTGGAAAGTAATTTGGAACTTTACACAGAAAAGTTACCAAACTATGTTTAACTTTTGTTCTTGGATATGTTTATTTAGTCTTAATGTTTTGAAGATGAAGCATTCTTTTTGGCAGTACTTACAAAATCATCTTTTGTAACCATACACTGAATAAATCCTTTCTGGTGATGGTGATAAGACTTCCCCAAATATACATTGTTGCTAGTCATTTATTCAGTTTTCACATCTTTTATCAGGATTTCTTAATCTTCTACAATCTGGTAAAACCTATAGACCTATTCTTGTGATAATAATGCTTGTAAACATTAAATGCATATGATTACCAAATATGAAACAGTTATCAAAATAGTTTTAAAAGAATTCAGAAACACATTCCCTGATATTTATCCACTAATACGTTGAGGTCCATGGATCACAGGTTAAGAATCTGTATTCTACAATAATTGTTGGATAAATGCTTTTGTATTGGGATCAATTAGAGATATAGTAATACATTCTGAAAAGAGGAGAGGATCTGAAGCCCATTCTGGGTCAGAAATTGCACTAGGTTTAATCCCAGGTCTATGACTGGTTGTGTAGCTTAAGGCCAATTTCTCTGGATGTTTGTTTGTTTCCCAATTACAGGGAAACAGCATGATTCAGTAGACCTGGGCTATAATAACAGCTCTGTCACTAATTAGTTCAGTGACCTTGGACAAATTGCTTCAGTTCTGAGCCTTCCCTAATGTATAAAATGAAAGGGTTTGGACTAGAATATGATCTACAAAAAGGAGGCAATGTTATTACAGTGAAAAGAATGCTGGGTTTAGAGTGAGAGACCTAGGTTCAAAACCAGTCTCTACTATTTTCTTGTGTCATTTTTTTTTATTATTATGTATGTGGAACTTTTAAGTTTTTGCAATGCCCTTTACAAATACTATTTTATCCTCACAACCAGATTGGGAGGTAGATGCTATTATTATCCATCATTTTTCCAAATGAGGAAGCTAAGGCAGATAGAGATTAAGTGAATTGTTGGAGACCATACAGCTATTGTCTAAAGTTGAATTTGAACTTCGGTCTTTCTGACTCAGGTCCAGTGCTCCGTCCACCATGAAACCTAGTTTCTGCTTACCATCGGTGTCACCTTTGGTCAGTAATTTATACTAATGGGGCCTCAGTTTCCACATCTATAAAATGTTGGGGTTGAACTACATGTGCTTCTAGGGTCACTTCCAGCTGTAAATCTATGATCCCTAAGGTCCTTTCCAACTCTAAAGTTGATTCAGTTCTCTAAGGTTACTATCATACATTGGGCATTCTATTCTCACAACTACTACTGAATAGCACACAAAGTTTAAAAATAAAAAATAAAACAATTTGTTACGAGTAACTACCCTATTCTTCCAAGTCACCCACTAAACAAACAAAAGTTGACCATATGTTTGGATCACAAGTAAAAGAGAAAGTATTTTCCCTCCTTATTCTGGGCTGGGGATAAATGTTAAAAGAGAGTTTTGTTATATGAGTTCTGAACCTTAACATGAAGCTTTTTCTTCTGGGTCATGGATCAAAGCCACTGTCCCCTCCCAGCCTCCACCCCTTCCCTCAACTTTAGATACTTTCAGAATCTTTGGGTTTAACTGGTTTTTTTTGTAGTGTATTTTTAAAATATATTTTCTTTTATGATGTGAATTGAATAGTCATTAACAGCCACTGAAACTTCAGTATAAAAAGAACAGGAAAGATGATTATTTAAGAAACTATGAACTACTAAATATAGTTTGTTTTTTAAGGAAGTATGTCTGTATATATACACATCATATATAATACTTCCTTAAAAAATAAGATGCATTTAATAGTCCATAGCTTCCTATACAGACACATGCACACACAGAGAGATATAAATTTTACAAGATGCAGCTAGGTGGAACAGTGGATAGAGTACCAGGCCTAGTGTCAGGAAGACTCATCTTCCCTTGTTCAAATCCAGCCTCAGAAATTTACTAGCTTTGTGACCCTGGGCAAATCACTTGCCCCAGTCTCAGTTCCCTCATCTGTAAAACAAGCTGAGAAGGAAATGGCAAACCACTCTAGTAGCTTTGCTAAGAAAACCCCAAATGTGGTCACAAAAGTTGACACAACTGAACAACAATTTTATAAGTTAGTCACAAAACTGCTCTATTTGTGTCCCTTATGAAATTATTTTCCCAAGTCTTTTAAAAATTACTTATGCCTTCAGATTTATGGTACTTATATACATTTGTAAAATAAAGCCAAACCCAATCTTTTCTTTATTTAAATACTTACTTTCTGTCTTAGAATCAATACTAAGTATCAGTTCCAAGGCAGAAGAGCTAAGCAATTGGCGTTAGTATCTTGCCCAGGGTCACACAGCTAGGAAATGTCTTGAAGCCAGATTGGAACACATGACCTTCTGTCTCTAAGCCTGGCTGCCTATACACTGAGCCACCTCTCTGCTCCCTAAGGTTTTCTTTGAATAAATTTCTAGCTGTTAAATTCTTTTGAATTTGCATCACTTGGTCACTCCTTAGGAGATCTTTTTTCTTATGGTTGAATACATTATAAATACTTCCCACATAAAACATGCCTTTTTAGTGAGGAAAGGCTCTAAGAAATACTAAGATGCTGCTGCCAGCTAATCAATCTCCTCATTTTTGGATCTAAATTTTAACTCACCCAGAAAAGCACATCTTATACCTTTCTTTGGTGACATAATCCATCTTTGAAAATGGACCTTCAAAATTACCAAAGCATTGCCACTTAATATCTTTGTATGACATATAGTTTGACATCTGTTCTCATCTATAAATCCTTGCACTTCAAAAGGTATCAGACCATATGTGTTGTTTTTAGTTTATACAGTAGATGATGGTTTTTATAAATATGACATGAGTTTCCCAAGGAGATCAAAGAGAAAGTAAAAGAATTTATATGTTTCAAAAATATTTACAGAAGATCTCTCTGTGGTGGTAAAGAACTAGAAATTGAGGAGATATCTACCAATTGGGAAATGGCTAAACAAATTGTGGTATATGATTATGGTGGAATACTACTATGCCATAAGAAATGATGAGCAGGCTAATTAAAAAAAGTCTTGGAAAGAAGTACATGGATAATGAACACTGAAATGAGTAGAATCAAGAGAACAATATATACAGCAACAGATTTAATATTTGAGGAATAATTTAGGAAATGTCACTTCCAGAGAACAAACTGAAAAATGGAAACATGAAAAACAATTTACATAAACATATTCATGTGCCAGATTTTGCCTTCTCTGATGGGGGAAGAGGTGGGAGGGGCTGAGATACTTAGAAATAAATTCTATTAATAAAAATATATAAAATAAAATAATTTTTTGAAAAAATATTATGAACAGTATCCTATTAAAGAAGCTTAACAGATTGTTAGAACTGCTATTCTGTTTCTTTAAAATAAATACATTCACTTAGTCTTCTCTCTTTATATAAACTGCTTGTTAATTCTACATTTTATTTACACAGACTATCAGAAAAGAGAGATTGTAGTTCTAAAGCAACCATGTCTAAAAATAAAAACACTTATTTGTCTACACCTAGTCCTGTAACTCTGAATGTTTTGAGACATTTTTTCATGCAATTATAAGTATTTTCCTTATAGAATATTGTGTTTGTGATATTGGAATTTTAAATATAAACACACCCACACATCTACACATTTGTCAGCTCTGTAGTTCATTGAGTTGTTTTGTTAATTAAAAAATCTAAAGTAATTTGATGATAAGAATATTTCATAAAACAGATTCATGGAATTTAGAATTGGAAGCAACCTTAGAGAGTGTGTAGTTCAACCTCTGTATTTTATAAATGAGAAAATTCAGATTCAAAAAAAGGCATTTATCTTCCACAAGGTCACTTACATAAGTGAGTAGCAGAGCTGGTATATAAACCCATATTTTCTGGCTAAATTCACTTTACCACCAGTGCTTTGCAAAGCATTTCAGTAGTTTCTATACAGCTCAGTTTGTATAGCTCACTTTCCTTAAGTAGAATATAGTGTCTGGAACATGTTGATGTTGAATCGTTTTTCAGTTGTATCCAACTCTTTGTGATCCCATTTGGACTATTAATTGGTCAGGGAAGCTTGGCTCAAGGTTCTCTTTGACCTCAAACATCCCCCAATGAGAGCTGCTTTGATGCTGAATACATTTGCCTAGATGATTTTGATTCTGTAGCAAGAGGAAACAAGCATGTATTACTAAGCTTTACTGTGTGCCAAATGGGGTACAAGCTGGTGGTGCAGTGGATCAAGTGCTGGCTTTAGTCAGGAGGACATGAGTTCAAATGCAGACTCAGACACTTAGTAGCTGTGTGCCCCTGGGAAAGTCACTTACTCTCAGTTGCCTATCCCATAACACTCTTTTGCCTTAGAACCAATACTCAATGTTGAGTCTAAGATGGAAGGTCAAAAAATGGATGTGGACAATGCTGGTTTTGGACACTGTCTTTAACTTATTTGGATTTAGTAATTTTTTTAAACCTCTTTTCAAAGTTTATGTAGAAAATACTAACAACTCTTAAGTATGGTTGACTCATTTTCTTGCACACTGTAGTAGAAAGCTATGTTTCTGTTCCTTTATTTGACATCCCCAAAGCACAAAGTATTAGGGTAACATTTTCTAATCCAAGCATTCCCCAACTATGTGTGCACACACATACACAAAGAATCTCTCATTCTTCCACTTTCTCTAGCATCTAATCACTTAGGCACGGCAGGACTCTGTAATGTCATTATGATGGATGCTCCCTCCATTTTTACAGATAAATGACCTTTCTCTTACCTGCACTTAGCAAATAGTCTTTAGGAGTTCAAGTTTTTCTGGGGGAAAAACCCACCTGTGACCAATCTGTGACTAGCCTCTCAGTTTAGCTATTCTGATTCTTGGAAAACAGAAACACATTTCATTGCCATGTCTTGCTTGTCAGGTAAAGCTGTTTGCCTGTTATCTAAGAATTAGTTGGGAAAGGCATTTTACTAGATGGTATTTTGCTATTAGAAACATGTAGATCTTTGCCATGGAGAACATATTCTTTGTATCAGCAATAATATTTTTTTTATTTAGAATTTTAGATGAAATGCTAAGGGAATGTGTTTTTCATCTTCTTGTCTGAAGTATATGTTATTTAATTAAATGCTAGTTTTGGAAAATGGTACTTTTACTTTTTTATTTAAAAGGAAACAGAAGGGAAAGGGCTAGGCAAATGGGGATAAGTGACTTGCCCAGGGTCACACAGCTAAGTGTTTGAGGTCAGATTTGAGCCCAGGTCTTCCCAGCTCCTAGCTGCCCAGGGAAAATTGTTCTTTTATAGCACTTTGAATTTGTAATTTTCTGACTACTTTTATCATTAAACCCTTTCTCAACCATCTCATTCTCTAGACTGTCCAGTTGCCTCCCCATGATATAGAGGTAGGCCTAGGCTGTTGAAGGTTATTCAGGCAGATCACAAACTCTGAGAGGCCTTAAAATTAAACCAGAGACTCTTGAGTACTGACCCTGGGGATGTTTATCTATTATTTAGAGATCTAAGTGTACCAAAAAAAGTTGGCCACATGAAATTCATAAAAAATGCCTTCGAAGACATTAAGGTAGGACCCTATATTGGTGAATGGCTTCCCACACCCAATGAAATCACACATTTTTGTTATAATGAAGAAAAGTTAGTTCTGATAACAAATCCCTGTGCTGGTGAATGGCTTACCTACACCCATTGAAATGAACATTTTTGTTGTGATAAAGAAAAATTAATCCTGTTGACAAATCCCTAAATCCCTTTCTTAATGTGTGCTCCTTGAATGCTTCTCGGACTTATGCCTAAAAACAAAATCATGCTTAACACTGAGCAATGCACATTTTGCTCATTTTTGCAAATTGAGCAGACAAAGCTAACGTATGCCCAAATAAAACCTTCTTTTGTAAATAATTTTGTAAAACCCTCTTAGCAAATAAAATGGAATACTGCATAGAATGATTTAATCATTTGGGCTGATCTTTTCTGCTGATGTTTTTTTTTCTGGTTAGCATATATGAAAAGAGTGCAAAGAGCAGAAGCTGCTATAGCAGGTGGGTTTCAGAAGAAACCCACCAGGGGCTCTTTGAAGGTCTGTCTCCATCAAATGGCTAAGCCCCAAAGTGATGATCTCTTCTTTATTGATCTCTTTTAAAAAGAATTCTCTCTCTTTTAAAAACAGTCTAAACCTCAGGGAGTCTTAGTAGGTATGGGCAAGGGCTTAGCAGCAGGAGTATTAAAATATCAACTGGTAAATTTAAGAAATGCATTTTATCCGAACACTCTTAAGTGGGAACTGTGTTTTGTATGTGTGTGTCTATACATACATATATATATCCTCACATGAGGAATAATTTTGGGGGTCTTTTGTGGTGTAGTTGCTACTCACTAACTAGTGTGTTGGGGTTTTTTCGTTTCATGTAATATGTATTCCACTGTGCAAATATGCATTTCATTTCCCTCACTTTTCCTCCTTTGTTACCTTCTTTCAAAATTATTTCCCCAGCATGTCATTTGTTTGCTTGACTTGTTATCCAACTTTCTGACTCTATTTTCAGTCCTGAGCTCTTCCCACACACCTTGGTCTTCTTTCCTTACCCAGAGTGCTTCTATTTCTTCAGGTGTTTTGAGGGTTTTATAAGGACAATATCCCAATTTAGCTGGTCAGTCAAAAATAATTTATGGAGAGGTTTTGGGTAGGGGTAGCTAGGTGACTCACTGGATTCAGAGCTAGCCCTAGAGATGAGAGGTCCTGGGTTCAATATGGCCTCAGAACTTCCTAGCAGTGTGACCCTGGGCAAGTCACTTAACCCCCATTGCCTTGCTGTTGCTGTTCTTCTGCTTTGGTATCAGTACTTAGAGTTGAATCCAAGATGGAAAGTAAGGGGGGGGGGTTTGTTGTTGTTGTTGTTTTTAATTAGGCTAGAAGTTCAGTGCTTTTCATATTCCTATTTTAGTTGAGCAAACTTAGGAAAAAAGAAGTTAAGTGACTTATCCATAATCACACATTTAGGAGGTGTCTAACACAGGATTTGAACTCAGCTTTTTTTTTTTAAACTCCAGTTCTAGTACTTTTATCTACTTCTTTAGCTAGCAATCCCACAGAAGTCATTATGGGAATGGAATCTGTGGGCTTAGAAATGGGAAAAAGAAAGAAACTAAGATCAGGAACATCTAGAGGTGCCAAACTTCCCCATTTCCCAGATTCTCTGACTTACTTGCTAGCCTCCTTGATCCCAAATACTTATTTTATTTTTTTAAACTGAATTTGACAAGTATCAACCACTATCTTTCCAATATAAAAACATTTTGATATTAAAAAAAAAGGAGGTTGTGGATGAAACTGGATACTTCTATTATATATCATTTTTAAAGTTTAAATTTAGGAGACAACGTGGTCTTTTGGATACAGAGACAGCCTTCAAATTGGGAAGACTTGGGATCAGTTTCCCTTTCTGATTAGGTTTATGAGCCTGAACAGGTGACTTTACTTCTCAGTGCTCTTAGTCATAGGTGTCATACTCATCGCCCTTAACATTACAACAGCCAAACCAGATTAAAATTCAATTGAAAAATATTTAACAAAACAATAGAAAATATAATAGAAAATAGATGATGTTAATATATACTCTTCTAATTCAACATTTATCCTTCAGGGATCTTTATATAGTGTCTAGTAGCCACCATTTTTTTATGGAATTTGACACCATCAATCTAGACCAGTGGTTCCCAAATTTTTTTGGCCTACCACCCCCTTTCCAGAAAAAATATTACCCTGTCACATACTGTCACTGCCCCCTTACAGTTATTCACTGCCCCCTAATGCACCTGTGGCCATCAGCATCCGCCTGGATCTCTGCAGCACCCACCAGGAGGTAGTGGCACCCACTTTGGGAATCACTGATCTAGACTATTTGGTAAAACTAGAAATTGTAGCAATGCTGGTCAGCATAAGGAAGAGGGTTCATAACCTTGGGATTTCCTATATCAGGGAAATTAAAGGTCCAGCTCCCTATCACTATCAGTCTAACATAATATAACAACATTGTCCTGCTTATCTTTGTTCCCTTCCCAATTCCATTCTGTTCTCTTCTGTGCATTTAAATGCTAAATTGGTGCTCTTTTCTTTTTTCTTTCTTTTTTTTTTTTACATTGCTATCATCATTATCCAGAAACTCCACCACCACCATTATTTCTGTTTGCCCCATAGAAACCCTCCTTTGAAGTAAAGATGTAGAATTAAGTAAAACGAATTCACACATTGCCCATGTCTTTATCCTGCTCATCAGTCAAGCCCCTTTACCAGTCTTCTGAAGTCACTATTGGTTATCACACTGATGAGACTGGTTCTTGAGTATTTTAGAGTTGTTTTCTCTGATACTATTAGAATAGTCATGATGTTCTGGTTTTATTCACATCCATCTGCCTTAGTTCATACAAGTTTCATTCATTTTGTCTTTTTATCCACAGTGCCTAGAAAAGTGGCTGGCACATCTAGTAGGCACCTGATCAGTGATTACTAATTGATAAACATTTTCCCAGGTTTCTCTCAATCTCTTGTTGTTTTTTACAGCATAATAGGATTCTATTATATTCATATGCCATCATTCTTTGGTGTATTCCCCAATTGATTGGCATCTACTTTGTTTCCATTTCTTTATTACAACAAAAAAGAACTGCTATAAAATTTTTGTACCTATTGACCTTTTTCTATGTCTTTAACCTCTTTGGGATTTACATATATATATATATATATATGTATATAAATATGTTTATGTACATACACACACACACACATATATATATATATATATATATATATACCTAATAAATGATGTCACTGGGTCAAAGGGTATATACAATTAGGTAATTTTTAGAGTCAAGTTGAATATTGATTTCCAGAATAGTTGGACCAACTCCACAGCTTCACCAGTAAGGCTTTAGAATACCTGTCTTCACACATCTCTTATCATTTTTGTCAGTATGATAAGTTCTAGCTTTTAAATACATTTCACTCTTACATTATTTAGACACATATGGTTTGGCAAGCACCTCCTTTAAAATGGGGGGAAACATTTATTCTCCAAGATTTATTTTGCACTTGATCTTAGCCAAAAGCCCAAGAAACAATTCCAAGATTTATTCTGGAATAGATATGAGGGGTCCTAAATTTAAAGTATGATATCAGCAAAGATATTTTGGAAAAAAAACACTCATCATTGTATAAAGAAACTGCTGCTTACCTTACCTGCTGCTGCTAGAGATGTTAAAGAATTGCAGGTAAGGGAGGGAATATTTACATATGCCATGCTCTAAACACTCACATGAGAATATGCTGAACACAGAATGTACTAGATGATAAACCACTGCCAAAATATTGACACAGAAAAGAGATAATTAAAAGAACAAATAGAACACAGCAGGAAAGTAGACAGTGTGAGTTAATGTTAGGAAAGAGAATATCGAAAAATAAATGAGCTCTTTCAGAAGAATCCTGTGCTTTCCTTCTCTAGGTTTTTTCATTGGCAGTCCTCAGCAACATGTTCCTTTTTAAGACAATAGCCGGGTTGTGGTAGTCAACCATTACCCAAACCAGCAGATCATTGTTAACTACAATTCAGGAAAGGAAAGAGAGGATTGTAATTTATAAAGGGATAGATGGAATGAGGTGAGATTATCTATAAAGAGAGATTTCTGAATTGTTCCCTGGGTTTATGGTGGGCCTTTCTGCTCAAAAGCACCACTAGGGCTTGTGGATCTTCCACTGAAGCTCATGGGTTCTGCTATGTGGTGATTCTCTGCAAATTACACTTACATTTTGCCTTATGCATAGTAGAGTTTTATTAAAATTAAGATGTTACCCAAGTTTTAGTGCTTTGGTTGGTTGGATTTTTTGGCTTTTGCCCAATTTGGGAGTGGAGAAGATTACTGTCGGTTTATATTAAACCATTGATCTCACTCTGTTGATAACCATATCATCTAACAATGAATCACTGTCAGCCACCTGCTGGAATCTAATGGTTTACTATAATGGGATGTGAAGCAGGTGGCCCTCCTCCTGTGGTCTATTTGCAGTTAATCTCAGGATTGTAGTACATCCTGATATGGCTTAGGCTTCTATGTGGAGAAATTTTTAAGCATTTAAAAGAAATGGAGAAATTTAGAAGAGTTGTAATTAAAGTCAAGGTTAAGAATTTTATTTTTCTTAGAAAAATAAAGAGAAAAGAAACATACACGTAAAAATAGAGGAAGCAGGGAGCAACTAAGTGGCTCAGTGGATTGAGACCCAAGTCTAGAAATGGGAAGTCCTGAGTTTAAATCTGACCTCAGACACCTCCTAGCTGTGTGACCCTGGGCCAAGTCACTTAACCCCCACTGCCTAGCTCTTATCACTCTTCTGCCTTGAACCAATACATGGTATTGATTCTAAGATGGAAAGTAAGGATTAAAAAAATAGAGGAAGCAAGAGAAAGTAGATTCAAGGCAGTATGCCTTAGGAGAAAGGATTCTGAACTTGGAATCAAAGGAACAGAATTCAAATCTTATCTGATGCTTACTACTTTGGGCAAATGACTTAACTTCCCTAGGCCTTAGTTTTCCCATCCATAAAAAAGAGGAGAGTTGAATTAGATGTCCTCTAAGGTCCTCTCCAGCTCTTTGTTGATATAATAGAATCATCATAAGTTGACAAGTACATAGACTGATACTTCCTTACCTGGATCCATGAGCTCATTGATGTGGGTAAGATTAAACTAGATTAAGTAAGACATTTGTTAAATGCTTACTCTGCACCGGGCACTGTTCTAAACTGTGAGAATATAAATAAAAGCAAAAATAAGGTAGTTCCTACCCTCAAAGAAATTGTTTCTAATAGGGGAAGACAATATACAAAGACAAAAAGGGAGCTGAAAAGATTGGAGTCAGGAGTAGACTGGTTAGAACTGAGTATGGCTGACTTGGACACTTTTTCAAATAGGACTGGGGCAAGAATTCACTAATGGGAGGAGAAGGGCTACAATGGTAGACTTATAGAATAGATAGAGCACAGAACTTGCTGTCAAGACTTGGATTTCTGCCTCAGATATATACTAGCTATATGACACTGAGTAAATCACTTAATCTGTGCCTCAGTTTCTTCATCTATGAAAATGAGGATAATAATAGCACCTAAGTCATAGGGTTTTTATAAGGATCAAACAAGTTTTTATACATATATATGTATATATATATATAAAATCATAGATATATAGTATTTTGAAACCTTAAGGTCCTGTATGTAATGGTAGCTATCATCATCAAAATCATCATCATCAGCCATCATTATTATTTGAATTATAGGTCAGTGAGATTTAGCAAAAGTCTCAAATTATTAAAATAATGCTTTGGGAACTTCAAAAAAACAAACCAACCAACCCTTACCTTCTGTCTTAGAATCAATACTGCATAAGGGCAAGGAGGCAATGGGATTTAAATGACTTGCCCAAGGTCATACAACTAGGAAGTGTCCAAGGTATCCAAGGTGTCTGAGTTCAGATTGGATCCCAGGATCTCCCATCTCTAGTCCTATCTTTCAATCCACTGAGCCACTTTGCTTCCCTCAGTGCCTTAGGTGCTCTTAAGGGAAATTATTTCCCCCATTACCTAGCCTGGGTTCATTAGCATATGTGCTATATTAATAATTAATATATAATAATGTGCTGTATATAATGATATATTATTAATAAGAAGAATAATGCTATATGTTATTCTTTCTTTTTAGCTTGAATTACCAGGCAGGGTAGATGAATGCTAAACATTTAGTCAGTCTTATCTGAAGCGTAGCAAAATCTCTTATGATATGCTCAGGGGAGAGGATGGAAAAATGTAGTTTGGATAACATTAATACAAGTACAGTCCTCAGAATGAGGATTCATTGATTAATGTTGGCATAGGAGAGGGTTTTCTTTCTTGTAATGGACTAGAATTCTGCCCAAGGCAGACCAGTGGACCATGATAAATTGGGGTATGCTCAAAAGAGAGGAACCATAGCAGTGAGAGGCACTGGAAATCATCTCATACAAGTATCATTTGAAGGAACTACCGATTTTTAATCTGGAGAAGCAAAACTTTAAATCAGATATGATTTTAGTCTTAAAATATGCAAAAGGTTATCATGGAAATATCTTGAACAAGCAGAAATAGCAACAATAAGTGGACATTTTTTAGTGGCAGGTTTCAGTTCATAAAAATATTTGTAATAATTAGAGGTCTCTAAATATGTGGCTGCTTTAGGAGGTAGTGACTTCTACTTTTCTACAGGTTTTCAAGCAAAGATTTGATAACCATTGATTGGTGATGTTTTAGAACACATTAACCCAAGTAATACATTATTATGGGTTAATAATAATCATAACAACCAGCATTTACATAGGATTTTCCAAATGCTTTTTTGTAAAACTAGGATTCCATGATCCACTACTCTTAAGTCCTTACAGAATATTGTGTAATATTTTATCAAATGCCTAGGTGAAATCCAGTATCCAGTGTTCATATGGAATTCCCCAACTAGAGTATCAAAATATATAGCCTCTTAATGTCCATATGGCCCTGATGTCCATAAAGCTCTTTCCACCCTTAGAGCTCACATAGCATGTTGCTTGCATCTTTCTTTTGAATACTGTATTAATCAACAAGAATCTATTAAGTTCCTAATATGTTGTGTGACCCTTGGCAAGTCATTTAACCACCATTGTCTCACCCTTGCCACCCATGCATAGTATTGATTCTAAGGTGGAAGGCAAGGGCTATAAAAAAGAAAGAAAGAATACTGCTAGTATTGGGTTTTTTAAAAGAGTTATATGAAGAGTTTAAGCTTTATAAAAAATAGCTTTTGGAGAAGAATATATTGGAATTTTTCAAAAATCTCTTTGTAATTAGTTTTTATAGTGCCTCAGGCATTTTATAAGTTTAGATACACCTATGGAAAATCAAGCAGAGTTTGGTTAATTTCTACACAGAACTATATATGAAGTTATCCTTTTTAAGTTGTCTACTTAATTTTCTCTTAACAAACTATTCTTATATATGTTGGGGCTATTTTTGCAGGGGAGGAAGGAAAGACTATATTCTCTGTTCTGGTCCATTTAAATATAGTGCATCTTAGAACTTTTTATTGCCCTTTCCATCAAGAACAATAGCTCAGCAGATATTGGAGAGGAATGATTAAAGAGACAACTAAAATATATAAACTTTCCTTAAAGAAGGTTTGTACTTTATAGGACAGAGATCTGGACACAGATCTCAAAGATTCTTAACTGTAGCCATCAAAAGATATAGATAGTTGGGTTAGGAGTTGACTAGTTGGTCTGTATGCAAAGGATCATCTGGGTTTTATTCATTTAACATCTGAGAGTACTATGTAGATGTCAGTTACCATCATCATCATCATTCAATAGTATTTATTTATCAGAATGGAAACTCTTCATTTAAATCTCCTTAGACTTCAAAGTCTTCTGTAGTAAAGACCCTTGCTTAGAGAAAACCAAGAGGAACATTATTGCACTCTTAAATTTCTTTTCATCTTTATTGAAAGATAACATTATTCCTGAAAAAAAATTCACAAATGTCATACTTGCTTTCAAAGAACAAAGTTATAGTTGTTGCCACAGTTATATCTTAATCTTAAACCAGGGCCCCACAGAACAAGAGAAATAACAAGCAGCATCATTGTGTTGAATCTCAAAAGTCAGTTTTAAATCATGTGAACCTTTTTAGTTTATTCTTAGTACACTATGGGAGAGAGAAATTGACTTTGGAGTGTCCCTGAAAAATAACCTGAGGAGAGAAAGAGAGAGAGAGAGAGAGAGAGAGAGAGAGAGAGAGAGAGAGAGAGAGAGACCCCCTTCATATGAGAGGAATAAATTTGCTTCTCTAAAGGAAAAAGAACTTGGATAATTCGCATTTTTTAGAGCCAGGATTGTATTTGAAAACTATTTTCTAAGCATTGTAATAAATATCTACTTAAATTTTTTAAAAAAGCTAAACTTGAGAATACTGCCTTATCTTTGACTTTTGTTAATTAATATTTCCTCACTTCTCAGGGTTGTAGGGCAATGATTGGTGGGGAAGCATTTATCACCATTCTCAAATTTGTACTTTGGAATCTTTCAATATGATTCATCCAAGACTAACTTGGGTCTGTTTTCATTCAGGGGTGAACCTTGGTTCTTATGGACTTGATTGAGCTCTGAGAAACTGTCACAAACTGTAGCATTAGAAAGATACTCTCCCAACTTTTCATTGCTATTCCAGGACACTGAAGGGATGTAGCAGTCACCCAGTGCAGTCCTGACCTGTTCCTTACAAATGAGATTTGAGAAAATAACCCTAGAGCATGTGTTCCATGATAATTTATCAAAAATATACTAATGGAAGAAATTTAGTGGAGATTCAAGAAGTGATTCACCAAAAAATCATATTTTATAAATAATTAAGCAAAATAATAGTATTAAAGTATGATTTGGGTAGTTCTTAATTTTCCTTGTAGCCACTGGAAGGCTCCGAGCAGTCAACAAGATATCCTAAAAGGCCTTATGTTGAAATGCATTGAGAAAGGAATGTTTAATACTGTTACTTCTCTTGACTTGTAGTAAGAGTGGATACTGTTAAGTAGCATATATTTAGTGTTTAAAAATGGGCAATATGTGTCTCTATTGGCTCAGCAGTTCATTCATTTATCAAGATCTTATTGATGGGACAGGCGCAGTGTGGGTATTAAGGATACAAAAGTAAAACCAAAATACAGACAGATTTTGCTTTACATAAATTCACATTATTGCAAATTTGACAAAGAATTCTGAAAGAAATGCATAGTTCAAAAAATATGAAAGCTCCTTATGCAAAGCAGACTCTGTATGATGCGGGCATGATAAACAGTGGTGGAAAACTAAAAAGCATCTCTAGGTCAGTTCCCATATGTCTGCAGACAGCGAGTGATACTGTGGCTCTGTGTTTAGTAGTGATCCTTATATTTTCACCATGGCTGGAGAAAAACTTGCTCTCGAAGAGGAAAGTGAACTATCTTATTAAGGTAAGCCAGTAGTCTTAGAATTGAAGATGGAAATAATGAGAAAATATGAAGGAGGACAAACATTGTCACCAGTAGCACTGAATTTAATCTTATGGTGTCAACTATGAACACCACAGTGAAGGATGCTGCCCAGTATTCAAAAGGCAATGCTCGAATGAACTTGATTTATCTGTTGAAACAAAGAAAAGGTGATAGTCTAGAGATGGAGAGAGCATTAACTATGTGGATAAAAAACCAGACTCAAAAGAATTCCTGTAAGGTTGATGATAATTCAAGCCAAGGCTCAAGCCTCTTTGAAGATTTAAAACTAAAGTACTCCTCAAAGAAACACACATATTTACAGCAGATAATGGTTTAAAATTTTTAAATCCTGCAAGATTGCATAATGTGCAAGGATCAAGAGAGGCCATGGGTGCAGATATTAAAGCAGCAAATAAGTTCCCAGAGATCCTACAAAAAATAATAGTTGAAGGACCTTACTTGCCAGAGGAAATCTTTAATGTAGATGAAACTGGCCTACTTTATCATAGAATACCATCTTGAACCTACATCATGTGGAGGGGAAAACTGCACCTGGGCAAAAAGTTTTGAAAAATTATTCCTCTTCCACTTGGAGAGAATGCATCTGAGACTTGCAAATTTAAACCTATTCTGAATTTGTTCACTACTCTAAGTTGAGATTCTACTTATTTTGGATAGTGCCCTGGGATACCATCCCCGTCTGTATAATTTTAATGAAAATGTAAAAATGGTCTACCTTCCCCCTAAAACTATTTCATTATTACAAGCTATGGATTAAGGAGTAATTGTGAATTTCAAGGCATATTATTTAAGTACTACATTTTCCCAAGCAATTGCAGCTTTGGAAGGAGATAAGAACTTGACTTTGAGAGATTTCTGGAAGTCCTATAATATTTACCAGGCAATCTGGAATGTTGCTAAGGCATGGGAAAATATAACAGAAACATGTATGAAGGGAGTTTGGAGGAAAGTATGCCAGTAGTTCATTCGGGTTTTCATGGATTTGACAAAGATGAACTGTTTGAAGAAGTAACAGGATTGTAAAATTAACACAAGAATTGGAGCTAGAAGTGGATGAGAAGGATATGAAGGAATTTATTGAGTCTCATGGAGAAGAACTAAGGATCTGATGAGCTTCTAAGACAAAGATTACAGAAGGAGAAACTTTGGAACCTAAGGTTGAACCAAAAAGGTTCAAAGAAATAGTTTGCAGAAGCTCAGACTTCATATTTGAGTAAAAATTTTTTTCTTGTATTTAAAAGGCAGACTTAAATGCTTAAAATTTTTTTAAAATTCAGGGGCTTTTTGAGGTTGATATTGTTTGCTATCATCAGATATACAAGTGAAAAAAGAGAGCCACAGTCCAAACATCTCCCCATAGCTTATATAAAAATGTTGCTTGGCCAATCAGTGATAAAGGCTAGTTGCAGTGAATGGGGAAGGGACAACTTACTACACACTTATGTGAACTTTACAGTATTGTTGCATACTTTATCACTAACTTTAGCTTTCCTTTCATAATTCTATTTATTATCATAGCACTGTATTAACATGTCTGCATTTTAATATACTTTATGACTCGCATAAAGGTATTATTTTGTGAATGCTTTTGTTTTATAGACTAAGTGAAGTGGGTGGATAGAGGCAAATTTGCATTATGTAAAATTCACTTTAGTAGAGCTCTGTAGAAAAATCCACTTCTGTGAAGGGAGAATTATCTATAATCCTTGCCATTGAAGAACTCATTCTACTAAGAGAAAGAAACATATACACAAATATATGATACAGAAATGAGGCTTTAATAACTGGAAGGTTCAGAAAAAAGCCTTATATATGGGGTGACATTTGAGCTTATCTTTAAAAGAAGCTAAAAGATTCTAAAAGGCAAAGAAGAGGAAATGAATTCTGTGGAGATGAGGAATCCTGTCTGTGCAAAGGCATAGACCTGAATGATGAAATGTCTTATATAGAAAACAAATAGGCCAATCTAGCTGTGAGGTCCATGAATAGGAGAAAATTGCCATCAACTTGGAAAGGGAGGCAGGAGGTAGATTTTGAAGGGGTTTAAATGCCAAAATGGAAGAAACGTATTTTATTCTAGAGATAGTAGGGAGTCCCTGGAACTACTTGAGAAGGAAAATCTAGGAGATTACTCTAAACCAAGTTAGAAGTGATAAAACCCAGTACCAGAATAGTAGTCAAGTGAGAAGAGAGAAGGGGATAGATAAGAGAGATATTGTGGATGTGTTATCAACAGAACTTCGCAACTGATATGGGAAATGAAAGAATGGAGTGATCAAGAATAACTTTGGAGGTTCGAAAATGAGTGGCTGAAGGAATGTGTAGTAGTTCTTGAAAGGTAGAAAAATTGGGAATATGGGTAGAGTTGGGGGGAAAATAATAAGTTCAGCTTTAAACATGTCAAATTTGAGATAACTATGGGACATCCTTTTGGAAGTGCCCAATAGGCAATTGGTCATGTGGACTCAGAGGTCAGGACTGAGAATAGACTCAACCTGAAGTTTGATTTGTCAGTGATTAGCAGGAGTGACCAGCCTCTCAGTTCAAAAAAAAATAAAAAAGTATTAGGAAGTATTTAAACACACAGTCCAATTTAATTTTTTTTTAATATTGAATTGTTTTAAAACACAAAAATTGCTGTTTTATGTAAAAAACCTTTTCAATTGCCTAGAGTAGAATTATCATACGAAATATTCTTTCTTCTTTTTGTGGTGGCAAAAAACTGGAAAATGAGGATATTCCCTTCAATTGGGGAATGGCTTAACAAATTGTAGTATATGCTGGTGATGGAATACTGTTGCGCTCAAAGGAATAATAAACTGGAGGAATTCCATGTGAACTGGAAAGACCTCCAGGAGTTGATGCAGAGCGAAAGGAACAGAGCCAGAAGAACATTGTACACAGAGACCAATACACTGTGGTAAAATAGAATGTAATGGACTTCTGTACCAGCAGCAATGCAATAACCCAGGACAGTTCTGAGGAACTTATGGTAAAGAACACTTCCCACATTCAGATTCAGAGGAAGAACACAGAGGAAGAGGAGTGGAAACAGAAGAAAAGCAACTGCTTTGAACACATGGGCTGAGGAGGACATGATTGGGGATGTAGATTCGAAACTAACACTCCAATGCAACTATCAACAATTTGGAAATAGGTCTTGATCAATGACACATGTTAAAACCAGTGGAAATTCGCACTGGCTATGGGGGGGGGGGGGAAGTCGGGGAGGTGAAGGGGAAAGTAAGAGCATGAATCATGTAACCATGTTAACTTTTCTAAAAAATAAAAATTATTAAATGGAAAAAATATTCTTATAAATTATTTTACTCTTTTCACCATAATTATACATAGTTTGGTTGTGGTTATCATAGTTCTTAGCTACTTAAAATAGTCCATAAATATTCATTAAGCAACTTATATGCTAGCTAGATGCTGGAAATATTTGATTGAAATGAACTCAAATAATTATTATCCTTAGTATTTCCTCAGTTTACCACCCACCTAGCCAATATGTTTCCAATAGAGGCAAAATGAAACAAAACCAACTTGTGTTATGGATTTCTATGAATGAAAACTATTTTTAGAGTATGTCCCAAGTTTAGTGTGAATTCAGCCCAATGTCCTAAATCTACAAGACTATATATCAACAGTGATTTGGCTCATTTTTTCATATAATGATGGATAATTTTTATTTCTTCCTCTGAGAACTACTTGTTCATATCCTTTGACCATTTTTTGATTGGGGAATGCTTTGTATTCTTACAAATTTGACTCAATTCTTTTATATTTGAGAAATGAGGCTTTTGCCAGAGATATCAACCACAAGGAACTCATGATGAAAATATTATCCACAGCCAAAGAAGAAACTGTTGGAATCTGAGTGCAGATCAAAGCCTTACTCTCAGTTCTTGATATAGTTTGATACCAGGCCTTTAGTAGAAAAATTTGCTTCAAAGATATTTTTGTAATTGCTTCTCTTCTACATCAGTTTTGTTTATGTGAAAGTTTTCAGTGTTCTATTCTACATTTGTTCATGATTTTTTTGAGTTCTTTCAGGAAGTGATCAGGGTATTTCTTTTTTCAATTTGCCTTCTGAGCAATTTTCCCAAATGTTTTGTGAGCTACAAATATTAGGACTTTTTGATAATCATTTTCGGGGAATGACGATTCTTAAATCATCTTTTCCTTCACCAGTTTTCCAGATCATTTCTTTTTTTTAAATAGTAAATGCTTCATATATTCTAATTTTTCAGTCTTTTAACTGTTTTAATATTTCTTTTTTTCTCTTGAAAACATTGAGTGCTATTTGCTTCATTCTATCTTTTCATGAAGTCCATTCCTTGGGTGAGACTCACTTGTAAGCTGTTTATTCTCCTTCCTTTTTCTTTTCTCAACAGGCCTAATTTCACATTTTAAAAAAGTGTCCTCATGTCTTCCATCCATCCTTGGTGTTCTTATAACTAAGCTAATCTTTTCTATGGGGTTCTACTTAAACTTACTCTTACTCTGGAATCACGCTGAAATTACTTAGTATTTCTTCATTGTATTTAGTTTTCTTCTCTAGCTTTCCTCAGTTGGAAACTTGCAGATTGAAACCTCCCCACCACACTTTCCCCACCCCCACCCCGAGCTTGGATAGGGTGGCAGGCATTGTTAGATTTTAATCCACTTTATAGTCTGCATACTACTACCACAGCAATTCACTTTCCTACAGGCATTTTTACCCTGTGTCCATAAATTTGTTTTTCAATTTTAAAAAATAATTATATTTAAAAACAATTGGATCCCTTTGTAATCCTTGATATTTTATCTTCCACATTTAAAAGCATTATTCTGCTGGCCTCAGACACTTCCTAGCTGTGTGGGCTTCATCCCCATTACATTGCCCTCATTGATCTGCCTTAGAACCAATGCACAGTATTGATTTCAAGACAGAAGATAAGAGTTAAAAACAAACAAACAATCTTCTGAGGAGTTTATAGGCTTCCTTAGGAGTCTAGCCTGTGAAACAAAAATATCTTGTTCTGTTTCAATCTCTGGCTTCTACCTCAATCTCCTAATGTGTGAATGAAACTTCATACACTGTGTGTCTACATCATACTCTAGCATACTCTTAAGTTCATGCCCATTCTTCTTTAAAAAAAATTTTTTTTTAACCCTTACCTTATTAGAATCAATTCTGTGTTTCCATTCCAAGGCAGAAGAACAGTAAGGGCTAGACAATGGGGGTTAAGTGACTTTCCCAGAGTCACATAGCTAGGAAATGCCTGAGGCCATATTTGAACCCTGGACCTAAAGTCTCTAGATCTAACTCACAATCCACTGTCACCTTGCTGCCTCCCTGCCCTTTCTTCTTAATGAATGTTATGTGTATTTGTTGGAGAATATGTCTATATTTACTATACCATCTTAATAAATGTCTTTTTTTTTTTAAAGATAATTGTGTCTCCTGGCAGACTAGCAAAGATAAGCACTTAGGTGGGGGCTTGTGAGCTTTAGAACTACTGATTCACAGGGTACTTTAAACCTGCAGTAGCAGGCCTACAAGGAACTAAACTGCATACCTTTTAGTTCTGAGATGTGGAGGTAACTCCCAGAGGATATGTTACAATACATTTAAAGCATACCTGATAGAACTATTAAATTCTTCTAGATTCAACAATTATTTTAATGTCCTACTTGTAATATATTATTGGCTCAGGAATCATGCCCCTTGTTCCTTCTTCCCCCCCCAATAAAAGGTTTATTTTATTCTTTTGAGACCATAATACTAGACCTTAGATAAACAAATAAAAAAAATGAATCCATAGAATGAGGCCCTTAATAGTAATTAACCTCCCATAGAACCACTAATGGATTTTCATGATGCTTCTCTTTTAAAAAAAAACAAAAACTTTTCTAATCCATTTGCAGAGCTGTATTTGCCTATTTTGTCTTTTTGTCTTGCTGCCAAGTAAAAACTTTGTTAAAAACAAAAGTTGTGTTCACTTATTTGAAAATTAAAATGAATTATGCTTCATTTTGTTCATTTTAATATTACAATTCAATATGTGCCTTCTCATAAAAGAAACAATAATTTACATATTTAGACATTCATAGTCTTATGGAACAGAAAAATACGTCGTATTTCTCATTTTTTGCAATTTCTTTTCTAAGAGCTCTATTTTCTGAGCCAGCTCTGATTCAAATTGTTTTTCACTGCTTAGGCAGGAAAAATGTCAGTAATTTTACCATGGCTGAAAATGTACTGAAAATTTTCATATGTTCTTCAGCTGAGAATTTTCAATAGCTGAGTTTTTCCTATTTGTATTTACTATTGTACTTTATTAATGTTGTTGTCAGAATTAGAACTCTAATCTTTTTTTCCATTCAGAAAGTATATAACTTTTATACATACCATTTCTTCTTTCTTCCAATTCTTGAACATAATTTTTATATGCTGGCTGATTTTCATGATCTTCAAAACTGCTTAAGAATAGACATCTGTGAAATAATAGGAAAAATGCCATTACATCCAATTTTTTAGATTGAAACTTTGCTAAATTTAAATGCATTTTAGAAATATTTTCCAAATAAAACTATCTGTTCTCATTAAAGTCTTGGAAAATATTTTAGCCTAAGATGGTACCACTTTTCCTCATTTTGGTTAAAATTGCTTTTAGGGAACATTGTTAGAAACCTCTGATTTTCCTTTAAGCACCACTTTGGGGTAGTAGTTCTGATTCTTACTAGTTGGGTGGTCACACTTTCTCTCTGAATCCCAATTTCTTCTGTCAGATAGACATAGTATAATAGTGCCTATAGTGCTTAATTATTTCCATGGATTTTTATGCAAAGAAATGAAGGACAGGAAGCATTTTGGAAATCTCAAAGTTCTATTTGTGTCATTATTATTCAGCAACTTATTTTTTAGCATTTGATTTTTATTTTAATTCATTCATAAATAGGTGCTAAAAGAAATGAAGAGGTGTGAGAGCTTACAATTTTAATTAAAGTTGTATAACTAGAGCCTTGAATTCCATTAAAATTGTTTTTATAGTCCAATTGGAAAAATATAAACATAAGTAAAGCTCCATCTTAAAGGTAAGATTAAACTTTAGAGTATAAAACCCAAAGAAATGGAATGGAAAATGTATGTACTGAAATCATACCTTAAATTCATCTATTCCATTTTTTCAAAAGAGTACCATGAGATAACATAATATTAGGCAGCTTACCCAAAGTTACATAGGTAATTTGTTTCAGGGAAGTCCAGGTCTGAAATCTAACTCTGCCAACTAATTTTTTAGTGCCTTTTCCATCACATGTTGCTGAAAACTAATCTTACTTCAAAATTATTTGATTCAAAGGGGGAAAAGGGGAGGGGGGAATCCCATTATGACTTATTTGTTATTGTGTACTTGTTTTCAGTTGTGTTCTACTCTTTGGGACTCCATTTGGATTTTTCTTAGTAACTTTTTCTTAGCAAAACTGCACTGGTTTGCCATTTCTTTCTCTACCTCATTTTATAGATGAGGAAACTGAGGCAAACAATTAAGTGACTTTCCCAGGGTCACAAGCTAGGAAATGTCTGAGCCCTTATTTTAACTAAGGAGGATGAATCTTACTGACTTACTGACTTAGAGGTCTTGCACACTCTATTCCCTGTGCCACTCAGTTGCCCATTAAGATTTAAAAAAGAGGGGGCAGCTCTGTGGCTCAGTTGATTGAGAACCAGGCACAGAGACAAGAGGTCCTGCATTCAAATTTGGCCCCAGACACTTCCTAGCTGTGTGACCCTAGGCAAGTCACATGACCCCCCATTGCCTATCCCTTACCACTCTTCTACCTTGGAACCAGTATAAAATATTGATTCTAAGACAGAAAGTAAGTGTTATTTTAAAAAAAGATTTAATAGTGAATTATAATTAAAAATTGAATAAAAGCAGAACTTTGATAGTATGTCTACCTCCCAAAAAATTAATTCAGGATTGGGGAGCAGGGATTATAGGAATTGGTTCTGTAAATTAGGGAAGATTACTTCATTTCAGTACCCACATTTTTAGTCTCGTGGGGGTTGTTTAGAGGATCTCTATGGTACTCTTCGAAATCTAAAATTTTTGATTTGACAAAAGAGTTGAAAGCCAACAATTGGACTTCCTCAAAATAAAACTTGATTCAGGTATGAATTGATTGAAACAAATTCATTTGGAACTTTGCATGAATAGGTCGTATAAAATGCTTCCAGCTGAGACACCTCTTTTAGTTACTCCATATTGCCTTGAGGTTAAATATGGATTCCCCTTTCCTGATGTTTAAGGATCATAGTGATCTGGAGAGTCAGTATTATGTAGTGAATAGATTGTGATTCATGAAGACCTAACTTTGGGTTTCAACTCTGGAACAATCAATTAATCAATTATCAATAAACATTTATTAGGCACCTACTTATCTGTGTGACCAGGTGAAGTTACATAATCTCTATGGTCCTCTATTTCCTCATCTGGAACATGGGAGGAATAATAATTCCTACCTCAAATGGCTATTTTGAAATTCAAAGGAGGTAATGTATACAAAGACCTTTAAAACATAATAAGGTATCCCAAAAGACTTGGCGCAATTTTAAGCAACTAAAACTTAGTGCAGATTTCAGATATCAGAATTTATATCTGTACCAAGATACTCTGTATAAATAAACATTATTATTTGTTTCTAGTCTTATTTCCCACTATTCTTCTTCATGTACTCCTCATTTTAGCTAAATGGAAGTTAGTGTTCCCTTTCCTTTCCATGCCATCTCTTGCATCTGGGTACTCATACAAGCTATCTAATGTTCCACATCCTTCCTTTAAGACCAAGCTCAGTTATTTTCCCAGATTCCCATCCCAAATGAAAATTTTCTTCTACTCTTCACATTTTAAAAGTACATTTTGTCAAAATCTCTGTATGGCTCTAATCATGCCTTCATTGTTGAGTTGCTTCTCTGGATGAAAATAAACATGTAACTGGCAGCAAAGATTCTGGAAGTAACTTTTCATCTTAATGCCTTGCCCAATGGATAACTGTTGTTATTGTTCAGTCGTTTTTCAGATATATCTAACTCTTTGCCCCACTGGGGCAAGATACAGAAGTGGTTTGCCATTTCCTTCTCCATCTCATTTTTACAAATGAGGAAACTGAGATGGAGTTAAATGAATTGCCCAGGATCATACTGCTAGTAAGTGTCTGAAGCCAGATTTAAACTTAAGTCCTCTTGATTCTAGACCCAATGCTCTATCCACTGTACCATGTAGTTGCTCTAATCGTACCCTACATTTTATAATATGGATGTAGGCATGTTTTATGTCCCCTCCCTCAAATATGTAAACTTCTTACTGAATCATTTAAAATGTTTGTATCTCCTACATATTATGCCTTCATATGATAAGTGCTTGATAAATGATCAATATGAGTTTAAGTTCCTTTTTGAACTCACTTTTCTTGTTCTGATATTTCTGTCATGGAAGCATGAGGAAGTTTCATTTAGTCACTGAGCATATAGGTTTGCTATGAACATGTGCTGCTTTCATATTTAGTGTGGGTTTCTTGTTACTCATATTAAGAAATCATGAACAGAACCTGAGAGTCTGGAGAAACACGAAGATAAACATCCCTTTGGGTTCTAATCTCTTGAAAAACTCAGCAGCACCACAGGAGGAAGTGTAGCCTGTAGCAGATAGAGTGTTTCAAATGCCTTGCCTCAGTTATGTAGGAGCAGCTAGATGGTGCAGTGGATAGTGTCCAGCCTGGAAACAAGAAGATTTATCTTCCTGAATTCAAATCTGGCCTCAGACACTTCCTATGATTCTCAACAAATTTCTACTGCCAGTTACATGTTTATTTTCATCAGGAGGGGTATCCTGGGCAAGTAGGAAAGTCTCAAAGATAACCAAGATTGGTATCTAAAGTAAACCAAGTAAGATAGCTGTATAAAATTCTCATGAACAAACCAGCCTTGCCAATCAAAAAAATTCAAGGAGAAGCCAGCTTTGCTAGACTCTAACATCAAAAATATTATGCTTCACAAAAGGAAGAGGCAAGACCAAGTAATGCCATGTCCAAAAAAAAAAAAAAGGGGGCAGAAATGTTAGGGTTCTGAAAAAACATATGGAAGCATAAAATTCATGGAGAGAGGGTGGTAGCTTGGGACTGCTGGCCCATTTGGGAACCCTTCCCTTGGGACACTGGCAGATAAGAAAATTGCTGGATTAGTACAAATTCCTTTAGGTGAGAGTATTTTCTTCAAGGCTGCTTTTTAATGATATTTCAGTCATATAAATTCAGTTTGACATGTATTTTTTAAATGTCTCTTGTTCAGGGTATGTCAGTGTACTAAAAAGTGCTAGGATACAGAGATAAAAATCAGTCCCTGACACCTGAAGGAGTGTATATAGAGTGGGGCAGGGGGAAGAGAAGGCAATGATTACATATATACACAAATATTTATAATAAAAATTGGAAACATGTTTTCCACAGAAGCATCAGAAAGCCTTGTAGAATATAAGCACTTGTAGATTATAAACACTTAGATTTGTTGAATGGTTGTTAAAAATTAAAGGGAAAATTGATAAATCAGAAAAAAAAACCATAGAAATGTTCAATAAAAACTATTAAGATGATTCTTTGAAAAGACTAATAAAATTTATAAAGCCTAACTAATATAACTTGACAAACAACTAAACTAAAAAATAACTTAAAAACTAATTTTTAACTTCTCTGGGCCTCAGTTTCCTCATCTGAAAAAAATGAGATTGGCCTTTTAAGCCCCTTCTAGCTTTAAATCTATAATGCTACAAAGAAAGTGTCATATAAACCTTGAAAATCAAAAAGTTTAACCAATATTTAGAGGATTTAAATAACCCTGAATCCTGGAACAGATCCATACAACCTAACACACCTATAATCTAGGGCCATGTTGGCAAACCTATTCATGCCAGAAGGGACTGCACCCTTCTCCCTCTTCATGCACGCATGAGGACGTTTCTCACATGACCCATCCCTCTGCCCAGCACATAATGGAAGCACTACCTCCCTCCTCTGTCGAGAGTAAGGTGGGGGGAGGGAGGCTCACATGTGACATGAGGGATGTAGTTTGGGCACTCAGTCGCTAAAGGTTTCACCATCACTGATCTAGGGTGAATACAAGCTCTAGGTTGACTACAGCAGACAGTCTTTCTAGATCTTGGGTATGGCAATAGTGCCTTAACCTCCTCCTTTCAAATTTGTTATCTCTTGTAAGCAGGACTATAATTATGTGAATTTTGTTACATTGGCCAGTGTGTGTGTGTATGTATGTGTAGAGATCCCTCAAAGCTTCTGGTGAAGAGAATGATATATCCTACTATTATCACTGCTTATGAGTATTCAATGTGGCACAGGTCCCCAATATTGGATGTGTAAAATGAGCCTTCTGTCTCAGTTAGATACAATTATGCTGGCATAATAGTAGGGAAAAAGGATCGTGATATTTATGGAACCTAAAGAAAGTGATGGCCTTAGTCTAGATAAGGGAGTAGTATAGGCTTGCCAGAGGACTCTGAGGAGGAAAAGACCACTTGATGAGGAAGTAGCCTTTCCCTACAGTCCTCTTCCTCCCATGCTGTCACACTAGGGCAAAACCCAGATCAACTCATGCTAGTTTTGGTTCTGCTTGTGTCTGTTTCCCAACAATATTGGTAGGTAGTAAATATTTATTTCTTCTGTACGTATGTTCTTGCATTATCAGTGTTTTCACTTTCATTAATTTTGGTAGCAGAGGAGGCTACACTAAAAAAGGGAAATGTATATATTGCAGTTGGGAAGAGGAGAAAGAAAGCTATAATATGGGATATATAGGATATGGATGGATTATTACTGGTGAGAAGAGAGAAATACCCCTTTGGTTGTCCCTGGCAAGTTGAAACACATATTATTGAAGAAGGTTGGATAGTGCTACTTCCAAATTTTTATATTCAGTTAAAATGTAAAAATATAGCAAGTAAAAACTGGGTTGTAAGACCCTAGAATGTGTAGAATTTGATTTTCAGCTCAATTACATTTATGGATATGCAAAGGCATTAGCACCCAGTATGTGATATTCATATTTTTAAAATCCAATATGTTATTTGCATCTTGTTAAGCAAATCTAAGGAGAAGTAAATTTAAAAGATAGCACATGAATGAAGTATTAGATCAATCATTTGACATGCTCATATTGTTATCTTGGGGCATGGAGTTTATTTCTTTCCTTCATTTTTAAAAGGTTTGGAGTTATGATAAAAAATCATTCATTAAACTATAAATGTTAAATATTCATAAAATATTTTTAAAATCTCCAAAAGCAGCAATTAGAATAAAAATCTAAAAACAAAAACAAATAAAAGAGTAGAAATCATCATCTTCAAGAGGAGCTAGTTTAACAAGAAATGTTTAAACTAGTTTAAGATTTCAAGGTCAGATTTAAGACTACCAGATTTTTTTAACCCACCAAAAATTTTGTTTAAAAAAAGAACAAATAAAATAAAAACAAGCTAAATTTAAAATGAGCAAATCAAAGAAAATTATCAATAGAACTTAGACATACTATAGAACAGTCAAATTAAGTAAAATATCTAAAACTATTCAACTCAAAAAGAAACTGTAAGATGTCCCAAGAGATGTCCTCAGATGGATAAATGACCCATTCAAAGAAAATTAGCAAGAATTGGCAATGCTAAGAAAATCACAAGACAAGATAAAAGGAGAGCTTTGAAGTAGAAAAATCAGGTGAGGAAATTAAATGAGGCTTAAGATATTAGGGGGGAAAAGGATGAAAGAAATTAATGAAGAACATGAACAGCATATAGAGAACTCATTCTAAACCTCAGAAAATCAATAGAAGCAGCAAATAGTAGCCTTGCCACAGGAGTAAATGGAATTGAATACAATGCAGACCCACTGGAAATGGACTATTAACCAGTCTAAGAAAAGAGCAAGCCCAAATTAGAAATTAAACAAAATTAGAAATGAGGAATATGAGATAACAAGGGCAAAAAACATTAAGAAATTTATCTGAGATCATTGGTGTGGGATTATTATATGCCATATAAGGCAAATAATACAGTCCCAAAAATCTAAATGCAATCTGTGCAAAGCATTTCAGTGAAAACAGCCCCTTCCTTCAAGAAGTTTACATTCAACTACTTAGAGAGGAGTCATTTGCAAGAAAACTTGAGAAAGATCACCCCTTCTCCATTCCAATTTATCCTCTATCCCAGTGAAGTCAATCTCAAATAGAAATGAATCCCTGCAGCCTGTATATTGACTTAGAAAACCTCAAATCAAGATTATCTATATTGTACTCTTCTTTTTTATTATTTTGATAAACATTTCCCAGACACCTTTTAATCTGCTTCAAGCTGAGGTGTTTTATAGTTCTTGATTTTGACACCTCTTCTCCACACAGCTGTCAAAAATTCTTTTCTGGGACACTTACATGGCACAATGGATAGAACACCAGACCTACAAATGGGAGATCCTGAGTTCAAATCTTTCCTCAGACTAGCTGTGTGACTATGGGCAAAGTCACTTAGCCCTATTTGCCAACACATTCTTCTGACTTAAGAGTTGTTACTAAGACAGAAAGTAAGTTTTAAAAAAATGATTTTCCTAAAGTGTAATTCTGACCTGTCATTCCTCTAGTCATAAATACCAGTGGTTCCCTGTTATCTTTAGGTTCAAATGCAAACTCCTCTGTCATTTAAAACTTATCATAACATGGAAACCATTATGTACAAACAAGATGTATTCAGGAAAATCAGGAGTAATCTCAGAGAGAAGGTACTAAGATTTCAGAGGATTAAGCCAAGGAAGCTAGGAAGTGGAGATAAGGGAGGAAAGAATTCTAGATAGTGAAAATGTTTGGGAATTAGTAGATGGAGCGTTCTCTTCACCAGTGTCCATCATCACCAACAGTATTTAATATTGTATTATAAATGCTAACAAAAGTAAAAGAAGAAAAATAAATTGAAGGAATCAGAATGGGCAAAGAGGTAATAAATTATCTCTTCTTGAAGATATCATGGTATATGCAGAAATTTCTAGAGATTCAACTAAAAAATTAGTTGAAACTCTCCATAATTTCAGCACAAAGTAGAAGGATGTAAAATAAACTCACATAAATCATCAGCATTTCTATATACTAACAATGACCTGCTAGAAGAGATAGTAAGAGATAACCCATTTAAAATAATCATAGATTAAAAACTTGGGAGTATATCTGCCAAAACAAACCCAGAAACTACATGAACATAATTATAAAACATTTTTATACAAATAAAGTCAGATTGTAAAAAGTGGAGAATTGTCATTGTAATTATATTGGCTCTGCCCATCCATGAATATAATATAATTACAATATAATTACAATGACAATCTTACCTAAACTAATTTACTTACTCAATGCCATTCCAATTAAATTATCAAAAAATATTTTATTGAACTAGAATAACAAAATTCATCTGGAAAAGCAAAAGTTAAAGAATATCAAAGGAATGAAAAAAATGTAAAGAAAGGAAGTCTAGTATACTAGATTTTGAACTGTATTATAAAATAATAGTTATCATAACTATCTGTTACAGGCTAAGAGATAGAAAAGTTAATCAATGGAACAGAACAGACATATAACAAACAGTTGTAAAAGGTTATAATAACTCCATGTTTGACAAAAGTAGAGATCCAAGTTTTGAGAATAAAAATTTACTATATGGTAAAAATTGTTGGCAAAACTGGAAAGCAGTCTGGCAGAAAGTAGAAAAGATATAGACCAATATCTTACAGCATTTACCAAGACAAGGTCAAAATGGATGCGTGATGTAAGGGACAAATAAAATTAATTACATAAAAGGAAAGCAGTAAATTTGGGGGGGGGCGGTTTTATAGGCAGTATCTCAAAGATTTCATATCTAAAAATGTAGAGAATTTTGTCAAATATATAAGAATATGAACCATTCCCCAATTGATAAATGGGCAAAAGATATGATAGCTTTTGTTTGAAATAATCAGTTATATATAATTATGAAAAAGATGCTCTGTCTTTATTGATTAGAGAAATGGAAGTCAAAACAATTCTGAAATATCAGATTGACTAAAATGATACATGTTGGAGGGAACATGGAAAAATGGAGACACTAATACACTATAGATGGAGAAGTAATCCAGCCATTTTGGAAAACAATCTGGAATTATGCTCAAAGAGTTATAAAACTGTGTATCTTTTGGTCTAGCAAAATCACTATTAGGTTTATTTCCTAAGATGATCAGGGAAAAAGAAAAGAACCTACATGTTCTTAAATATTTGTAACAGCTCTCTGTAGTGGCAAAAAGCCCGAAAATGAAAGAAGGGCCCCACAATTGGGGCATGGCTAACCACCTTGTGGCATATGATTGTGATGGAATACTACTGTGCTGTAAGAAACAATGAGCAGGTTGATTTGGGGAAAATATTAAATGATATACATGAAATTATAAAGAGTGAAATGAGCAGAAAGAAGAGGACATTATATATAGCAAACAGAAATATTGTTTGAAAAATAACCTGTACATGTCCATCCCCAGAGGAAGAATTAATAAATAAATCTAAGGCATGGTTTTATACAAACATATATCTTTTTGCCAAATGATACCTTCTCTGACAGGGAAGGAGAGACTTAATTGGGTATATGTATATGAATACATATACATATATATGAATATGTTTATGCATATGAATAAATTTAAATTAAAAATAATAAAAATTTGTATATACTACTTACTTTATGCCAGGCACTCTGCTAAGCATTTTACAGTTATTATCTCATTTGATCCTCACAGCAACCTTGTGAGGCAGGTGCTAATATTATCTCAATTTTATAGATGAGGTGGTTATTGTTCAGTGATGTCCAAGTCTTTTTGACCTCTTTTGGGATTTTCTTAGCAAAGATCCTTGAGTAGTTTGCCAGTTCCTTCTTCAGCTCATTTTCCAGATGAGGAAACTGAGGCAAATAGGGTTAAAAGATTTGCCCAGAGTCCTATAGTAAAAGTTTGAGTTCAAATTTCAATGTGGGTCTTTCTTTTGAACTCCAGGCCCTAGAACTTTATCCACTTAGTTGTCCAGGCTATCAAAGGCTCTGAACACCAAACAGAGCATTATGTATATGATCATGGAGGTAATAGGGAGCCACTGGAGTTTATTGTCAGCTAGGTTCTATAGTGACTGGAGCACTGGGACTGGAGTCAGGTAGACCTGAGTTCAGTCTAGCCAAAGACACTAGCTCTGTAGTCCAAGTCACATAATCCCATTTGGTCCAGTTTCTGCAACTGTAAAATAGCTGGAGAAGGAAATAGCAAAGCACCCCAGTATCATTGCCAAAGAAAACCCAAAACCAGATCATGAAAAGTCAGGCATGACTGAAATGACTGAACACCACCACAATGGAGTTTATGAATGGGGGGAGTGACATATAGTTAAGGAAAACCAAGTACTTTGTGAGGTATATGAGAAAATGTAGAAAAATATACTTAGATAAAAGAATATAGATTGACATCTTCAAATCTAGAACTGTGTACACCTTAACCCCACCTATATTGTTTTTAAAAAGGAAGAAACATAGAATTGAATGAAGAATAATTTTCAACAGTCATGAAAGAGGAAAGAGAATAAAAGCATCTTAATTGCTTATGTATTTTAGTTCTGCTTTATTAACGGCTGGGGAGACTGGGTAAGATTTTTTTACTTAGGTTTGTATATTTGTTTCATTAACTGTAAGTTCATAATTTAAGAGAAACATTTTGATAAATGTTTTTCAAGATATAAACATTTATAAATTACATAAGCCAAGATTATCATTTATATAGAAGCCTTCATTGTGAGACTTAAAGATATAGATTTGAGGAGACCACACAGGAAAACCATAGTCTGGCCACTCCTGACCTTTTTCATATCTGATTAACAGAAAGTTACCATGAAACTTTCATTTGCCAATACTTATATTTGTAGAATGAATATAAATGAGAACTTGGTTGCATTTTTAAGGACTAGAATGCCTATATAAGTTCCCTATTTTGAATGTAGGAAACTTCCTTATTCCTAGTATTCATGCTACCAGAAGACATAGTTCCTTATTCCTTAACACATCCTTCCCCATACATCCCATGTTTCACAACTCATATTCTTAAACAGAATTTAAATTAGGCAGGAACATTTTGCTTACTTTTTAAAAGGTTTGTGTCTTAATTTCTTTCATCCTTCACTAATATGCCCTAGAGCTCAAGAGCAACCTGTACATTTTTTTCCAAATTAACCTCCAAACATCTTGAGACCTATTAAGTGTAAATGTGCATTCATGTAGGTGCACACTAATGAAGAATTTCTGTTTAACTTAGAGGCATGTAAATTCCATATCAAAATGACCTAACACTACAAGGGAAAATTACCAGGTGTGGAAATGGGATGACTCAGAAATTCAAGCTGCTTATTATGGGCAGTTTGACCACTGAAAAGCCAAGCAAGCAGTATATACATACATAAATACATGAACCAATAAATAACTAAACAAATGAAATCAAGACTTGGAGAGAAAAATACAGCAGGAGACTACAAGAACATCATAAGTAGTATTAAGTAGACCCCTAATCAGCACCTCACACCCATCAGATTGGCAAAGATACCAAAAGATGCAAATAGTATTGGAAAAGATGGAAATAGTCGATCTCAAGGTTATGAGAAGGAGGTGATGTGGTATGATGTTGTTTGTGGAGCACTGTTGTCAACAATGTAGCAAAGACAGGAAAGAAAACATTAATTCAGGAGATTAGGCTTGGATCTTTATTTTTAGGCATAATAATATTAAAGAACATTTTTTGGAGTGGATGAGAAGGCTTTAAAAATTGTCTTTAATCATTGCATTGTGTGGAGAACAGAAGTGTTGAGATGGCTAAAGTTCCTGATTAAGCCAGCTTCATTTTGCCTGCCTCCACCCCTTCATACCTCCTAATAGCTAGAATTCAAGAAGATGAAAGTAAGGTTTTACTGAGGTATGGGCAGGACAGTAGCTGGATAGTAGTAACAACAGAAGGATAAGAATGAAAGGGTCAAAGATCACAATGACCAACTTGTTCCTCTTCTGGATGTAAATTTCTTGCTTGGGAAAGGAAGAAAGTTTTCTTCTGGCTGTAACATTAACTTATTCTTTTTTTTCCCCAGAGGAACTTTACAAGTAAAAAATAATTCAAGAATGCCCACAGTTTTATTTGACTTTTTTCTTCATATATGGGACACAGGGCTGAAAGAAACCTTAGAGATCTAATAGTCTAGCTAGCCTCATGTCAACCTGAAAAAACACAGAACCACCAAAGAGTTACAAAAGAACAAGTCTTTAATCAGAAAAAGGGAGATTATGCTCTTCTGGCCATCACACAGAGTCATTTATAGACCACATAGAGTTAAGCCCTTGGATTCTGGGAAGACTGTCTCTAGGGAAAATACCAAAAATAAGAATTTCCCACAAAACTGAAGAACTTGGGGTCTTACATGTACTTTAAGGAATATAGGAAAGGAAAAGCAACTAAGAGGATTCTAGCCAGAAGCTAGAATACCTGGCAGTAACCCAGATATGATAAAAAAAAAAAGCTAAGACAAAAAGGGTACTTAAGATTTGATTATATGTGCTAATCCTATCTAGAGTGATCAATATGTATTTGTAGGTTTATTGTTCAATATTGGACAAACCTAATTCTACCTAGGGTGATCCAGAGGAGCTTAAGGACTTCATAAAACAATGATGTTATTAACAATTTACAAAATAAGAAAATTGGGGCCCAGAAAAATTATGCCACCATTAAGTGACATGACTTTTGAAGTTAAACCCTCTTTCTTCAAATCCATTTTCCCAAACATCAAGAAAATCAGCAACATATTTTGCAATTGTGTTGTTGTTGTAAAGGCCTTTCATTTATCTCTAAGAAGAGAGCTTAGGAAGTTTTAAAAAATAAGCTTTATTGATTCCATCAGTCATTTCCAGATGTAGTTTCCCTACCCTAAACTACATCTGCCTGGAATCATAAAGAAAGAAAATTTTAAGCAAGAAATAACTGCAGGGGGTCAGGTAGGTGACTCAGTGAATTGATAGCCAGGGGTCCTGGGTTCAAATCTGGACTCAAACACTTTCTAGCTATGTGACCTTGAATAAGTCACTTAAGCCCCATTGCCTAGCCCTCACTGCTCTTCTGTCTTGGAACCAATACACAGTATTGATTCTAAGATGGAATATAGGGGGAGGAGAGAGGAGAGAGGAGAGAGGAGAGAGGAGAGAGGAGAGAGGAGAGAGAGAGAGAGAGAGAGAGAGAGAGAGAGAGAGAGAGAGAGAGAGAGAGAGAGAGAGAGAGAGAGAGAGAGAAAAGAAAAAGACTGACAGATGGAGAGAGACAGAACCTCAAGAGTCTGACAATATATGCAACTTTCTGCAACCTGTAGTCCNGATATAGTATGAAACTTCATTGTAATGATGAGTACAGGAGAGGATGATGAAAAATGTTTGAACATATGGTGGCACAGTGAATACAAACACCAGTCCTGGAGTCTGAAGGACTTGAGTTTGAATTTGGTTTCAGACACTTCCTAGCTTTGTGACCTTGGGCAAGTCATTTAATATCAGTTGTCTAACCCTTGCTACTATTCTGGCTTAGAATTGATACCAAGACAGAAGGTAAGGATTAAAAAATACACATATATATATATATGTATATATATAATATATAAATATGTTACACATTTATTATATCATGATTTATTATATAATATATTATAGAAAAACATGAATATATAGATAAAATATTAAAATTTTGTAATTACTATATCTATAGATGTATATTAAAAATGAAGATGGTCTTTTAGATTTTTTTACCTTCCTCATGCCTTTATATCATGAATGTTTTCTTCAAGATGAGAGTCAGAAGGTCCTGCATATGATAAACACAAAGTAACACTACAGAGAGAGAAAGTATATCTAAAAAGATAAGAAATAACTGGTTGTTGATTAGGGTGTAATTTCAGAATTACTTGCCTACATGCAATCAGATACATTGAGTGGTTACAGCAAAGCACAAAATAAAATCAAATTAAAAGAAGGAATAAAGTTGAGAAAAGTCATTGCATTTAATTACAGCCACTCTTCACTGGCTCGACCACAGGACCCAGAACCCATCACATTCAGCAAACACTTGATTTTCTTGCCAAGTAGAGAGCCATGGCAGCCAAGGACAACCCTAGTTGAGAATATAAGATCATTTGGAAAACATGACAAAGAAAGAAGAGGACTGATTGATTATGAAAAGAAGCATTTGAGGGAAAAACATATTGGTAGAGGGGGCAACTAGGTATCACAGTGGGTACAGCACCAGACTTGGAGTCAAGAGGACCTGGGTTCAAATTTGGATTCAAATACTTTCTAGCAACGTGACTCTGGGCAAGTCACTTAACCCTATTTTATCAAACCTCTGCTCTTCTATCCTAAGATTGTTACTAGAACAGAGAGTAAGTGGAGAGAGACAGACAGACAGACAGTCAGACAGAGACAGAGAAACAGATTGGTAGATACATTAGCATAAGCTCCAGTTAAATCAGATCATCCTCAAGCTATCACCTTCAGTTCTAAGATGCTTGTAAGAAGAAAACATGATATAGTAGAAGGAGCGCTAGATTTGTATCAAGGTCATATGTGTCACCAAATCATGATTTTCATTTTTTTCTTTCCCATTTACCAGTTTTATAAGCGTTTTTATTGAAATTGGGCTGATTAATTTCCAGTTTTCCCTTATGTTAATCAGTTTTTCTTGCAAACTAATCAGAAGGTTGCATTTTAAAAATTTTAACTATTGATTTTAAAACTCACTGAAACTTATTTGAAATATTTTAAATAGGTTATAAACTACTGATACAAAGCTTATTTTAAAGTGTGCAGAGATGAGAGTTTTAAGGGTGATACATCATTTTTGGCAACAAAAGCTCACTTTTTAAATGTCTTGCTAATCATCATGGCAGAGTTAATATATTAAAGCATAGACAACACTTAGAACAAAGATAGTGAATATAAATCAGTAGTTCAAATGATCTCTTTACTTTTAAGGGGGGGGTGTCAGATGACTTTAAATCAGTGATTCCAAAAGTGGACCCTACCGCCCCCTGGTGGGTGCTGCAGCGATCCAGGGGGTCGATGATGGCCACAGGTGCATTTATCTTTCCTATTAATTGCTATTAACATTTAAAAAATTAATTTCCAGGGGGCTAAGTAATATTTTTTCTGGAAAGAGGGTGGTAGGCCAAAAAAGTTTGGGTACCACTGCTTTAAATCATCATTTTTTTTTTACTGTAATTTGTCTGATAAAGTGCTTTCTGTTAGAAGTTGAGGAAATGTTTCCTTTACCATTTTGTTGTTCATTTATGTTCGTTTCATATTTTCTTCAATCTGATGTTTCTCTGCAGGAAACTTTTTAAACCTCTTATCCATTTTGTGAGTTTTAACTTAGATAACATAATCCATAAATATGCTTAATTTAGCACATAAAAGTTACAGTATGTTGCAGATCATTGAAATACAACATTTGAATTTCATTGGCTAGCAGCCCCCTCTGTATTATGAACAATTCCCCCTTCCTTCAGGGTATGTGACATATGACCATCTGACCCTAGGATATAAGGAGGGCACCAGGGTCAGTTCATATGTTAAATATTAGTAAAGCTTAAATTCTTTTTTATAGGTAAGAATAAATAGAAATAGAAGTTCTAATAGTTTCTTCCTATAATCAGTATCTCTGCCCCTTCCCCTGGGGTTCCATTTTATAGAGTAGACTTCAGATATTTGTATCAGTTGTAACAGTGGTCCATTTAAATAATTATTTTTAAAATACATATCAAGGTGCCAGCACATGTATTTTGTCAAAAAAAAAAAAGGGTTGACACATGATCTTTTAAGGTTGGGTAGGAGAAATCTGGGATTACTTCTGCAGAAACCCAGGAATAAGTTCTCCTCTGGTGAAATATTATAACCGTATTATCTGCTTCTGAAGGTTTAAAGATAAAGAAGAGTTTTGTCCATGTTTATTTTTAATGTGAATAGCATTTAACCAATTAATTAGCATTTGAAAGGGCAAAGATGGAAGGTGATAACACAGGAGCATAGTTGAAGGACCATAGAATGTGACTTTAAGAAATAAATTAAGGGTAAAATTCAAACTTTTCTTTGATGTCCAAAGCCCTCTCCAACCTGCAAAGTTTGTTTCTCCACCATTATTCTTGAACTTTGGACAACTTTGTGATTCAGTCAAGTTAGAATGTTTGCCATTTCTCAAAAAGGCTTCCAATATGACTGCCTTTATGCTTTTGCTCTATTCTCTTGCCTTGTAACTCTTTCCTATCTAACCTATATGCCTTGAGTTACTATTTTTTTCCTTTAAAACCCAATTTAAGTACCATGTCCCCCAAGCAACCTTCCTCAGATGTCCCGAGGTAGTAATGACTTGTCCCCCATTTTTTATCTATTATAGTAGATATATACTTGCCTTTTGCTGATGGTATTTATCCAGTATTATTTTATGGTACAATTATTTGCATGTTATATACTTCTACTGAAAGTCCCTGGATCGAGAGCTGACTTTATCAGGAAGACCTCTATCAAGTCCCAACTCTGGCTAGGTGACTCTGGGCAAGTAACTTAAACCTTGGCCAAGAAGGTACACAACTGCATTGGTAGGGACCAGGAGTTTTCCTATACTAGTGAAATCACAGATCTTGTACCTCTCTGTGATAGCAAGAACCATGTCTTATTAAAAAATTTTAGCCCTTCTATTACCCAATCCTTCATGCTATTGGCACAAGGTATTTGTTATCCAATAGTTTTAGTCGTGTCTGACTCTTCATGACCTATGTTGAGGTTTTCTTGGTCAAGATACCAGAATGGTTTCTCATTTCCTTTTCCAACTCATTTTCCAGATGAGGAAAATAAGGCAAACAGGATTAAGTGACTAGGGTCACCTAGCCAGTAAGTGTCTGAGCCCGTATTTGAACTCAGGTCTTCCCTATCCCAGACCCATAACTATATACTCCCTAGCTCCCCAAATCCTAGAATTTCAAAGCTTGAAGAGACACCAAAAGAATCCTAAATTTTGCTATAAAATGGCATGTAAATACATCTAAAATATTTATTCTATTTATTCTTAAGTTTTATGTTCTTTGTCTTCATTTTGAAATCAAGGTGAGGTTAATATGTTTCCCCTTAAAAACAAAAATCCTCACTCAAGTAATTAAAACTTTTCCCCTGGGTAGTAAGAAAAGATCCTCAACCCAAACACTAAATTACATACTAGTATGACAAAATCTGTTTGGCCAGTGAAACCACTGATGCTTATTCTCTTGGGACATGGATTAGGTAAAGTGATGGTTGAAATAATTCTGAGAACAGACTGATTGTCAGCCTCAAGTCCTGATCGCAGCATCTGGCTTGATATGTAGTAATGGCATTTCATAATTCAGGAGTATGTTGCAATTTGACCTATTGTGAAGAAATTCAGTGATTTATAAGGTTTTTCTTCTCTAGCCAGATTCCTACTACTGATACACTCCTCTTCAGTTTTAAATCATAATAGGAAAGCATTGCATTTTTATTATGTTTATTTCTTTGGTAAGAAGTCAATTTAAAGCCTTCTGACAGTTCTCAGCATGTACAGCCTAGGGAGAATAAAGGTACGACTCCTCTGGGTGAGTTATTTTATGCTTCTCCTTGGAATTTATTTCTTTTCTAACATATTTTTAAAATATTGAAGAGGGAATGGGGGAGAAGAAACTGGCCCTTCCAAGAAAGGCTTCAAAAAATTAATCAATGAGTATTTTGGGCACCTACTATGTGCCAATAATTCACATTTATATATTTCTTTTTTTTCATTTCATTTTGTTATTTTAATTAACTTCTATTCTTTTTATTTTTTATTTTTTTAAACATTTATTAATAATCATTTTTAACATGGTTACATGATTCATGCTCCTATTTTCCTCTTCACCCCCCGCACCCCCCCGCCCATGGCCGACGCACATTTCCACTGTTTTTTTTTTAATTTTAAACATTTATTAATAATCATTTTTAACATGGTTACATGATTCATGCTCCTACTTTCCCCTTCACCCCCCCCACATTCCCGCCACCCATGGCCAACACACATTTCCACTGGTTTTATCATGTGTCCTTGATCAAGACCTATTTCCAAATTGTTGATAGTTGCATTGGTGTGATAGTTTCAAGTCTACATCCCCAATCATGTCCTCCTCAGCCCATGCGTTCAAGCATTTGTTTTTCTTATATGTTTCCTCTCCTGTAGTCCTTCCTCTGAATGTGGATAAGGTTCTTTACCATGAATCCCTCAGAGCGGTCCTGTGTCATTGCTTTCTGCTGGTACAGAAGTCCATTACATTCGATTTTACCATAATATATCAGTCTCTGTGTACAGTGTTCTTCTGGCTCTGCTCCTTTCACTCTACATCAGTTCCTGGAGGTCTTTCCAGTTCACCTGGAACTCCTCCAGTTTATTATTCCTTTTAGCACAGTAGTATTCCATCACCAGCATATACCACAATTGTTCAGCCATTCCCCATTTGAAGGACATATCCTCCTTTTCCAGTTCTTTGCCACCACAAAAAGCGCAGCTATAAATATTTTCGTACAAGTCTGTTTATCTATGATCTCTTTGGGGTACAAACCCAACAATGGTATGGCTGGATCAAAGGGCAGGCATTCTTTTATAGCCCTTTGAGCATAGTTCCAAATTGCCAGCCAGAATGGTTGGATCAGTTTACAGCTCCACCAGCAATGCATTAATGTCCCAATTTTGCCACATCCCCTCCAGCATCTCCCCTTCTTTCATTTTAGCCAATCTGCTAGGTGTGAGGTGATACCTCAGAGTTGTGTTGATTTGCATTTCTCTAATTAGTAGAGATTTAGAACACTTTCTCATGTGCTTATTGATACTTTTGATTTCTTTACTTTTGATTTCTTTACCTGAGAATTGCCTATTCATGTCTCTTGCCCATTTATCACTTGGGGAATGGCTTGATTTTTTATACAATTGACTTAACTCCTTGTATATTTGAGTAATTAGACCTCTGTCAGAATTTTTTTTTATAAAGATTTTTTCTTCCCAATTTGTTGTTTCCCTTCTGATTTTGACTACATTGTTTTTGTTTGTACAAAAGCTTTTTAGCTTAATATAATCAAAACCATTTAATTTACATTTTGTAATTTTCTCTAACTCTTGTTTGGTTTTAAAATCTTTCCTTTCCCAGAGATCTGACAGGTATACTATTTTGTTTTCACTTAACTTATTTATAGTTTCTCTCTTTATATTCAAGTCATTCACCCATTCTGAATTTATCTTGGTGTAGGGTGTGAGATGTTGATCTAAACCTAATCTCTCCCATATTGTTTTCCAAATTTCCCAGCAGTTTTTCTCAAATAGTGGATTCATGAACCAAAAGTTGGGCTCCTTGGGTTTATCATACACTGTCTTGCTGATGTCATTAACCCCAAGTCTATTCCACTGATCCTCCCTTCTGTCTTATAGCCAGTACCATATTGTTTTGATCACTGCTGCTTTATAGTATAGTTTAATATCTGGTACTGCTAGGCTTCCTTCCTTCACATTTTTTTTCATTATTTCCCTTGATGTTTTTGATCTTTTGTTATTCCAAATGAAATTTGTTATAGTTTTTCCTAATTCAGTAAAGAAGTTTTTTGGTAATTTGATAGGTATGGCACTAAATAGGTAAATTAATTTGGGTAGAATGGTCATTTTTATTATGTTAGCTTGTCCTACCCATGAACAATGAATGGTTTTCCAATTGTTGAGATCCAGTTTTAATTGTTTGGAAAGTGTTTTGTAGTTGTTTTCGTATAATTCCTGTGTTTGTTTTGGTAGATAGATTCCCAAGTATTTTATATTGTCTAAGGTGATTTTAAATGGTGTTTCTCTTTCTACCTCTTGCTGCTCTAATGTGTTGGAAATTTATAGAAATACCAATGATTTATGTGCATTTTTTTTGTATCCTGCAACTTTGCTAAAGTTGTTGATTATTTCTACCAGCTTCTTAGTTGATTCTCTAGGATTTTTTAAGTAGACCATCATATCATCTGCAAAGAATGATAGCTTAGTCTCCTCATTGCCTATTTTGATACCTTCAATTTCTTTTTCTTCTCTAATTGCTACTGCTAGTGTTTCTAGTACTATGTTGAATAATAGAGGTGATAATGGGCATCCTTGTTTCACTCCTGATCTTATTGGGAAGGCTTCTAATTTATCCCCATTGCATATAGTTTGTTGATGGTTTTAGGTATATACTGTTTATGAGTTTTAGGAAGGGTCCTTCTATTCCTATACTTTTCAGTGTTTTCAATAGGAATGGATGCTGTATTTTGTCAAAGGCTTTTTCAGCATCTATTGAGATAATCATGTAATTTTTGTTTGTTAGACTGTTGATATGGTCAATTATGTGGATGGTTTTCCTAATGTTGAACCATCCTTGCATTCCTGGTATAAATCCCACCTGATCATGGTGGATGATCTTCTTAATTACTTGCTGGAGTCTCTTTGCTAGTATTCTATTCAAGATTTTTACATCTATGTTTATCAGGGAGTTTGGTCTATAGTTTTCTTTCTCTGTTTTTAGTCTACCTGGCTTTGGGATCAGTACCATATTTGTGTCATGAAAGGAATTTCGTAGGACTCCTTCTTTGCTTATCATATCAAATAATCTGTATAGTACTGGGATTAGTTACTCTTTGAATGTCTGATAGAATTCACTTGTGAATCCATCAGGTCCTGGTGATTTTTTCTTAGGGAGTTCTTTGATGGCTTGTTCAATTTCTTTTTCTGATATGGGATTATTTAGGTATTCTATTTCTTCTGCTGTTAATCTAGGCAATTTATATTTTTGTAAATATTCATCCATATCTCCTAAATTGTTATATTTGTTGCCATATAATTGGGCAAAATAGTTTTTAATGATTGCCTTAATTTCCCCTTCATTAGAGGTGAGGTCTCCCTTTTCATCTTTGATACTGTCAATTTGGTTTTCTTCTTTCCTTTTTTTTTATTAGATTGACCAGTACTTTGTCTATTTTATCTGTTTTTTTCAAAATACCAGCTTCTAGTCTTATTTATTAATTCAATAGTTCTTTTACTTTCAATTTTATTAATTTCTCCCTTAATTTTTAGTATTTCTAATTTAGTTTTCATCTGGGGATTTTTAATTTGCTTGCTTTCTAATTTTTTGAGTTGCATGCCCAATTCATTAATCTCTGCCCTCCTTAATTTGTTAATATATGCACTCAAGGATTTAAATTTCCCCCAGAGTACTGCCTTGGCTGCATCCCACAGAGTTTGGTAGGATGTCTCATCATTGTCATTCTCTTCCATGAAATTGTTGATTGTTTCTATGATTTCTTCTTTGACTAATTGGTTTTGGAGAATCATATTGTTTAATTTCCAATTGGTTTTTTATTTGCCTGTCCAGGTGCCCTTACTAATTATTATTTTTATTGCATTATGATCTGAGAAGGTTACATTTATTATTTCTGCTCTTTTGCATTTGTTTGCAATGTTTCTATGCCCTATTACATGGTCAATCTTTGTGAATGTACCATGTGCAGCTGAAAAGAAGGTGTATTCCTTTTTGTCCCTATTTATTTTTCTCCACATATCAATTAAATCTAATTTTTCTAGAACTTCATTCACCTCTCTTACCTCTTTCTTATTTTATTTTTTGGTTTGATTTGTCTAGATCTGAAAGAGGAATATTTAGATCTCCCACTATTATGGTTTTACTATCTATTTCCTTCTTGAGCTCTGCCAGTTTCTCCTTTATGAATTTGGATGCTATACCACTTGGTGCATATATATTGAGCAGTGTTATTTCCTCATTGTTTATACTGCCTTTAATCAGGATGTAATGACCTTCCCTGTCTTTTTTAATCATATCTATTTTTACTTTGGCTTTGTCAGAAATCATAATAGCCACTCCTGCCTTCTTTTTCTCATTTGACGCCCAAAAGATTTTGCTCAAACCCTGAACCTTAAACTTGTGTATGTCCACCCGCCTCATATGTGTTTCTTGTAGACAACATATGGTGGGATTTTGGTTTCTAATCCACTCTGCTATTTTCTTCCATTTTATGAACAAGTTCATCCCATTCACATTCAGAGTTATAATTATCAGTTGTTCATTCACTGACATTTTTGTATCCTCCCCTAGTCCCACTCCTTCTTCTTACACTATTTTCTTTTAAACCAGTGGTTTGCTTTGATCCCGTATCCCTTATCCCCTCCCTTGATGAACTTCCCTTTCTACCCCCTCCCTTGTTATTCCCCTTTTTTTGTTCTTTAAAGGCCTAATGAATTCACTCCCCCTTCTTCTCCCCTCCATATTTTGACCTCCCCACTCCCCTGCTCCCCTTGATTTATCCCTTCTGACTTTCTCAGCAGGGTTAGATAGTTTTTTATCCCAATGGATAATATAGCTACTCTTCCCTCTCCGGATTGATTACACTGAGAGTAAGGTTTAAATATTACCTCTTAATGCTCTCTTCCTCCCCTTCTTATAATAATATTTGTCCCCTCCTCTTCCCATGCCCTCTTTGTGTGTAATAGAATATCCCATTTTTCTTATTCACTCAAGTTTCTCTTGGTGTCCCCTACTATTCACCTTCCTCTTTACCACCCGCCATGTCATCTTAGACCATTTAATATTCTGTCCTCTCCCTATGAATTATTCTTCTGATTGCTATAATAGTGAATACTATAATAGTGAATAGAGTTCACTACAGAGTTATACATAGCATTTCTCCACATAGGAATACAGATAATTAGATCTTATTGAAGCCCTTAAAGAGTCAAATTTAAAAAATTATGAGTTTTCTTTCTTTCCCCTCTGTTTCTTATTTACCTTTTCATGTTTCTCTTGATTTTTGTGGTTGGATATCAAACTTTCCATTTAGTCCTGGTCTTTTCTGTGCAAATACTTGGAATTCTTCAATTTTGTTGAATGCCCATACTTTCCCCTGGAAGTATATAGTCAGTTTTGATGGATAGTCGATCCGTGGTTGAATGCCCAGCTCTCTTGCCTGAATATCATATCCCAAGCTTTGCGGTCTTTTAGCATGGAGGCTGCCAGATCCTGTGTGATCCTGATTGGTGCTCCTTGATATTTGAATTGTCTCTTTCTGGCTTCTTATACGTTTTTTTCTTTTATTTGGAAGCTCTTGAATTTGGATATTATATTCCTGGGCATTTTCTTTTCTGAGTCTAGTGTAGAGGGTGATCTATGGATCCTTTCAATGTCTATATTGCCCTCTTATTGTAGAACTTCAGGGCAATTTTGCTGAATAATTGCTTTTAGAATGGAGTACAAGTTTCTATTAATTTCTGCTTTTTGTGGAAGACCAGTGATTCTCAAATTGTCTCTTCTAGATCGGTTTTCTTGGTCTGTCGCTTTCTTATTGAGATATTTCATGTTTCCTTCTATTTTATCAGTCTTTTGACTTTGTTTTATTTGTTCTTGTTGTCTTGAGAGATCATTAGCTTCTAACTGCTCAATTCTAGCCTTTAGGGACTGGTTTTTAGGTATAATCTTTTGGTTTGGGGCTATGATCTTTTGGTTTTCCTTTTCAATCTTGTCATTTCTGGTGTTCAATTTGCCTATCAGTTCATTTGATTTCTGAGCCTCACTTTCCAATTGCAAAATTCTGCCTTTTAAACTGTTATTTTCTTGCCAGATCTCTTCCATCTTTTTCATCATCTCAGATTTGAACTCTTCAATAGCTTGTGACCAGTTTTCATTGTTTTGGGAAGGTTTGGATATGATTTCTTTTTTGTCCTTCTGTTGTCTGGATTTTCTCTGTGTAAAATTTGCCAAGTGTTCCAGAGTTCTTCTTGATAATCTTTTTCCTCTGGGCATCCAGATTTTGGCTTGCCATTATTGTTAGCCCAGCGCTTTCTGCGCTTTATTCTCACACTCAGGGTCTGTCTGCACTGTCTAGGCTCCCGAGGTCCCTGGTTTTGTTGTTCTCGGGGTCGAGCCTTCTGGTCGTCCCTGGTCTACCCCTCTGCCCGAAGCTCCTTCAGCAGTCTCAGGGCACTGCTTCTACAGCCACGCTCCCGTCTGCACAGGGTCCCCACTCGCAGTTTAAGCCTACGCTCAAGATCTTTGTCCACGGCTAGGGCACTGCCTTCACCTGAGCAGATACTCAGGAAAGTCTGTGCGTGTTCTTTAGCCTCTTGGGGTCCTAAGTCTTGCTGCTCTCAGGAACAAGCCCTGGAGCTGCCAGTGACTTAATGGGTGCCCCAAACTTGCTTTAACTCTTGTGCACTGGCCTCTGAGCTGTACGTGGTGTGGGGGTGGGGGAGGTGCTTCTTCCTCTTGTGTTTTAATGAGAGCTGTTTCACCCCTTTATAGAGTGGAAATGCCCCAGTTCCACGTACCTTCAATGCTGCGCCCTGTTGTGGGGTCCCTTCATTCATCTGGATTCGTTTTTATGTCCCCTTGAGGAGTCCTATATGCTTCGCTTAGGAGAGATCAAGCTGCTGCTCCTTACTCTGCCGCCGTCTATATATTTCTTTTTAAGACTTTTCTCATAGTCATACTTGTAGAAAGCCTTGGATATCAAGGGGGGAAATTGGAGTGTTTTTTAAAAAATCATATTCTTCATCTATAGGCTTCTTCATGTTTTGTAGTTCTTTAACAGAATTGGCTTTGTTCAATTAGTCAGCTAGCACTGAAATGCCCACTATGCACCAAAGCACTGTTCTGAGCACTGAGGATATGAAGAAAAGGGAAAGGCAGCTCCTGTTCTCAAGAAACTCTCAATTTAATAGTTTTATGTATAAACAAGATTTATAGAGGACAAATTGGGGACCGTCTCAAAGGAGAGGCACTAAGATTAAGAAGAAGCAGGAATAGTTTCTTGCAAAAGAGTCACAAGTATTATTAGCACTTTTAATCACTGTCCTTTCCATATATCACTTAATGGTTTAGAAAGTGCTCTATCACATTTGACTCTTTAACAACTACGTGAGCTAAATAAAGAAAAATCATAAGGATAGTATTGGCCTGTTATATTTATTGCCAGTGTCTACTCATATTAATAAATGTTAATAAAAATGAAATGGAAACACTTAATAAAAGCAAGCTGAGGGGTAGCTAGGTGGCTCAGTGAACAGTGAGCCAGGCTGTCCTGGGTTCAAATCTGACCATAGACACCTGCTACCTGTGTGACCCGGGCAAGTCTCTTAATCCCCACTGACTAGCCCTTACCACTCTTCTGCCTTGGAACCAATATTTAGTATCAATTCTAAGATGGAAGTTATTTGTTTTTAATGTTAGCTGACTGATTGACCAAAATCAGTGTTTAAGAGCTACAGAATATGAAGAAACCTATAGATGAAGCCTATAGGCAGGAGGAGAAAGCAGTCATTTATTAAATGCCTGCTATGTACCAGATATTGTATAAATCTCTTTATTTCCAAATGTTTTTTCATTTGATCCTCACAACAACCCTGGGAGGAGATGCTCTTATTATCCCCATTTTACAGTTGAGAAAATTGAGGCAGATAGTGGTTAAGTAACTTGTTCAGGGTCACCTAGCTAGTAAGTATCTCAAGCTGGATTTGAAGTCAGGTCTTCCTAATTCTACACTCAGTGCTCTATCTCTGGTAGGAAACTGCCTCTAGTCATGCAGATGTGCACTTTCTCTGCTATTTATTTTACTAGAGTTGCCTGGAGTACTGAGGGGTTAACTAACTTTCCCAAGGTTACAAAGTTAGTATGTATCAAGAGGTGGAACTCAAACCCAGGTTTTTCTGACTAGTCCCTATGCCCTGCTAGTCCTCAGTTATTATTCAGAATATTATTCTCATTTTATTGATAAAGAACTGGTGCAGTGAAAAGAATAGTGAGTCTCAACTCAAAGAATCTTGATTCTAATCCATCTTTGCAGCTTTATGTGACCTTGGACAAGTCACATATTCTCTGGGTCTCAAAAAGAGGTTGAGAATGATTCTTTTCATGTTCGATGGCTAAAATATACCATGGTATATATTGTACTGTATATGTACAAGTATGCTAGTATGTAGCATAGAAGTGATAAACAGTATGATCTAGAATTATCATATTCTTGATGGAATAGGATTTGCAATTAGAATCTGGCAGTTGAAGGGCGTGTCTGGATTGTATATCTCCATTTCTCTTTTGCCTACCAAAGGAAGTTCTACCCTTCTTTTAACACCCTTCACCAAAACCTTGCCTTTTCCAGGTTTTTATCTTCTATTCCCCTGCACACATCTCATTCATGTCCTTTATTCTATAGATAAGGGGAAATAGAGAGACCAGCAGGGTTAGATAAGTTGTCCAATATTGTCTACCTTATCCTGATGGTTATTTTGGCTCTTTCCAGATATAGATCCCATCTTTAATACCTCAGTCTCTGCATCACCTGCATTTAACCATGAGGATTAGGCATCTCAATTTATTGTCTGTAATAAATCATTATAAGAAATATTAATTTCTCACCACTTCTCGACCTTTTGTCTAAGATCAAGTGTAGTAAGAAATATTAAGGGGGCAGCTGGGTAGCTCAGGGGATTAAGAGCCAAGCCTAGAGATGGGAGGTCCTAGGTTCAAATCTGGCCTCAGACACTTCCTAGCTGTGTGACCCTGGGCAAGTCACTTGACCCCCCCATTGCCTACCCTTACCACTCTTCTGCCTTGGAGCCAATACACAGTATTGACTCCAAGACAGAAGGTAAGAGTTTAAAAAAAAAGAAATATTAATTTCTCCTTTTTTCCCACTCCAATTTTAAAGTATGCTACTACATAAGCTGCATCAACAATGTTTCCTCAGTGAACCTCAGAACTGTTGGGACTTTTGCCTCTTCCTTATAAGAATATAAACTTTTATTTATTTTTTCTTTAATGCTATATAAACTTGATTACTTTTAAAAAAAACCCTTACCTTCTAATTTATACTCAATACTAAGTGTTGGTTCCAAAGCAGAAAAACACTAAGGGCTAGGCAGTTGGGGTTACGTGATTTGCCCAGGGACACACAGCTGGGAAATATCTGAGGTCAAATTTGAACCCAGGACCTTTCATCTCTGGACCTAGCTTTTTCTGGTCACCTTTCTTAAATGTCTTTTTTTTTTTTACCCTTGTACTTCGGTGTATTGTCTCATAGGTGGAAGATTGGTAAGGGTGGGCAATGGGGGTCAAGTGACTTGCCCAGGGTCACACAGCTGGGAAGTGGCTGAGGCCGGGTTTGAACCTTTGAATGTCTTTTTTAAATGAATTTTTGTATCAAAGGCTTTGCTCTGGACTTAAGTTGGGAATAACTGCATTCAAATTTACCCTGTGACTCTTACTTGTGTAACCTTGAGCAAAATTCCTGAACCTCAGTTTATTCTTCCAAAAAAGGGAGGTCATTGTAATATTTTATTTATATTTTAAAATTATTCTATATAACTTCAAATTTATTATTTTAAAAGAAGCTTCAGATTCCTATATTCTGCTAAAAACATTTTTTTCATGGAGGGGGTCTACTCATTATATGTAGTATGTATAATTTTTGTTATGCAAAGGTTTCCTTTGCATTCTGGACTATCATAGCCCAAACGTTTCTTTCATTTCCATGGTTGATAGTCTATGTGATCCGTAATGTTTTCTTCATTAAATGTAAAGCATTTCCTCCTGACTGCTTGTGACATTGTTTCTTTAATGTTAAAACTCTGGGACTGGTTACTATATTTCTATGTGAACTAAACCTGGAGTTCTTATAGATTATGTCCCATGAAGTCTGTAATCCCATTATCTGCTTTCTATTACTTCCAAAATGTTTTCTTATGCAATTTCCTAAAGTATGATATTCACTTATTTTATTTCATCATATAGAAAGTCATGAAAAGGGAGACCTAGAATTCTCAAATTGAATTTTGCTTCTTAAGTCTGTTACTTTGATAGCTAGCTAAGTATTTGCCCAGATTTGGGCATTTTTGATTATGGATTCAGAGCCAGGAAGATGCTAAGAGATCATTTTATATATTCTCTTTATTCTATAGGTGAGGATAAGTGAAGCATTAGAGAGAAGGTAGGTGGGTTGCCTAAGGTTGCATTGGCAGCAGGTATGAAAGATAGGATTCCTAAGTAAAAATACTTTTTTTTCTGTGACTCTTAAGATCTATAGTCTGATTTTCTGTTTTAGTCTTTTTTTAAGTTTTGTTATTTTTCTTTTTCATTTCTGAATGGATTCAATGGTGAAAAGTGGGGAAACCATGTCTTCAGTGAAGTTGAAGAAACTGGTTATGCTGAGTCTGGAAAAGAGCTATTGTATGGGAAGTAATTTGGACTTCGTCTCCAGGGAAAAGAACAATAGAAATAGATAGAAGTTCATTCTATTACTGTACTTTGTATTTCAACCTAACTAGCTTTCTTGATTTTTTTTCCAAATTTTGGAGTCTATATCCTATTTCTCTGCCTTTGTACAGGTTGTCCATGTCAAGTATGTTCCCTAGACTTCTTTCAAATTTCATTTTATGTGCCACCTTTTTGTGGGAAATTTTTCTTAATTTCTCTAGTTTTTAGTGTCTACTACATCCTCAGTTGTATGTGTATATAATATAATTCATTTTTTTAACTCTTACAATACTGAATATTGGTTCAAAGGCAAAAGAGTGGTAAGGTCTGGGCAATGCGGTTTAAGTGACTTGCCCAGGTTCACAGGTAGGAAGTATCTAAGGCCATATTTGAATCCAGGACCTCCTATCTCGAAGCCTGTCTCTCAATCCAGTGAGCCACCTATCTTTCCCCCAATAATACTTACATTATATCTTATGCCTAATAAAAATTCATATTTTATACATATAAATATACTTTATGCTTATATTTCCTTTTGTATAATTTCATATACATATATATTGCATAATTTCATGTATATAAGATATATACATACTTATGTGTTTAAGTGTTATATTATCAGTAGATTATAAGCTTCTTGAGGACAGAACTGATTTTGTTCTATCTCTGTCTTCAATACTCCTAGCACCTAAGACAGTGTCTAACATAGAGTAGGTGCTTAAATAAATGCGTGTTAAGTAGAAATATAAGTGCTGTCTAATAAAATAGGTGAATCACCTCAGGCAGTAGTAACTACTTTTTTCAAATGTTTAAGATTAGTAACCTATGTTAGGAATATCATACAGAGGTTTCTTGGTTTGGGTGGGATGTTGAACCAGATGCTTCTAAAGCCCTTTCCAACTGAAAATCCATAGTCATCTAATAAGACTAATAAGAGCTAGGTAAGATATATTTAACTCAGTGGCTTCTAAACTTTTTTGATTGTTCATTCATATTAGTTAAACAAAAAGTTCAGCACATCTTGAACAAGACATATGTGCTTATTTATAAATTATGTGCATATATTACTTTTCAACAAATAAGGTACATACACAAAAAATAGGCATTTAAAAAGCATGAAAGATAAAATAATCTTTTCAAAATAGTTATTTTGTTAGTAACACAACTCTTTTTTACTCTCAAACTTTTTTGTACTCTTTAAAACTTTTAATAATATTAGTATTTTAATTAAGGCAATATGATTAAATGTGCTTCATTCTTTTTGAAAATATTATTTCAACAAATAGACTTAGTAGTGGTATTGCTGGATCAGAGGGTGTACAGTTAGATAACTCTTTGATCTTAGTTCCAAATTGTTCTACAGTTTAGAATTCTACCAACCATGCATGAGTGTTCCATTTTTCCACATACCTTCTAGTATTTGTCATTTTCCTTTTCTATCATATTAATCAATCTGATAGGTGTGAGGTGGTATCTCAGAGTTGTTTTAATTTGAATTTCTTAAATCAATAGTGATTTAGAGAATTTTTATATGACTTTAGTTTTAATTTCTTCTTCTGAAAACTGCCTGTTTATGTCCTCTGACTCAATTCCTTATATATTGAGACCTTTATCAGAGTGGTAAAAAAAAAAAATTCTCCTCTAGTTTCCTGCTTTCCTTCTAATCTTGGCTACGTTCATTTTATTTATGTAAAAACTTTTAAATTCCATGTAATCAGAATTATTCATTTTATTTCCCGTGATCCTCTCTCTACCTTTCATTTGGTCATAAATTCTTCCTTTACCCATAGATCTTACAGATTAAATTTTCTGTGCCTCTAAACTTATATCATCCTTTATGTTTAAATCATGTATACATTTTAACCTTATTTTAGTATATAGAATGAGATGTCAGTTTATACATAGTTTCTGTCAAACTGATTTTCTATTTTCCCAGCAATTTTTGTCAAACAGTGTATTTTTGCCCCAAGTTCTTGGATATGTGGGTTTGTCAAACACTGGATTAGTATGATCATTTACTACTGTGTATTGTGTATATAATCTCTCCCACTGATCCACCACTCTATTTCTTAGTACCATTTGTTTGATGACCATCATTTTATAATATAGTTTGAAAACTGGTACTGCTATGATGTCTTCATTCTATGTTTTGAAATTCATTCCTTTGATATTTTTGGCCTTTTGTTCTTCCAGATGAATTTTGTTTTTACTTTTTTTTCTGGCTTTGTAAAAGTATTCCTTGGTAGTTTGATCAGTGACAATAAATAAGTGAAGTAACTGAGATAGAATTGTTATTTTTATTATAGTATTTCTGCCTCCTCATAAGTAATTAATATTTCTCCAGCTGTTTAGATTTGTCTTTATTTGTGGAAGTGTTCTGTACTTGTGTTCATTAAAATGCACATTTCAAATGACTATGATAAATTCAATTTGGGGGGCTGACTTCTCAACAGATCTGAGTAAATTGCTATTTCTTTGACCTTATAATGTGTCAGACAAGAAGCTTATCCCAGGAATTAAAATATCCTCTCTTCCAATTTCTTGTTCACTTGGTCTTACATTATTTGCTTTATCTTCAATCCCTTGGTTTCTTTGCAGGAATCATTTTAGGGTGCTTGTCCAAGTGAAGTTTGTGAAGCTTCATTTGATTAAAACTAGATAATATAAAGAGAAGCAGGATTATATAGTGGATAGAATATTGAATTTGGAATTCAGAAGATCAGAATTCAAATCTAATCTCAGATACTTATTATCTATGTCCTCCTAGTTTATGCACTTAATCTGTCTACTTCAGTTTCTTAAATTGTAAAATGCATTTAATAATAGCACCTAACTTCCAGAGTTTCTGTGAGGACTAAATGAGAAAATATTTGTAAAGAGCTTAGCACTTAGTAGCTGTTTAATAAATGCTTTTTACCTTCCTTGTTTCCTTCCCTTCTATTGTGTATTACCACACGTTCTTTGTGTTTCTCATACATACCAGCTTCATGAGATAGAAAGAACACAGGATTTATAATCAGAGGACAAAGGTTTTAATCTAGCTTCTGCCAGTGAATACTTTGTGACTTTGAGGAAATCACTTATCCACTCTGAACCTTGGTTCACTCAACTGGAAAAATGTCGCTTAATGCCCTTTCCAGCTTAAATCTGTGATCCTATGACCTCATTTGAATAAAAGTGCTGGAGAGTTATTTTCCAGCAGAAGGACCTTTTTTCATTATTGTGGCCACCTGGAGTCGACTAGGAGTGGGGGAGGAAGGGTATAAAATACACATAATGCAAAGCAAATGGACACCAGCTTAACTACCTCTTCACCTTCAGGGATCTTTTTTTTCCCTTTACTTTGTTTAAAGACAGATTCCAGAAAAAAAAGCCTCCTATATATGAATTGGAAAAATATTTTTAACTTAGTTTTTATTTGAGTTCATAAAAATCATGTTGAGCCTGGAAATGACACTCCAATGTGTATCTTAAATATTGAAGTTGACCCAGTTTTTGTTAAACGCATTTGTAAAAAATAATTGTTAATTATTTATTCTGTGTGTGTGTGTGTGTGTGTGTGTGTGTGTGTGTGTGTGTGTGTGTCTAGGGGAGAGAGAGAGAGAGAGAGAGAGAGAGAGAGAGAGGAGAGATTGAGATTGTAACATCCAGTGCTTTTTAAAAAACACTTTAAAACTTTAAAAGGTCTGGTCTTTGTCCCATAGGTCATGATTGTCTGTGTTAACAATCAGAATCTTAGTAAGAAAACCATTTTAGAAACAGCAAAAAAGATTACAGAACAAAGACCGAATTGGACTTTTGACCAAGGACAGGTGAGGACTGAGAGTGGTGAAACTGGCCAAATTTGAGGTGCTGGATAATGGGCAGTATTGTCATAACGCATTTAATTAGTTTTATAAGATCTTTGCTGGCTATGGGAATACATAAAGAAAAAATTTACATTATTGACAACTAAGTTCTATAGCCCTTATTTAGCTGATACTTTTCACAGTAGCAAATATTAGTACTGTGTCTGGCTGCATTTTTGAGAGCTTACGGGGAAATAGATGTCTTATATTGATGTCAATTAAGGCTTAGAAACCACCCTTTATAATGGATAATTATTGGTAAATCACAGGTCAAGGTGGGTAGTGACTTTGTATAGTGAATAGCCATAGAACTGAATACTATCATTTTCTAAGTCATTACTGCAATGTGATGCACAGAGCTTCCTATTAAATAGACACTCTTTAGACGATGGAACTTCCAGCCCATTTATCATGTCATTGCCTCCTTCCTGCCTTAGGAATTGAACACAAATTGCATGATTCAAGAATTGTTAATGTAAGCCTAGAAACTGTTTTTCTCCTTGAGTTTTCTTTTCGCAAAAGTTGCAATATCATAGCTCTGCTGATCAAGTGAGTTAGTTAATTGAAGTTTCCATTTGCATTCTTACAGCTCTTTGTTTAATAAAGACATCATAAAACATGAATGTTGGTCATAAAACATGTGCATTCTTCAGTTTTAAAGGTTCAAGAAAGTCTGAATATCAGAAATAGTATTTTAAAGCGTTGATGTGATCTGATTCATACACTTAAGCCTTGTATTTTTTGTGTTCTCTCTTTGCATACCTGAGTTATTTGCCTGTAATTTTTCCCTTGCATTTTGTGATAAGAAAATAGTTTAGTCAATTGTAGTCCAGGAAAGTGGAACTTTACAAACTTTACTAAATCTTTATTGACATGACCTAGTTTTCCCTCTTGTGCATAGATATGACACATGGACATTGCTAAGAGTTTTATGGGCAAGAAACTTTAAAAAGAAATCCAGTCACCTAAAATCATGGTTTAATAAGTCTTCATTAATCTGTATATATTTCGACTATTTTTTTAAGAGTAGAAATCTGGTAGCAGATGAGACTAGGAGTCAGTGAAACATCTATTCCAATTATCTATATCCTGGATTTAAAACAATAAGATGTATCAGGGAACCTAGTACTGACAGTTCTTCAACTAACTAGTAGACAAGTCACATAATGCCTTTAAACTCAGTACCCTCATGTGTAAAGTGGATGGATTGGGCTCAGTCTTTAAGGTCCTTTCTGACTGTCACAAGAGTCCATGTATACCTTCATTTTTCTTTTATAAGGTCCTCTTTCTAGCAATAATTTCCCACCCTGGCCTTGTGGGGTTACTTTCCCTGGGAAATGACAAATGAAAATTCATTTGCAATGGCAACTAGCAGTGGAGGAGAGAGTGTTATATTTTTGGAACATCAAAGTGTTGTCTCAGAATGGGAATGATATAAATGGTTTTAGTGTATAGTTGCCATATGTTCTTTTATGGAGTTGTCAAACACTTCAGTTTGTTTCAGTACCCAAGAATATTTTTCTTTAATTGAACCTGTTTATTTTTCTCTTTAAAAATGGCTTATTGATGCTCTTCTTTGTTTAAATATCATTTTCACTTCTCCCATAACTCCCTACCCCTGTACCAGATTGAAGGCTCTCCAGTCATAAATCAGTATAGGGAGAAGTGGTGGCACATGCCTTATAGTTGCTGCCTTTTAGGCCAGTGGATTTGTTGATTTCTGAGCTGGAATAAGTCCTAATGCAAATTGAGTACCTGCACTAAGTCTGGAGTCAATATGGTGGGCACATAGGATTTGGGGGACTCTGTGCTACCTAAGAAGGGATAAACCAGCCCAGAACAGAAACAGAGCAGGTCAAAGCTTCTGGGCTGATCAGTAGATTGAATATCCATAGGAATTGCTTCCAGAGTTTATGACTATTGTTTAGAATCAGAATACAGAAAGGAATCTGAAACTCCTGGGGCCATTAGGATTATCACATAATTAAATCCTTACCTTCCATCTTACTTGCCCAGAATCACACAGACATTTCTGGTGGCTAAAGTCTAAAGAATGAATGAGGGTAAGCTAATTCCATTTACACCAGTGATTCCCAAAGTGGGTGCTACTGCTCCCTGGTGGGTGCTGCAACAATCCAGGAAGCAGTGATGGCCATAGGTACATTTATGTTTCCTATTAATTGCAATTAAGATTTTTAAAAAATTAATTTCTAGGGGGCTAAGTAATATTTTTTTCTGGAAAGGGGGCGGTAGGCCAAAAAAGTTTGGGAACCACTGATTTACACAATCCCCACTGATGATCCTTGGGTGCCTAGTCACCCCAAGTGATCACTTTACATAATCATCTTGTACCCATAAGGGTCTTCTAACTACAATAGTTAGAGGTAAGAGGGGAATGGAAGAGACAGAAAGCAAAACTAATGTTTTGCTAGGCACATTGACAAAAACCAATTGGGGGCAGTCCCTTTTGGCATAAAAATGTACATTTAAAGTAACTTTTTTCAACCCCATCAGTTCAATCAATTGCACCCCAAAGTTCATTCTGGATTTCTTGATGCAATGTAGATTCTTCAGGCATCTTTCTGCAAATAGTTCATTCTCTGGATTAAGGAGTCAGCAAGCTTCTTTCCCTGAAATTTTTCTCGAACAAAAATTAAAATCTTGGATTTTTATAAAAATAAAATTCTCCCTAAAGAGGGTGTTTAAAAAAGAAACACCCAGATTTTTCACGTGAACAAATTATGCATTTCATCAAAGGCTTCCCCCCCCATCTCTTGATATAATGGTGTAATTTGTATTCCTTTGTTAGAATGTGGTCTATTTTGTTTATACTTTTCCTAATGTTGAAACATCATTGCATTCCTGGTCTAAGTCCACCTTGATTATGATGAAATTTTTTAACTTATTGCTTTAGACTTGGCTTATTTTATTTAATATTTGTATATCAATAGGTATTAATTCTGTTCCATAATTTTTCTCCTTTGCTATATTTCTCCTGGGTTTAGGTATCAAGACCATATTTATTTTATTGAAAGAGTTTGGAATATCTATTTCTGGAGGAAAAAATAAAGTTAATCATTTTCAAATGTTTGGTAGAATTAGGTCCATCTAGGCTGAATTTTTTTTTCTCTTTGGGAATTCATCTATGGTTTTCTCAGTTTCTTTTTCTGTTATTTTTTCTTTTTCTTTTTATGTTAATGGAAGCATTTTTAATAAATATTTATCCACTACATCTTTCAGTGTTGGTGCTCTATTATTGGGTATAATAATATCAAATAATTTTACTTATTTTCTCTTGATTTTCTGTAGTCTAGTTTTTCATTTTGATAATTTGGCTTTCATTCCTCTCATCAACTTAGTTAGCTAATAAGATTCATATTTTAGCAGTATTTAAACAATTCGAAATATTCATCAACTTAGCACTTTAAAAATTTTCAATCTTATTTGATTCTTCTTTGATATTAAGATGGTGTATTTCTGCATTTTATTTAGGGATTTGAAATGTATTGGCTTTATAGTTTTTTTGTTGCATGATCTAGATTAAATTATTATTTGTTTTCTTCTTTTGGTTAATGAAAGTATTTCTAGATGAAAATGTTTTTGTAAGGACTGTTTTGGATTTATCTCAAAAAATTTGATACATTGTCTCATTGTTATGATATTTAAATAAAATTACTGTTTCTGTGGATTGTTCTCAGCCCTCTCATTCTTCAAGTCAATAAGCATTTATTAATTGCTTACTTGGAATTCTTTCTTTCAAATCTCCTTATTGATTATAAGATTTTTAAAAACTATTTGATGTTACTGCTTTTCTTTAAACTTCCCCCAGCATGGATTCATTTAAAAAATCTCCATGAAGAACTGAAATATATATATTTGTTCATTTTGATTGTCTTACTTTGATCACTAGACATCTATTATAGCCTTTTTAAAAAATTTTACAGGCCTTTACTTCTTTCTCATTTATCTTTTTGCAAGATTTGTCTTGTACCAAATGGGGCACAATGAAGTCGGGAACTATATTATTTTTCTGTTTATTTATTCCTGAAATGATTTAGCCTTTTCTTTAAGTACTCTGCCATTTGTACCATATTTTGAGTGTTTATATTATTTCATTGTCTATGATGCTTTAACCATATTGTAATTTCTCTCATCCCTTTTGACTGTCTTTTTTTGCTTTTGCTTTGCTAGAATTCATGATTATTACTTTTTTTAAAAATTCATTGGAGGTATAATAAATTCTGTTCTATTTTAAATATGTATAAAGTTTTATTTCAAGTGTATTCCTTATAATAAACATATTTTGATTCTGCTTTCTAATGCTCCTCTCAATTTCATGAGTTAGATAATGCCATTCATGCTCAGTTATAATTAGTAATTGTATTTTTGTTTTCATCATATCATCTTGTAATTTTTCCCTTTTTTCTCTTAACCTCTCTCCTTTACAAGGAAAAAGAAATTGAGAGAAAAAAGGTAATAAAATTGATAATAGTCATACTTAGTTGGGTTTGTCTGATCTCACTCTTCTATCCCTTTCATTCTAATCAAGTCCAGATCACTGGAAAATAACCTCTTTTATTCTTCTTTTAATCATCCCTACATAATCTACCTTCCCTTTTTGAACTTTTTTCTTTTTTTCCCCCTTACTAATTCCACTCTTTATCTGAAGTCCTCTTACTTCCTTTCTCAGTTCCCTAATTACATTTTTATACTATATTTTATTTTTTCTCTGGTCTTCCCTTAACCAACATAGATAAGAATAACCTTTATGAAATGGATGTTTCTCTGTCCCTACACTCACATTTCTATAAACTTCTTCTCTTGAGTTCCAAATATAAGAAATAGAAATTCCTTCTTCCTTTTCCTTCTTCCTTCCATTGTAAAATTTTCACCACTCACATTTCTCTTCATTTAAGCACATAGACTGACCCCTGAAGACAACATCACCCCTTCTTAGATACAATCAATTGATCATTATGCAAACCTTTCAAGTTTCTCAAAACATATTTCCCTTTCTTGATTTCTTTCATCTAATGCATTTTGTCTTTTTTCCTCTGGTTTGGTTTTGGTTTTCTCAGGAGGATTTTTTCAAAGCCATTTAGCCTATTAAAGTCAATTTTTTTCCTTGTAGGATTATGCTTTGCAAGATATAGTATTATTATTGACCTTTGGTGGCATGCCAAGCTCACCCTTCTCTTCTTGTATTTGTAAAAGAATCTTTTTTTTTTAAACCTTAACCTTCTGTCTTGGAGTCAGTACTGTGTATTGGCTCCAAGGTACAAAAGTGGTAAGGGCTAGGCAATGGAGGTTAACTGATTTGCCCAGGGTCACACAGATAGGAAGTGTCTGAGGCCAGGTTTGAACCTAGAACCTCCTGTCTCTAGGCCTGGCTCTCAATCTGCTGAGCCACCCAGCTGCCCCTTTGTTGAAGAATCTTGTTTCATCTTACCCCTGAGATCTTGGAATGCAATATCCTCACTACCTTATTGTTTGAAGTATTTTTAAAAAATTTGATATGGAAGTTCTAGTGCTTGGCAATAACATCTTTAGGGTTTTTATGGCTGATTAGTTCATCTCAGGGCAAGGATTATTATTATTATTATGAGATTATTTTCTTTTGGAATTTTATTGTGGGGTTCTTTTGACCCAGTTTTGTTTCTTCATTGCATTAGGATGTTCTTTTGTTTGCTTATTTTCAGTTTCTCTGTTAGAAATATTGTCAAAAGCCCCCGTCTATGCTACTTCTTTCACACTCTTCTTCACTCTACAATTAATGGAATTATTATTATACTCTATTCCCTCAGTGCATGACCCAAGGTGACAATATAGGACTGATATCAGTCAGATTAAAATCTCCATTCTTTGTTTTTAGCTTGTAGGAAGGCAGTTAAGAATTCTGGATGATAGTAACTTCTTAGCCCTGTCTCTTCATTCAGCCTTGGTATGGGATACCCAAGACCAAGATTATGGTCCTATATTTTTTTGTTTAGGATTTTTTTTAGGATTTGTTTTCCTAAACTATGCATATTTTTAAAGGGGTTTTTTCCCCTTTTAAACTAGGGGGAGAGTTGAGAAATGGAAACAATAAGTGTTTATCAATTGAAAAATAAAATGAAAGATTAAAAAAAGAAATCTTAAGTATTTTCACAATTTCAAAACCTATTTGCAGAATTGTCATTGCTCCTAGGCAGACATTTTATGTCTCTTAAGCTTTGTTCTGCCATTCTTTAGCCTACCTATTTAGAGATTACTCAGTGGCATCCACAGAGAGTGAATACTAGCCACATAACTGGATTAAACTCCCAGAAATGTTTCAAAGGATAGAATATGCTGGGAGGTGTGGTTTTGGAATCCACCAATCACAACTAATTTATGAGTACTTATCACTCATCATTTATCAGTGAATAAATAAATCACTTATTATTGCTTATAAGCCAGAATTGAATTTTGAGAATTCACAGCATGTTTTAACTTTAAAAATAAATATAAAATATTTAAATACAAAACATAAGATTGTGTTTTGATTTGGGCTTGCTGAGCTGCTGTTTATTCTGTGGGTCTAGACTCTGTTGCCACACTATACTTAGTCCTAGATTAAAGTTCCTTTCTATACTTCTGGATAGGGATTGAAATGGAGAGGGAAAGGTTCTTATTTTGTTTTTTCCCTATTCAGTGGTGTTCCTCTTAGATTATCTCTCCTTTATTGATTCTCTTTTTCATCTAATTATTTTCTACTGTTCCTGGGGTGGTTTTAAAACACATTCTTAGCTTGGGGTTGATGGATAGATATTATGGAGACCATGAACTTGGATGGGGCATAAAATCCATCTTAATTTTTACTAACTATTGGTTTTCTTTGTAATCCCATTTTTTTAATGTATTTAAAAACATTATTCAGAGAAGGGAGCACTAGTTATCATCACCCTATTAAAGGGTCCACAAAACCCACCCCCCAAAAAAGAATCCCTTTACTAGGGGGAGTTGGAATTGGTTGGAACTATTCACATAACCAACTTTCCTAGAAATCTTCTCCCTGCTTTATAAAGTAACTTGTTATGCAAGTAATAATTTCCATGTCAGAAATAATATAGATATGAGTGATTTAATATTTTCCTTTTTTTTTTCCTTCTGAAGAAATATTTGAAACTCCTGCTACAAATCTTGACAGGCTTACTTCAAGGAAACTTTTCATTTTCAGAATTAATGTTCCAAATTATCTTAAGGTGAAGAATTTGCATATAGGCAAGAGCCACCACCTTTAATGGCCTTCAGAATTTTTTCTTATGAAGGTTTACTCACCTGGTTCAAATTATCCCAACTATTTGGTCCCCTGAAGTTTTACATGAACAAGGAGAAATGGTGGGAAACTTTTCAGGAAAGGGGAGCAGAGAAATAATTTTTTTCCTCCCAAGTGTCATATACTCATTTTGTCCTCTCTGCTTACATAGTGGAACTGACCCCAAAGGTGCCGATAAGGGGAAGAATAAATCAGTAATTGCTTCCAGCCTTCTAGTCTGATATAAAAGTCAGTTGGTTTCAGTGGACCATCCAGGAACACGAGCCCTTTTGTTTGCTCTTGAAAGTTTAGCACTTGAATTTCGGGATGGGCTGTTTAGTTGGTTAGAGAAAATGTGGACGCCTCATGCCAGTCCCTGTTTACTTTAGGAAATGAGAATGAGGGGCATTGTGTGTGTTGTGGAAGAAAGTGAACAGGGACTCCATTGTGTGCCCTGTGAACAGAAACTAACCAGTGACAAGATGGGAGACCCCAGACTGCCTACCCAGCGTCCTCCTCTGAAAAAGTCAAAATTCCTGGGAACTCCTTGGCAGACGTCTGAACTGCTTATGTATGGTGTTTCAATGCGTGATTTTAATCCAGGGAGTGGTTTCTTCTTGCACTTAAAAAGGGGCAGAACATGATACAGACACAGCCTAAGGAAGCTCAAAAACACCAGAGTGTGCGCCTTATTTCTTTCTCACCCCTCCCCCAAAAAAGAGAAAGCAGAAGGAAGGTACAAAAAAAGGAACAGAGAAAGGGGTGGGTTCCCTCAGTCTGTGCTATATTTTTGCAACAGCTCTTGACTATTAATTCTTCTGCTAATATTCCAGATTGATGGCATATCATGTGGTTCCCCATCTGCCTGTCAGCAGTTAAATTTTTGTTCAATTAATTTTAAAGACCCTTACCCACTGTTTGACTATCTGCATGTAGAGAATGCATTCTTACTGGAGAATTTGTGCTTAATAGCCTACATTTTTTAAGTCAATAGCAGCCTTTTTTATTTATTTAGTAAAATTGTAAAATTGTCTTGTTTGAATGAAGATAGTTTCATTGAATAGATCTACAGATTCCTTTAAATATCACATAGTAAGATAATTTCCTTCCTATAGGGAATAGCCAGGGTGACATTTTCCAGTAAGGCATATGCTAACAACTTGTCACCCAGGCCAGAGATACTTAGCTGCTGAGGAATGCACAAATAGCTACCACCTTGTCCTTAGAGGTTCAAAGAAAGCAAAACTTTATAATGCTCAGATCTACTTAATTCACTCCCCTGTTCAGAAAACATCAACGGCTCCCTACCGACTTCCAGATAAAGTACACATTTCTTAGCTTGCAATTTAAGACCCTCCACAATCTGCTTCCACCTACCTTTCTGGAATTATCTTACATTTTTCCCTCTTGTACTCAGTGTTCTAACCAAGCTAGATTAGTTGAACACATCCCACAGTTTTCTACCTACTGCCAAAAGGATGCTTTTTGTGAGAAGGTGAAAGCTATGGAATTCCACCTAGACCTATAAATGTAATTTTCAATTGTCCACTAATAAATAGCACAGGCCTGCATGTGTGTTTTGTAGTATAATGACTTTGCCTTCCTTCTTACACCCTTATGTCTCAACTCTTAGAATGTCTTCCCATTCCCTTCCTTTTGACATCCTACTCATTTTTCAAGACATAGCTCAAATGACACATCCTCTGTGAAGCTCTCCCTGATTTCCTGAGCACAAAGTGATCTTTCCTTAACATGCTTTCCTTGAACTTCCCACTACTCTTATGTGTTTTTATAATCTCATATAAACTGCTCCATTCTAATTTGCATGGAACTTCTCTGGATACATGTTTAATCAAACCCACTACATTGTAAATGCTTTGAAAACAATCAGTTCTTTTGATTTCTTCCCAGGAATGTTGTTTGAGTGTGACTAAAATCATTAAAAAATAGGGGACATGAGGTCAACCAATCTTACTCCTTTGTGTTATATGTGAGAAATTAATACCCAGAAAGACTTAGAGAAAGTGGGGAGAGAGAATAAAAACACCTAAAAGGACTTGAGGGACATCTAGGTAGCTCAGTGAGTAGAGTCAGGAGGAACTGGGTTCAAATCTGGCCTCAGACACTTCCTAGCCTTGTAACCCTGGGAAAGTCACTTAACCCTAGTTGCCTAGCCCCTATCTCTTCTGCCTTGTTACTGATATTTACTATCAATTCTAAGATAGAAGGTAAGAGTTTTTTACAAATCAAAAATAAAAGGGAATGGAAAGGTCATGAGTGAGGGAGAAGGTACTCACTGAGGAGTAAAATGATGATGTCCACTGGGGACTTGGTAGCAAAGTCCAGAGAGTTGAAAGTATAGCCATATGGGAAATGAAGTATGGCTGACTCCAAAATGAAGGTCTGTGAAGAAATCACTAATTGGAGAAGGGGGACAGTATGGTAGAGGGATGTTCCAAGGTGAGAAAGCCCCAGACATTGAGGAATTTCAAGGTGAGAATTGAATCCTGGAAAGTCAATCCAAATTCCTTAGCTTGACTAGAAGGGCACTCTATATTTTCCAAAATTGCCTGTTGCAGTATTGTGTGTAGCTTGAATCTACTACAGTCAAACCAGGTTTGTCTGTTTATTTTATTTTATATATACTTTGCTTATTTCTGCTTCTGCATCTTTGTTCATCACACACTTTGGATACTGCCCCCCTCTCTCGTCTAAGTATTATGAATTCCTAATGACTCCTTCATCAGAAATACACAACTATTGTGTACAGAAGTTCCTGAATTTGTGGAGCTTAGGGTCTGGTAATTAAGGAGGGAGACAAAAATAGAATCAATCAGTAAGCATTTATTAAATAAACACTATATACTAGCCACTGTCGATGCAGACTAAATTGAAGTAGTTCCTGCTCTCACTGATATAACATTTTTTTGAATAATAACAATTAGATGAGAAATGCATTAGTAACTTTAAAAAAATGTGAGCTATAAGAGGAAAAAAGCATTACAAGAAAATCAGGAAGAGCTCCTGAAGGTTTGCCTCCCTTGGCTTCCTTCTAGACTCAGCTCAAATCACACCTGCAGGACACTTTTCCAGTCTCCACTCCACCCACCCTTACCTCTGATACTAGGTTTTATCCTCTCAGTATGTATTATGTAGTAAATAATCGTTTGCCTATCATCTACCCCATTCAAATATGAGCGATTTGAGGGCAGGTGTTCTCAGCTCTTAGTATATTGCCTGGCACATTGTAAGTGCTTAATTAATGAGTACTGTGGATTTCAGGGTTTCAGGTTCTAATCACTTGGAATCTTTGACTTTCTTCAAAAGTTCTGTGAGTCACAAGGCAGGGTTACAGCTTTTTATATAAAAGTCAGCTGTAAATAAATAAATCACAGAAAATAAATAAGTAAAATAAATCACAGACAATATGACTACTTCCTCTTCCCCCCAAATTTTCAGACTTTGACCTTCCTAATTATCTGCCAGTATTCGGGCAAGAAGACCTTGACCCAGGGATAGAGACCCAACATTGTACAAAAGTGAAATTACCTGGAAACATTCAATGAAGTAGTTACATTTAAAAAAATATATTGGCAGTGTTGAGAATGTACATTTAAATAAGTTCAGGTTCAGAATCTCCTATGTAAATCATTACTTTATTTGCCAATATGTCTGGAGCCATCAAATACACGATATCAAAAGCAGCCAATTTAGTGCTATTTTATAACTCCTTATTGTTAAGGTTTCATCTTGACATATTAGAACCATCATTATGAGAATTTGGGGCAGGGGGGAAATTTCCTTGAAATAATTGAAAATACAGGATTGATAGAAGCCTATGTCACCTTTCATATCCACTAATGACCAACCTCAGAAGTCCAGAATCTATTTCTATTTCTCACTTGCTGCCCCTTAAGTGACATTAACCTTTTTATTTTTATTTTTAAAAAAAAGCCTTAGCTTTCATCTTAGAATCAATATCATCTATTGGGTCCAAGATAGAAGGGTGGTAAGGGATAGGCGATGGGAGTTAAGTGACTTGCCCAGGGTCACAGAGGGAGGAAGCCTCTGAGGTCAGATTTGAATCTAGGATCTCCTATCTCCAGGCCTGACTCTTTATCCACTGAATCATCTAGCTGCCCCTTTATTTAATTAAATCAATTTAACCTTTATTCCTAACAATGTAAAATTTAATCTTAACTATTTGAAATTTTAATTTTTATGGTGCATTTGTCTTTATGCCATACACAGAGATAAGTATCAATATTTTTCTTTCTGAATTTATAGTATAAGCTCATTAAGTATGAGAACTACTAAATAACTTCCTTTTTCTCTCTAACAGAATATTATGTTGATGCACTTGATAAATGCATTTTAATGTTGGTAATATGTCCAAGTTTATGAGACCCAAATGAGCTAGTGGGCTATATGAATATCTGTTGACATTCTTCTTTCTTCCCCTCCTCTCTTTCCTCTATTTCTTTCCCCCTTGATTTCAATCAAAAGTTCTTCTTTATAAAAGAAGCAAAAGAAGAATTGGAACAGCTCATATCTCTTACCAGTTATTATCCTGTCCCAAACAATAGGCCAGTCCCTTCTTTGATCTTTCTCTTCCCATAATATGGCTTTAAAATAAAACTTTTTTTTAAACCATAGCTTTTCTCTGTGACCTCAATTCATTGTACACTGTAGACACATTTTTTTGTATGACTATGCTATTTATCTTTTAGTACCTGCTCTTAGCATTTTTTAATATCATTTGGTGAGATCCTTGTGCAACCACATTGGTTTCTTTAGACAGCTAACATTTTTCCTCCTCAGCGGAATAGTTTCCCTTTGTGTATCAGAATTTTATTTTCACTATTTCTACTAGTCTGACTTCCTCTGTAAAATCTTAGTCCATTCTCCTTTTGACCTTTTAAAAGGTGAAAATATCACTAAGGCAAGTCTTTTAGAAATGGGGAGAGAGAGAGAGAGAGAGAGAGAGAGAGAGAGAGAGAGAGAGAGAGAGAGATTGAGATTCAGCAAATGTCTGCTGGTTAACTGAAATCATTATCATTACTAAATCATACTCTTTCATGCTTGTGACCTATTTCTCAATTCCTTATCTTTTTTGTCTTAAAATCAAGGTTGCCTATAATATACCATGATGCCAGAAATCTCTTGTTTCTTCCTCCTTTGACTTGCATCAAATTTTCTTCATTCTCTCTGCTTCCATAGTTTGGTTTCTAGGTTTCCTCATATATATGCACCATCTTAATAAAGAATGTTACCTGCCCCCTTTCGCCTATCCTGTTTCTTTTGTATAAGGTATAGTTATAGAGAGGTAGGTACTTTTAAAAATCAACCACCTCTTTGCATTAGGACCTCCATTTATTTTTTCTTATTGCCTAAACTGTGGCCTCTGTGTACAGGCCTTTGGGGCTGTGGATTTTATTAGTGATTGATTCTTTTCTTGGATTTTTGTCTCCTTTGAATTTATTTCTCCTGCTATCCTTAGTCCTTCATTGTGACTACTCTATGTTATCTGGCATTGTTTTTTTCTCTCTCTGTGTATCTTGGTCTGTCTGTCTGTCTGTCTCTCTCTCTCTCTCTCTCTCTCTCTCTCTCTCACACACACACACACACACACACACACACAATTTTTCCTTTCCCCATTTTTCCTAGTTTGTAGCCTTTTCTATTAGATTTTCAAGACACTTAACAAATGAATTCTTTTCAGACTGTTAAGTATTCTCCCTCCCTGGCAAGGAGCCTGTCATTTCTGCATCTATTCTATAGCCACAATATAGAAGTACAAATCCCATTCTCAGATCTCACCTTTATAACTGGCTGTCCACTTCCAAATCAGTTTTTCTCTTCAGTGTTCCTTACCTTTAATGGGCAAAAGAGAAGAAAACACAGCTTGTGTCCCTTTAGACCTCAATTTCGTGCCTCAGACCTTATAATATTTCACAATACTTTATAAGGGTTTTTTGATAGTACCATAGAATCACAGATTTTTCAACTTAAGCGACTTCAACAGATATTTCATCTAACTCATACCTCTATAATAATACTTGAAAAGTTAAGTGTTTTAGTTCTATACCATTAAAAAGTTAATAAAATCATGATAAGATAAGAAATAATTATAGATTCATAGTTTCTGTGAACTCAGCTGTTAACTAGCTCTGCAACCTTGGGTAAAGTAATGGTATAGATTTCAGGTTTCTCACTTCTGGTTTCTAGGTTTCCTTTCTGGATTTCAGATTTTTTCTTTATAAGATGGAGGATGGGGAGAATGAAGCAAAATAATATCTAAAGCTTTTTCCAACTCCAAAACAATAATAGACTATATGAGGAAAACTGTCCAATTCTCTTACTTTCCTCTTCAAAATGAACAAAGTATTATATAAACTGCCTGCTTCCCAGTCATTATAAGGTCAAAGGAGATAATGTATGTGAACATATACCACATGAATACATTCAAACTATTAATATTGTTAATAATAATTCTAACCTAGAATACTCTGAAAAAGAATCTTCAATGTCATATTAGAAAGACACAAAATTGAAATCATCAAAGAATAATGCTTTGCCCTTCTTTACCAAATTATATTTGATTGAAGCAGCGAGTGATTCATAATAGCTCATACTTTCTTTCAAATTGAATACTCATTACTCAAAACTAGCATAAAGAGGAGGAAAAGAAAATTTCCATATTTGCTTTAACAGCTTGCAGCTATCCCATTCTCAGCCATTATCTTGTCAAAATGCCTCAACTGTGTAGATGAAGCCAAGACAAATCATTGTGTAGATGTGGCACTCCTTCCTCCTTGGGAAACCCCCCAGTGTTTGGACAGGACAGAGGTTATGATGGGTATAGTGGCACTTAGCAAGCAAGTGAGCAGTCTGCTGGTTTCAAAATATTATATATGTTTTTTTAAATGTTTTTTTTCTTCATTTAAAAGTGTAGGTGTCTCTCTTCTTGAGTCCTTTTATTTAGTTGGCAGCAAAATGCCTTTGAAACTAGAGATATTATCTTTCAGCCCAGGATTAAGAGCAATTGTCTGGCCACATATTAATGTTAAGAGGCTAAAAAATATATGAGGAGGTGTAGATTCATGAAAAGACAGGAAGGGAAGAAATATTTGACTCCTCAACTACTCTATAATCTTATTACACTTTTTATAGTTTATTTGAAAAGCTGTTTGTCTTTTCAGTCAAAGCAAACAAACTGGGTTATGTTGCAGGAAGCAAATGACTTATCTTGCTGTCACCCCACAACTTGCCAGCTGTGTTTCCATGGCAGAGAATTCTATTCTTGTCTGTTGTATAGATGAAAAGTATAACTAGGACCAACCTATCCTGGTGACTGGTCCATGATAGGATGCTGCCCGAGGCCTAAAACTTTAATTATGGGAAAATTCTTCTTTCTACTATTTTTTATTTTGGAAATCTATAAGAACACTCTTATCTAAAGTGTAATGACAAATGTAGAAGCATGGGATAAGAAACCTGGTTGTTTCCAACTTTCTGTTGAATTCCTAGATAGGATGTAAATAGGAAATTGGCACAATCTAGGCAATCACCATTCTTAGTGTACCTTTGAGGATCAGTCAGGATATTTATATTAAGGGAAGTGGTGGGAAAGGATTTTACTTGATGTCATTGGTTTTGCTTTGCTCTGGCTACTTTAAACACTCTGATTGTGAAAAAAAAATAGAATTTTTCAAATGGTGAAATATATGGGAATGGGGATGTCCCACTTCCACAAAATGAAAGAAACATTATTATTCTTACTTCTTATCCCTTTTTGTTAAGGCTATGCTTTTTCTCTGTCAAGCAGAAGATCATAGAATGAGACTGTTTCTTCTGAAAGTTTTAAATAGTATTTTAAACAAGTAATTATTTGATTCAGGATTTCACATGTGAATTTTCAAGGCGTGGATTGGGGAGGATAAAAACTGGACCCAGAGCCATCATGAGACCACAAATTTAAAACTAGAAGGGGCTTTAGAGATCATCTAATCCATTCCCCTCATTTTACAGAGGAAGAAACTGAGGTCCAGAGTTAAGTAAATAGCAGAGCTTGGAATGAGGCGAACTCAGCCTCTAAGGGATTTTGGCAAGTCACATCATCTCCCTTGGCTTCTACTTCATCTATAAAATAGGTCTAATGTGCCTTTTAGCTCTAAAATTCTTAAATTATTAAGAAAATGAAATTTTCATGGAATTTTTTTTTACATTTTCCTCAAATTCCCTCCTTTTTTTCCTTATCAGCTCCCTTGTTCAGGCTCAAAGGTGGCTCTTTCAGACCTTTTCCTTTTTTCCCTTAAATCCTTAATCCAAACTTCCCAATGTTGCTTTCTTCTCTGATAGAGAGATAAGTGGCCAAGAGTTCCTTGTCTAACTTCTTTTCACCCCAAGATCTATCTGTTCATCTTTCCTTCTACAGATTCAGACAAAGAAGTTTTCCTTTATCTTTCTAGTGCCCCATCTGTGTGTGTATTATTTTTTCACCTCTACTTGAGGGGCCTTCTCCTATATTTAAACTTTCTTCCAGTATCTTGAATCTCACCCTTTCCATGATCTCTTCTTTTCTGCCACATCATTCTTTTGTTCAAGTCTCCCCTATTTTAAAAATAAATAGTAGATGTTTTTTTAAAAACTCATTTCACCCTGCTATGCTTTGTGATTCTGCTATATTTCATCTCTTCCTCTATTAGGCAATTTCCTTAAATTGAATATTTTAAATTCACACCTCTATCTACTTGCCCTCTCCTCTCTCCTTAATTTCAGTTAGTCTGGCATCTGCTCTCACTCTTCTCCTGAATTTACGTTCTTAAATTTTCAGTGACTTCCCTCTAGCCAAGTCCAATAGTTGTTTGGCAGTTCTCATGTGGGAGAGATCCTTGCTGGCAAACTCTCAGGCAGGACCTTGCCACATGTGTCAGCACCTTGATGAGATTATCAGGCTGTAGAGAACGGATTTCATACCAATCAGGCTTATAAACTAGAATAACCCTGAGTTTAGAATAGAAGAATAACTTTCTATTGACTAGAATAGTCCTATTACCCAGTTCCCAGTTATCAAGTTCACTCAACAAACATTTTACTAAGTAACCTACCTACTGTCTTATGGCATTATACCAGATCAGTGTCTACCCTCTTGGAGCTTGCAACTTACTGGGTGAATATAGCAGCTACCCATATAAATAGAGAAGATAACTAGAGGTGGGAGAAAACTCTAGCTACTGGGGAGGAAAACAATCAGGAAAGGATTTGGGCAAGAAGTAGAGTTTGCCTGAAGCCCTGGGAAAAGCTAGGAATTCCGCTTCAAGAAAAATTTAGTAATCAAGTGGTTGATTAGTAAAAGTAGAATCAAAGAAGAGGAGGTTAGGGGGCAGCTGGGTAGCTCAGTGGATTGAAAGTCAGGCCTAGAGACGGGAAGTCCTAGGTTCAAATCCAGCCTCAGACACTTCCCAGCTGTGTGACCCTGGGAAAGTCACTTGACCCCCATTGCCCACCCTTACCACTCTTCTACCCAGGAGCCAATACACAGAAGTTAAGGGTTTTAAGAGGAGGCTGGATTGTTTTGAGGAATATTGCCAATCCTGTCTTTCCCTAGGATAATACTACATAAACCCTGACACATTCTATCTCATTGAATCTTTTTCTAGACTGTATGTACATCTCTGTGCCTCTCCTGTAATATTACTTCCTATTCCTATGCCATTATTGATTACTTCTTAGCTTATCTTTATTAGTCAAATTTTTTCATTCTTGATGAGTTCTAGGAAGTACATGTAAAGTTCAAGTGATATTGTGCAGTTCTTAGTCAGAAAAGTCTTGATTCTAAGCCTAGTTTTTATATTTGCCTGGTTATTACCTTTTGGCAAACCATCTCAAACTAAACCTCAGCAAGTTTATTTACTGGATGCTGCCTTTGGCACTTCAAATTCTTTCTTAAGCTTCTCCTTTATGTTCCAGGGCTGGTTTTCTCCTTCACTGGTTCTTTNTTTATATATATATATATATATATTTTTTTTTTTAACTTAAGGTGCTCTATGAGAAATTACTGGAAACCACTGTACTTTATTAATTTATATAACCTAGTTTTTCTCTTTCATGGCTTTAACTTTTAGCTCTATGCTTATGATTACCAAATCTATCTACCCATAGCCCTTGACCTCTCATTTGAGTTTGTGTCATATCTGATTAAAAACCTGGTTTTCCTTCAAGCTCAGCAGCCTCCTATCCATTTTCTGCCTGCTTTTATCCTGTCACCAGATTTTCATTATATCATTAACATTGCTGTAATCAAGTATATGTAAACAGTTGCAATTGCTTATTAAAATTATAAAAATTTAGGATTTTTGAGATTGTAATTTCCATATGTAGAAATTGAGGCTCATAAACTTTTTTTTTCTTAAATAACTCAAAAATTTAGTGTCAGAATCTGGAGTAGAACCCAGGAAATTCTTAAGCACTATCATGGAACCATTTAATAGTATTTTTCACCCAGTCCCTTAGTATAAAGCATTAAGTGGTATATGTCACTATGTGGTATCTGCTGCATTTCTTCCTTTTATCTCCCTACATCAGTGTAATTTCCCCCACGTATTGGTTCTCATAGCACTTAGCATGCAATTGACCACAGCTTACATTTATCTAATACTATTTAAACTAAACTAAATTTAAACTATGTATTTAGATAGAGCAGGCCTGGAAACAAGAGGACCCAAGTTCAAATTTGGCCTCAGACACTAGCTGTGTGAACCTGGGCAAATCCTTTAACCCTTTGTGCCTCAGTTTCTTCATTTGTAAAATGAACTGGAGAAGGAAATAGCAAATTACTCTGGCATCTTTACCAAGAAAACTGGTACTCCCAATGGTGGGGTCACAAAGAGTAAGAAGTATCTGAAAAAAATTCATGTACTGAAACATTCTGATTGCTTATGTAAGGTATAAGGAGGTTATAGACATTTCAATGTTAAAGTTCAATTGGCTTTACCTAGAATTATAATGAGACAAAGCATTTTTCCGGTTTCAGGTGTTCTCAAAGTGGCCTTCTTCAGCTTGTTTACACATACACTTATAATGAGGCTAAGAATTCAATTTAAAAAGCTCTATTGACATTCTCTTTCGTGACTATAGCAATGGAATAAACAAGAGCAAGAGAAACTCAAAAGATTCAAGGGCTTTATAGCTGCATTTTACACCTGCCTTGCCAAGTTTGCACAAATAGGATTCATGCATTTATTTTAAAAATATCTATTAAGACCTTACTGTAGATGATTCATTGGATTGAGATCTAGGCCCAGCATCAGGAGGTGCTGGGTTCAGATATGGCCTCAGACACTTCCTAGCTGTGTGACCCTGGGCAAGTCATTTAACTCCCATTGCCTAACCCTTACTACTCTTCTACTTTAGAACTAATACAAGGTGTTGATTCAAAAAAAGAAGTAAGGCTTATTTAAAAAGAAAATAAAAAACCTCAATATGTCCAAGGCACTATGCTAGATGACTATGAGGTGGGAGGAATGTGTGTGGCATGGAGGGAGGAGGGTAGTGAAAGAAATACAAAACTGAATAAAGGGCTGGCTTCTGGGAGTTTATATTCTCTCAAAGGAGGTTATATGCCCTTTTCTTCCCTTCATTTGAACTGGAAAAAATTGCTATAACTATTAGACCATACTAGGAACTCGAAAGAGATTTATAAAGGAAAGAATAATATGGTAGAAAACTGATTTGTTTTTTAGCGGCAATGAAATCTGGGGATTTGGGTGTTTGTATTTACTGTGGGCAGCGAGGTGGCACAGTGGATAGATAGATTGCCAGATCTGGAATCAAGAAGGTGTATCTTTCTAAGTTCAAATCTAGTTTCAGACCTTTATTAGCTGTGTCACCCAGGGCAAGTCACTTAGCCCTGTTTGCCTCAGTCTTCTCATCTGTTGAACAGGAGAAGATAACAAACCACTCCAGTCTCTTTTGCCAAGGAAACTCCAAATAGGATCATGAAGAGTCAAACACTACTGAAAAATGACTGAATAAATTTACTATCTACCAAGGATTATATAGTTCTTCCAGAAGAGACAACTTTTAACAATATTAGTTATACTTTGGGAAAAAAGGATTTAAAATGGGAAAGTTTACAGTCAGTGAGCATTACATGTAGAAGAGTTTTACACAATTTTATAGGAGTGTAGAAACCTCTCTCCAATTGGTGATACTTTTCCTGGACTCCACTCAATGATTAGCAGCTATAAATTTATATCTAATCTCAACTGAGTTTTCACTATATCTAGTTAAACATTCTATTCCTTCCTAATTGAGTCACTGCTTCACTCTCCATGGCAGCCATTCCAAAGCTTCTCATCACCCTCTGGTCTTTCTTCAAGCCTCACATGGTATCCCCATCCTCACCCCCATCCCTTATGTCTGAGAACCTCACTTCATACTTTCCTGAAAATATTGAGACCATATTTTTTAAAACCCTTACTTTCCATCTTAGAATAGATAAATAGAAATAAGGAAAATGTAGTTTTATATATTCATATATCTTTTTGTTAAATGATGCCTTTTCTAATATGGGGAACGAAGGGAAGCAGGGAGATAAATGGGAATTTTAAGGTAACAAACAATTTTTAAACCCTTACTTCCACCTTAGAATCAATAATGTGTATTGGTTCTAAGGCAGAAGAATGGTAAGGGCTAGGCAATTGAGGGGTTAAGTGACTTGCCCAGGATCACATAGCTAGGAAGTATCTGAGATTTTTTTTTAATGAGCTTCCTCTCCCCTTCCACCTCGACCTTCTCAGCTCACTTCATTAAGACATCTTCTGTCTCCTCCTTCATTTCAGCTTCAGATAAAAACATGGCCCTTCTCCTTTCCTAGGCCATTTGCTTGACATAAGCCTTTGAAACCAGACCTTTCTGGACTTAACCTGCAAATTGCTACCCTCATCCTTGCCTTCCCCATTCATTTATTTTCAATCTCTCCTTCTCTTCTGTCTCCATTCTTGATGCCTACTGTAAAAAAGATGGGGCATCAGGGATGTAAAATGTGACCTAATGGTTTATGGGTACACACCTAATGGGTTTATGGGTTGAAAGAGAGACAGGATCAGCCAGGATAGGGAGACCAAGAATCAACAATGGCAGTTGGCCAACTGTCACCCAGCTCACCACTAGGCCAGAGTCTATGGAACCAGCAGGCAAGGTAAAGGTTTTTAACAGTTTAATTATGATTAACTTAATAAAGATGGGATAGGGGATTCTACACTTAAAACCGTAAAGGGCAAATCACAGGGGCAAGGGGAGGACTTGTCTACTCTAACTCTAATTGACCTAGGCCAGGCTGGGCTCAAAGGAGCAGTTCTGGAGTCACTGGGAAAGACTGCTTCAAACCTGGTTCCAGCCAAGTTTGACCAGCACAGCTAAAGGGGCTGAGGGTGACTTTGAGGGTTCTCACGGTAATCCAAAGGTGATCACAGGATGCCAAAAGCCAAGGTGGTCCAAGGTACCCAAGTAGAGAGAGTGTGCTTGAGATGCTGTCCACCAGATCCCAAATCCCTCCTCCACTTGGTACAGTTCTGCAGGTCTTGTCCACTTGCTGAAAGCCACCACCACTCAGGATCCAGGGAATCAGGATGTAGGTCTGAGATCTCCCAGGACTAGCAACAGTTTGTGCCAACCACTCATGGAGTCTCTCTCAGAGCACAAGCCCTACTTCCTGCTTCTTCATTCCATCCTGGAATTCTCCAGCCCTTCCTGCTAGGTCCATATAAACTATATGTAACTAATACTAAATGATCTTCCTCACAACACTACAAACATGCTCATTTCTATTTTATCCTTTAAAAATCCTCATTTGGGGAAAGTTAGGTAGAACAGTAGTTAGAATGCCAGGCATGGAGTCAGGAAGACCTAGGTTCATTTCTGGCCCCAGACGTTTCCTTAGTTGTTTGAACACAGGTAAATCACTTAACCCTGATTGTCTAGCCTTTGCCACTCTTCAGACTTATAATTGATATGAAGACAGAGGGTGAGAGTTTTACAAAACAAAACAAACAAACAAACCCTCATTTGATTCTAGTCCCCACTATCTTTTTGTTTTGTCTTTCCTCCCTCTCATACCTCACTCTTTGCAAAAGTTTTCTATCCTATATGCCTCTATTTCCTCTCTTCTTATTTTCTTTTTTTCATATTGTTAGTCCCGTCCTACTCTTTGTGATCCATTTGGAATTTTCTTGTTAAAGATACTGCAGTGGTTTGTTTTTTCCTTCTCTAGCTCATCTTAAATATAAGGAGACAGACAAACATGGTTAAGTGACTTGCACAGGGTCACATAGCTATTAAGTGTCTGAGGCCAGATTTGAACTCATAAAAATGAGTCTTCCTGATTCCATACCCAGTACTCCATCCACTGTACTACCTAGCCGTCCTCACTCTCTTTTAAATCCTCTGTAATTTGGTTTCTGACTTCATTATTCAACAAAAACTGCCTTCTACAAAGTTAATGATGATAGATTAATTGGCAGATCTAAGGATCTTACCTTAATCCTCACCTTTCTTGACTTGTCTGTACCATTTGACTCTATTGACCACCTTCTCTTAGGTACTTCCTCCTCTCTAGGTTTTCCTGACACTACTCTCTCCTAATTTCTCTGTTTATTTATCATCATGTCTAACACAGTGTCTGCTACATAGTAAGTGTTTATTAAATGCCTGCTGACTGACTGATAAACATTTTACAAAACAAAAAATAATAATAATAATAATAATAAAGGTCACACAATCCTGCAGCCAATGTATTCTTAGCACATCTAAATTGTACATGTAAGAATCTCAAGGGGGAAGGCAGCTGGGTGATCAGTGAATTGAGGGCCAGACCTAGAGATAGGAGGTCCTAGGTTCAAATCTGGCCTCAGACACTTCCTAGCTGTGTGACCCTGTGACCCCCATTGCCTAACCCTTACCACTCTTCTGCCTTGGAGCCAATACAAAGTCTTGACTCCAAGTCGGAAGGTAAGGGTTTAAAAAAAAAAAGAATCTCAAGAACTTTTAGGTCTCAGAGGCCATTGTTGTCATTTCTATTGTCCATTATGACTATAGACTTAAATTCTTTGGGCATCAGGGTTTATTTTTTTTATTGCTTTTATTGGTGCCTTTTGCTGTTTTATTACCTACATTTTCCTCTGTATCCTTCCTCCTTTCTTTCCCAGAGATCTATCCCTTATGAGAAAATATTTTAAATAAGTTTTATTGATATTCCCCCCCTTCCTCTCTCCTTTCCTTCCCCTCCACAATTTGCTTATAACTAAGAACACTTATCACAACAGATTTTCATAGTCAGTAATTGTTGAGAAACTATTTTGTGGAATTTGAGGATTTCTCTAACTGGGATATGTGAGAAAAGACTAGTCAAAAACCATTACAAAATGGGGTTCCTTTTATCCCAGCTGTTATATACTGTGTCTATCTGAGTGGCAACATATTGCTATTCTCTGGGTGGAATATATTAAATATATATTAAAATTAGATTCCCTTACCTATAGTGGTCAAAGGCATAAAGGCATAAAACAATTACTTTTTTCCAAAGATGCAATAAATAGAAATCTTAACCTTTGTTTATCCTCATACCCTTTTTCATTCTTCTGAGTACTTAATCAGGACAATTAGTAAAGGCCAAACCATGCTGATTAGCCCAAAAGTCATAATCTTAGAGAGTTTCATGAATCTATACCATCTCGCCCTCGCCGTGCCTTTTCTAAAGTAATATATTTGGAGTGTTATGGAAAACTGCCACATAGTTGTTTCTCTTCTTTATCTGTTTGCTGTTGTTTTAGATGACAGGGAATTGATAATAAAGAGTCAAAAGGCAATTTTTAAGGTAAGCATTACTGATGAATCTGCTTTTGGAATACCTGACATTGTGCTGAATAAACCTAGTTCCATTACTTTTTTCTTAATCTCCAAAGGAAAATATTTGTAATATAGCCTAAATGTTTCCATGTGTATCTTATAGCATTTTATTTAAGTATTTCCACATGCTGTTAGAGTCTTTGATAGAAGTACTGAATATAAAATTTAGTAGGCATGTCCCATAGGGAAATGACTCTCTTGATAACCTGGACCTGAGGACATTGGTATTGATTGCAGAAGAATGGTGACTTTATTGCTTGAAGCAAAAAGGAAACCTACAGATTAAGTTTCCACAGAAGCTCTCAGTGGCAAAGGTGGTAGCCAGAATCTGAAAGGGGCTGCATATATGATTTTTTTTAATTCAATTTATTTTTTTTTAAACCCTTGTACTTTGGTGTATTGTCTCATAGGTGGAAGATTGGTAAGGGTGGGCAATGGGGGTCAAGTGACTTGCCCAGGGTCACACAGCTGGGAAGTGGCTGAGGCCGGGTTTGAACCTAGGACCTCCTGTCTCTAGGCCTGACTCTCACTCCACTGAGCTACCCAGCTGCCCCCTGCATATATGATTTTATGATTATGTGCATTATGATTGTTTACATTTATTTCTCATGAAAGCCTATGTTTGTTCTTTTACAAAAGAATATTGTTGCTAGTTTGTCTAGTTCTACAAAATATCCCTTCAATAATTTTATTGATTTAACACTAATTATGTAAATATAAATGCATATCTTCTGGTTGGCTCATCCTAAAACAATAAGTATCTCTCTACTTCTTTAAATCCTTTATTTCTCTAAAGAAATTTTTAATAGTCATGTTTATGTAACTACTGCATATGCATTGGTAAATGAATGCCCAGATTTTTTATGTATTTTGTGGCTGTTTGGAATGGACTTTTCATAATATTTTTCTTCTTGGTTTTTTGTTTTTATTATACACAAACTAATGATTTATTTGGATCTGTTTGTATTCTCATACCTTTCTAAAACTAACAATCATACTATTTGATGTCCTTGCTGATTCTTTGGAGTTTTCTATCTGCTATCATGTCAGCTATGAATGGGGATAATTTTGTCTTGTCTTTGCTTTTGTTTTCTTGTCTTACTGGTAGAGCTAGCATTTCTAGAATTGTATCAAGTAATGATGGGAAGAATACTTACTTACTCTGATTCATACTGGACAATATTTTGTAGTGTTATTATATTGTAAACATTGCTAGTTCTTGGTTTAAAATATATACATTTGATCACATGTTTTAAAGAGCCTTTCCATACTTAGATTTTTTAAGGGTTTCTAATGGAAACTATTATGGTATTCTGCTGTAAATTTCTTATATAGTTCTTCAATCATGTACATTTCTGTTCTTTCTTTAGATGATAAGTTATGACCAACTTTTGTTGCATCTCTGGTACAAATCTAACTTGGTTACAGTAAATTATTTATTTCTGTATTCTCCTTATGAGAATTTTATTTAAAAGTTCTCCATTATATTTTTGTAATATTATTCTGCAGTTATTTTTCTAAATATAGTCTTATCCCACTTGGAATATCAGAATTATATTTGTCCCACAAAAGGAATTTGGTATAATGTCTTTTGTCTTTAATTTTTAATAATTCTTTTGGTAACACTGATATTATGTTATTTTTTTTAAGTTATGCCTCCAAAATTTTATGTTTCAAATCTTTTATTCTTTTTTTGTAAATCTTATTTGTTTTGGAGGATATCTGTCCTTTGGTCCCTAAATTATCACATCCTTCCCTAAAGTCATGATTTTTCCTTTGAAAATCCTGATTTCTGTCCTTGATATTTTCCTTTAATTCTTTGATTTTTCTTTAGGACCATTCTGAGTTCTTAGAGTTGTTCTGTTATTTCTGGGACCCTCACAGAGTTTGTCATGATGCTATCTGCTTCCTCATGAAATTTTTCCTCATATTTTTACATAGATGTAAAATATTTGTGCCTTGATTATTTTTTCTTCAAATGTTTGTGTATTTATTCTTCTTAGCTTTTTTATCAGTCACTCTAATATTTTTTACATTTTTTAATTTTTCTTGCTTGCCAAAAACTTATTTTCATCTGTTTCAAATTCAAAATATGGGGGCAGCTGAGTAGCTCAGTGGATTGAGAGTCAAGCCTAGAGACGGGAGGTCCTAGGTTCAAATCCGGCCTCAGACACTTCCCAGCTCTGTGACCCTGGACAAATCACTTGACCTCCATTGCCCACCCTTACCACTTCCACCAAGGAGCCAATACACAGAAGTTAAGGGTTTAAAAAAAATTTTTTTAATTAAAAATGTTTCATTTCTGAAGCCCTGGTGCAGTGGTAGTCCTCCCTCAGTCCAGAAGGTTTTATTTTATTTAGTTTAGTTTATTTAGTTTAGAGTAATGCATTTTAACATATCCTTAAATTTAATATTTGGCCATTTTGAAAATTGACTGTTTCCTACAATTAAATAAAAATGGCAGAAGATACAGATAATAAAGGTAATTTTTTTACACTTACTGGACTGTTATCCATGAAGGTAAAAATCCTTTATAACTAAACTTTACATGTATATAATTGTGCTATATTTTTCAGGTACTGACAAGCAAAATTCACAATAGGGATAATAAGGCAGAAATGAGCTCAAGAGTTCTATATAAAAGAAACAATCAATAAATCTCAAATGAATTAAATGGAACTTCCCTATCTCTTCCTGCTGGGTTTTGTTGGTATTATATTAAAATGTTGATGATTTATGTGGGTTTGTTTTACATTATGCTTGAATCTTTGCAAGATATAAAGTTGTTAACTATTTCAGTTTAATTTTTAATATGACTCTTTGGAACTTTCTAGATAAACAATCATATCATCTGCAGAAAGCAAAAGTTGCATTTCCTTTTTTCCTAGACCTGTTCCTTCAATTTGTTTTTTTATTACATTGCCAACTGAATTCCATTGAATCTTTTGTCCTCTAAAGTCACCGAATTGAAAATTTAGACCTTCTTGGAAAAAACAAAACTGTGTTTACTAGAAATCATTCCTAGTTCTTGGAATTCTATTTTTGGCAATAATCCACCTCACTCATAGTGATGGGAAGAATACTTACTTACTCTGATTCATACTGGACAATATGAAGTTGTTTGTTGTTTTTATTTCCTGTACTGTCTAGTTAATTCCTATAAATCTCATTCTCTGAGATTTTTGTATTTATTTTCTAACCACTGCCTTTATGGGGCTTCATAGGCTCTGATTAATATGGTTCAGGATAGCAACAACCTGCATAGAAAAGGTCAGCCTGAATGGCAGTCATCCAGGAAGATTTGCTTCCATTGGGGGAATACCACAGGTGGCTCAGTGGCTCTGGTTTCTTTTTAACTTATCCTCTTTCACTGTTATCTAAGTCCCTCTCTCTCTTCAGGTAACTCCAGCAATGAATTTTCCTGCCAGCTTTGTCTTGCCCTGAACTGACCTTCTGTGTCCCTATCCCAGTCCCCTACTTCACCAAATTTCCTTTCTTCTCCTAGCTAAGTTCTTTTGAGTACAAGCTAAGGTGGCAGATTTTAGGGAAATTACAGGAAAGAATTTGACTGTGCCTTCAATGAAAAAGGACCCTTTGCATGCTGGGATAATTGTCAGACAAAAATTGCTTTGAGTATCATATCCATGATTTTTACAAAGGATAGAGGAAGAAACCACAATAAGGCATTCTCTACATTACTATAAATTCAGTGTCTAGAACATGATATATATACAAGTTAATTCTACCATAGAGGCCCAGTGGCAGCGCAGCTATACTGGCACCAAGCATCTTCCAAGTGTCAGATGCTTAAAAAAATAGGAATCTTGATTTCTTGAAAAAACATGAAAGTAGTTCTTTCTCCTTCCATATTTTTATCCTTTGGTGAATCTCTGATCTCTTGTTGTTATAGATACTCCCTCAAGGGATGTAGATCACAACCCTTTCATGCTTTCTCATCCTGTGTGGCACTTGTCCATGCCAAAATACATGATAAAATTGAATTGGACCATAGGTCAGGTACACAGTGCTTTATGAGGTCAGAAGAAGAAAGGGTCACTCAGCTTTAATTTCATTTCCTTGTTTAGTGTTATTCAGACATTTCTCACAAAATTCTTCCAGATAGCTATATAGTTTTATAAATTGACTCTTAAAAAAAAAGCACACCCTCTCCCCAAATTCCAATTTTTTTGCAGTTTTTCCAGATACTATTACTTATATATATTCAACATTAGTTAGATGATACTATGCTAATAGTATCCTCAATGAAATGGTATTACCAAACATTTTAAAACACCTGCTATATGCTTGTGACCGCAATTTCAGTTCATGAAATTGGAAGCAAGATTGCAAAGGTTGGGGTAGGAAGTATAAGGAGAGGCAGCGAGGTAGGATAAAGCTCCAGGCAACACTAAGAGGCTGGGCTTAATGACCTCTAAAGTTCCTTCTCTCTCTAAAGATCCTGTGAACTTCTGAGAGCTGGATCTGATACATACACTTACTACCACCGTAACAGTAATACTAAATAGGAGGCAGCTAGATGACTCATTGGATTGAGAGCCAGTCCTAGAGATGGGAGGTCCTGGATTTAAATCTGCCCTCAGAAACATCCTATGTCGGTGACCATGGACAAGTCATTGCTTAGCCCTTACTGCTCTTCTGCCTTAGAATACATACATGGTATTGATTCTAAGAAAGAAGAAAAGGGTTTTGAGAGAGAGAGCAAGAACTTTAGAGAGAATATCAAAAGCTTAGTGTTAAGGTTGAAAATCAAATTTGCAAGGGATTGAGAAGAAAATAAGAGGAGAGGAAAGAAACCACTGTAGACATTTTTCCTAGAACTTTGACTGAGGAATCCATGAATAAGGCAGAAAACTCTGTTTTTATCAGATCCCTTATTGAAAAGTCTTTCATAAAGGACTAGTACTTTTCTATTTTTCAAAATATTAAAAAGCCCATCATCATTCCTACCCCCCACTCATATGCCAGCTTTTCTGTTTCTGTCTAGGGCACTATCATCTTTTTAGTCACTCAAGGCTTACACCCTTATAGTTAGCCTTGACTCTTCCCTTCCCTTCCCTTCCTATCTATCAATTGCCAAATCCTATTTCTTCCACTCTCACAGAATCTCACATCCCTCTTGTCTTTGCTCCCCCCACACCTTTGTTCAGGCTCTCATTATCTCTCACCTGGATTTATAAAATTACTTCATAATCAGTTTTCCAACTTCCAGTCTTTCTCTTCTCCCATTCATCTTTGAAGTCTGTAGTTTCCTTACCTTCTAGCTCCTCTCCAGTTTATACTCCATAGAGATGCCAAATTTACTTTTCTAAAGTACAGCACTTAAGAATCTTCTTTCAATCTTGTTTGTCAGGGTAAAATATAAAACTTTTCGTGTTTGGCATTCTGAACTCTTCTCAATCTGGCTCTAGCCTATCTTTACAGACTCCTTTAATGTTATTTCTCTTCATGTAGTCTTTGTTCTAGCCAACCTCATCTACATGTCTTCTATGTGGCATCCCAACTGCTTTCTCTCTACCATTCTACATGCTGGAATGTTCTCCTTTCTAAAGAAAATCATTCCCTCATTATGTTGCAATTCTATGTACGTGTGTACATATATATCTATAGATAGATTTGTGTGTATGTGTATATATACTCACACATATATATGTATGTATATACAGATTCAATTTTCTTTACATGATAGCTCCACAGAGTCCAAATGCAGATTGAAACATCATTCTTCAATTTACTTCCTCCATTAATTTTTCTCTTTTGTAAGCAATATGTGTCTCGTTTCACAACTTGATAAACAGGGAAATATGTATTATATGTTAATATATATATGCAACCTATATTACCTGCCTTCCCAAAGAGTGGGAAGAGGGGAGGAAAGAGAAAGAAAAAGAATGAAGCATAGCTTTATGGAATAGCTAATGTGAGAATTTGTTTCTCTTGGATAAGGACATGTATTAAAATGTATTACATATGTATAATAAATTTGTACGTATTATGTTGTTATGTTATACATAAAAAATAAAATTGTAAGCAAAAAAGAACTCTGGGAAAAAAAGACAGTATTATACTAATATAGTTGGAAGGGAAGGAAAACCAGTTAAAATCTCTAACTCTGAGCCTTATTTTGATATCCACATATGTGTGTGTATGGATATACATAGCCACACATATATTTATGTATGTGTATATATACATATATCCACACACATGTTTATGTATGTGTCTATGTATGTATACATATGTATTTATATTTAATTTACTTATCTCTGTATGCTTTTTCCTCCCTTTGAGGGCAGGGACAATTTTCGTTATTGTCTTATGCCTGGTACACAGTAGGTGTTTAATAAATACTTGTCGAATGGTAAACGGATCTCTCTTTCAGGCACTTAAATGGGTAAATCATCATCATAATTATAACAGTGAATAATTTCATAGTGTTATAAGTGTTTCAATGTCAACTTTAAATGGCATAAAGAAAAGGTAATAATTCTGGGTTTTTCTCTAACACAATCAAATGTCTCTGCCCAAATAGCAGACTTGACAGCAGTTACAGCCATCTGTATTCATGCTAATTACTGTTTCAATTCAATGTATTTACAAAGGGAAATTGCAACAGAAAAGAAAAGCTCTGGGGTGGGCATATGGTGGTTAAGGCTTCAATTTCTTTTCTTTTTGATGTTTTGATTTCCCTGTGTGTATTCGAGTTCATCCTCAGAGCCATATCATTGTCGCACCATGTGTGGTTAGTTGTAGCCCAGGAGTTGGAAACACCTCTCAATTTTTTTTTTATTTTACTTGTTTTTTGGGAAGTGTGGAAAGAAACTGAACATGGTCAGATGCCACTGTGGAAAATGAGTGCAAATAAAGACGGTGGAGGCAAAATGCCAATTGTTCAGAAAAGTGAATTTGGAGCTGTAATTAACCAGCAATTCAACAGGAATTATGGGATCACAAAGCAAATTACTGTGATTAGAGAAGTACTTGTTCTCCCACCAGTCTGTCACCACATTTTACTCCGGATGAGTTTTTGCTTCTGAGAAAATAATTGACGTGACTTAGTTCTATGTCTCAGAAGGCACACAAAGACCTTTGGGGGCATGTTTGCATGTGCACATACAAGCTCATGTACCTTTCAGTGCGGTTCTGTTTGTGACTCAGGCTTCTGAAGCTATGGTTCACATTGTGGGTTGGCTTGGCATTCCTTACATCATAGCATGGCAGCTCCTTTTTACAAGATCGCATTGTACTGATATGGTTGGAAGGAAAGAGAAGCCAGTTAAAATCTCTGAGCCTTATTTTGCTCATCTGTAAAATGAGGATAATGATACCTATAACCCTTGTCTCATGGGATCACAGAGTCATAGATTTAGAACTGGCAATTATCCAGGAAGTCATCCACTTCAACCTCATTATTTTGCACAATGAAGAAACTGAGTCCAATAGAGGTTAAATGACTTGCTCGAGACCATATGGTTTGTAAGGAGAAAAGTTTGTAAGGGAACAATGCCATGTATTGGTTCCAAGGCAGAAAAGTGGTTAGAGTTAGGCAAGTGACCCCAAAATCACACAGGTAGGAAGTGTCTAAGATCATATTTGAACCCAGAACTTCCCATCTCTAGACCTGGCTCTCAATTCACTGAGTCTCCTAGCTGCCTCCTATTTCATATTATTCTTTAGGTGATAGTAAGAGTATCAGATTCTGCTCTCAGAAGTTCATAGTACATTACTGATTTAGGGAGAGAAGGGACTTAAGAGATCATTGAGACCAGCCCCCTGGTACTGCCTTCTGTGAGATAGATACAGAGAAGATGAGTAATTTGCCCAGGGTCACACAGCTTGGAATTACCTAAGGGAAGAAGAGATCAAACCCATTTCTTCCTAATTCTGAGGCTAGTGCTTTTATCCAGTCTCATCCTTCTTAAGGTTGGGTTCACTCGGAATCATTTTACATTGTTTAAATTTTTAGGCTTCTTTCTCTTAACATTTTCCTCCTTGTTAGTATAAGGTATGGGTAGTGGGCACTTAACCTTGCTTGTCTCAGTCCCTCATCTGTAAAATGAACTAGAGAAGGAAATGGCAAACGACTTCAGTGTCTTTGCCAAGAAAACCCCAATGGGGTCACAGAGTCAGACATGACTGAAAATGACTGAACAACAACTGAATATTTTGAGTAATGCTATAGCCATTTGTTGGAAACTCAAACAGTATTGTTCTGTAGACATGTCTAATTAACTAAGTTTTAATAAAGTCTTTTAAGATTCTCAAAAAGGTTAGTTCTGCATTGTACACAGTAACAGCAATATTATATGATGATCAACTGTGAAAGACTTAGCTACTTTCAGCAATAAAATGAGCTGGGATAATTCTGAAGGACTAATGCCAAAGAATGTTCTCTACCTCCAGAGAAAGCACTGTTGGAGTCAGTTGTAGATACTATCTTTCATATTAGTTTATTTACAGTTTTATTTTGGGGTTTTAGTCAGTATTCTCTTATAATAATGACCAATATGGAAGGGTGTTTTTGCATGACAATACACGCATAACCCAGATCAAATTGCTTACCATATGCGGGGTAAGGGGGAAGTCAGTTTGGATCTTACAATGTTGAAAAATGCATGTTTTAAATTGGTACTACATGTAATTGGGAAAATAAAATATCTTTGAATAAAAATAAAATTTTAAACAAAATTACCCCCTTCCCCCAACAAAGATGTTAGTTCTGGTCACACCTCCCAAATGGTCATGTTCTTCATTAAACACACATCACAAGTTCCTTACTTCATCCTTGATCTCGTCAGTGCTAGTGAGGAAGATAAATTTTTCAAGTAATTGAGCTCTAGGATTTCTCATGCTACAGCAATGGCCCCTGAGGTCTTCATGGAATTTAATCGCCTAGAAAAGGAAGTGGTAAGAGACATTGTACAAGAAATAGTCAGGTGATGCTTATTTTCACAGGTGTGTTCAGTCCCATATTTCTCTAACAAGAATTTTGGATGTTCAGCCTACACTTTGCAACTGTTTGAGTTTTTAAGGCACTGGTGCATCCCATAAATAAAAACAAGACATCTGACAGTGTACAAACTCCTGATTTTGTAGACATAAGCAAGTATTCAATGTTATGTAACTGGGATTTAAGGTTAAACTCTTTAGTATAGCTGTTCAAAGTGCTCCAGTTTTGTATTAAAAGCAAACATCTTCAGAGTAATGCATGAATGAAACAAGAGAAATTATAATGAATACTGTAGCACTTAGCAAAAATTTTAAGTGGAAAAACAATTTAATCCCTCACTTTCTGTCTTAGGATCAATACTATATATTGGTTTCAAAGCAGAGGAAAGTGATAAGGGCTAGCACTGGAGGGGTGAGTGACTTGCCCGGGATCATACTTGAACCCAGGACCTCCTATCTCTTTGCCTAGCTCTCAATCCACTCAACCACCATGCTTCCCTCCCCGCCCCCTAACCCCCATGAACTTTTAAAATGCTATATGAGTAGAAAAGAAGTCGAGGAGGGAATAAGCATTTATTTAGCATCTATTATGTGAGGAACTGTTCTAAGTGCATTTAAAATATACCTCATGTTGCAAAGAAGCTCAATTCCACTTTGCCTCATTTGTCATGGGCAAAGTTCATCCTGTGCCAGATTTTAGTTGTTAAATCATCTTCGTGAAGGAGGAGGAAATGTAAATATTTGAACTGAAAGGCCTATTTCTCTTGGATATTTACTAATTTTGATTTATAGTTAAGCCAGCATTCTTCTCTTTGTCACTTTCCTCTCCACCCAGCAAAATTAAACAGATAAATTAATTTTGAACTTTTATGAGAAAGTCACAAATCTTGTGACTATTTGGGATCATAAGAATACAGGCTGCTACTATTCACAAACTTAGTAAAAGCTTGTAGTATGGTGAAGGATGACTGATTCCAAGTCAGAAAGATTTGCATTTTACTCCTACTCTGATGTTTGTTAGCTGTATGACCATGGCCAAGTCAGTTACCATATCTAAGCCTTAGTTCCCTCCTCTGTAGACCAGGAATAATGATAATATTTGTAGGTTGTGAGGATCAAAGGAGAGAATATATATAAAATAAACCTTTAAATTCTATATAAATGTCAATAATTGTATTTGTCAGATGTCCTTTATAAAAGAAAACATTTTCATATTAAATTCTAGAAAAAAGAAATCCTTATTTTTTACTTCCTTTGCCTCCCGTTGCTAAAGTTTTTTAATGATATTAAATTTTTATATTTAATAAATGAGAAGCAATGGTGTGGAGTGGACAAAGGTCTGGACTTGCAGTTAGGAAATCTTGGTTTTCAAATGGCTAAACAAGTTGTGGCATATGGTTGTGATGAATAGGTTAATTTAAAAAAAAAAAGTGGAAAGAGAGCACAACTAAGTGGCTCAATGAATTAAGAGCCAGGCCTGGAGATGGGAAGTCCAGAGTTCAAATCTGGCCCCCAGATACTTCCTAACTGGGTGACCCTGGGCAAGTCACTTGACCCCCATTGCCTAGCCCTTATAGCTCTACTGCAGTGGAACCATTGAATAGTATTGATTCTAAGATGGTGAAGGTTTTTATAAAATAAAAAATGACAACTTAGAACATTCTATACAGCATCAGAAATGTTTGAAAAATGACTTGTGTTCGACTAGCTGCAAAGAACTGATAAATAGAAATAAACAAAACAGTTTTATATATGCATATATGGTTTTGTCAAATGCTGCCTTCTCTAATGAGAGAGGAATATTTTAATGCGACAAATAAGCAAATTGATTAACTTAAATTTTTTAAAAATTTATTCCTGATACAGACTAGCTGTATAAATATGGAGAAGTCACCATTTCTTTCTTCTCTCTGAAGCCTTTGGCATTACAAATCAGTTGTAATCTGGCTTAGGGAAGGTACGTTCCATACAAAGAGTACTTAGATGAATGAAGTCATAAGTTCAGACCCTATTTTTAAAATTTATGGGGCTTTAATTTTTTCAAAGATTACATACGCAGTGAATTCTCTGGTCAAAATAATTAGTGATTCTTTACATTATAGTTTTCCAGAAAGAAGTAAGAACTTTATAAACATTCTTGTTTTGCAGAACAGGTAACACTTGGGTGCAACTAAGTGAAACACTCTTTCAAGCCAGAAAGATATCATTAACTTTATAGGCACATTTAGTTCTTATAATGCCTACAGAAGCTCAGCGGACTTCTAATGGGCTTAATTTTTAAGCAGTAGACAATTCAAGCTATAATCTCGTATTCATCTTTATCATTTTTAATTTATATGATACTCTACTCCAGTAGCTTATTGTAGCATGGAGGTAACTCTGGGATCTTAGAGGCAATGACAAGAACACGTTTTAACTGGTTCTACCAAACTGGAAAGACTTCAGAGTATGGTCCTGATGACAGATTATATCTACAGTTCTTTGGGATTGAGGTGACACAGTGGGAAAAGCTTCAGACTTGGAGTCAGGAAGACCTGAGCTTAAATCTGGCCTCAAACACACACTAACTCTGTGACCTGGAACAAATTACTTAACCTCTGCCTCAGTTTCTCAACTACAAAATGGCACCTCAAAGAGTCTTTGTAAGGATCAAATGAGATAATAATTGTAAAATACTTAGCACAATACAGGGCATGTTATAAGCATATTATTAAAAGGCCAACATAAATAAGAATGGAAAATCTCATTGTTAGAAAGCTGACCATTAATTGATTTTTTTATATTGATGATTTTTAATATTTTATAAATGGGTAAATGATAGGCTCTAGTTATGTGGCTTTCAAGTAACCAAATTGTTCCAGAATGAGGTTGGCTTCATCAAATGCTAGAGTTGACTAGCATTGTGGAAAACTAGAAATCCTTTCTAATTTCCTAGTAATCAGAACTTGTCTTTTATAGTACATATCTCATTCTTATCTTCTGTACCTATCAAATGTGATTCTATTATATAACAAGCACTTTTTAAGTACCAATACTGTGCTAGGTGTTAGGTATACAAACTTAAAAATAAAACTATCCTTACTTATTGGAGTGGAAACCAAATGTATATGGGTGAGTAAATATAAAACATATAGTATAAGCAGAAATTGTTGGAGTAGAGTAGAAACATTAACTTTGGGCAAGGAAGCAGATTTGGTCTTCTTGTCAGAGGCAGGATTTGGTGGATAAAGAGAAGAGCCAAGCCTAGAGATGAGAGGTCCTAGTTTCAGATTTGGCCTCAGACATTTCCTAGTTGCATGACCTTGAGCAAGTCACTTATCCCAAACTATCTAGCCTTGACTAACTTCTGTCTTGGAACAAATTTGGTTCTAAAACAGAAGATAATGTTAAAAAAATAAAGTCAGTAATTTAGGGGTTACAAGAGACATGGTTGAGGGAAAAGGACATTCTGGACGTGGAATGTACAAAGGCAGATATGAGAAAAGTTTTATAATCCAATTTGGCCCTAATGTAGTATTTGTCAAGGGTAGAATTGATACTATTTCTCAAGCATTTCAGCACTTACCTTACAAGCTGTAGTAAGGAAGCTCTTTTTGGCTGTCAGTTTTTAAACTATAGTTGATAGATTTTTAGAACTTTCATTGCATAAAGCTTGCAATTTTTATATGAGGGGCAGACTGTAAAAATTGTGGGTTTTTTGCCAGAAACAAAATCCCTGGCTTGTTTTCCTAGTTTTCACTCTAGCTTCTGGGGAAGGATCCTGTCTGAAATGAACTCAGCCTCTACTGCTTTTCTTTCACAAATTCTGGAATATTCAGTAAAGTATAGGGTAGCAATATATTGAGATACTGTTGAGATGAGGAAACTGGACAAAGAGGACTCAGGAGGAAAAAGGGAGGTTGGGAGCCTGCTTAAAAAAGTTTCCATCCTAAAACACTGATATACACCAGGGATTTAGACGAGATCGGGTGCATTCAGGGTGGTATGTTTGTAGACTACACCAGGGATTTAAAGAAATCTTTCTGTCTTTATAATAACATTAGAGGAATATATTCTGAAAAAAAATTTCACCATGACCCATTGGAAGCCACACTAAAAATGCGTGGAAAATTCAACATTAGGGAAACAATTAGAATAATCATATAAACAAAAAAGATAATAAGAATTGGAATTATTTCAATCAGTGCTGAAAAGATCTTTAATACAATCTAGCACTTATTTATGTTTTTTAAATATACCTAAAAAAGTGTGGAAAGGCTATTTCTTAGCATGATATATTTATTTAGAGATATAGATATAGATATAGATATAGATATAGATATATACCAATAATTAGCACTTTTTCCAAAGCAGAAATACTTTAAGTATTACTAGTACAAACATGGGGAAAGCAAGGATGCTACTACCCTCTTTCCACCATTATTTAAATAGATCCAGAATTGCTAGAGAAAGCAATTAAGAGCATAAAATCAAAGATAAAAACATCAATATTTATTCACCCATGTACATATTATCTCCACACCTACTTGAAAGGAAAATTTTATTTTTGTATTTGTATACTTTACACTTAGCACAATATAGGCACTTAACAAATGTTTCTTGTACAGAATTACATTTGCTAGGAAGAGAAGAGAAGAATGAGATATATACTAGAAAACAGATTACTAGGAAAATAGAAAGGATTTCTAGTTTGGTGATGCCAGTCAATTAGAGTGAGGTGGAAGGAAGGAAGGAAGAGAGGAAAAGAGGGAGGGAGGGAGGGAAGGAGAGAAAAAAAGTCAAAACCAGAGGTGGTGGAGACTATTGATACTCTTATCTAAGAGCAAGCTTATCTAAGTGAAAGACTAGCCTAGTCTAGCTAGAGCAGTCCAGCTAATGAAATCCAGGAAATCATCATATACAGAGGAGATATCATTCACCTCATTTTTCACCTGACTCTACTCTTCTGGGACTTCTCTGACTTCTCAATCATGCCCCAGGAAGCTTATTATTGGAAAAACCTCATCATCCATCAGGATTCCATCAACCTTGGTACTCTATCTCATCATCACATTCAGGCCTGGAGGGTAGAGCCATGAACTCCAAAACTTCCGGTTTAGGAGAGAACTCAGCTCAAAACATCTCATTTCTCACCTGGCTTCACTGCTTTGGGATTTCTCTGACTTTTCCTCCATGTTCTTGAGGTCAGGTGCCTTCTCATGACTTTGTAGCTTCCTTTTTTATGTTATCTTCCCCCATTGGACTATAAATTCTTTCAGGAAAGGAACTGGCTTTTCGTATTTGTATGCTCACCATTTAGCACAGTGCCTGGCACAAAATAGATGCTTAATAAATATTGATTGATAGATTGATTGTGAAGAGCTAGCTCAGTCCAGCTGTGAATTGACCCACTTTAGCAACTCTTATGCATCAAAATATTTACTAAAATATCAATATTTGTACTTTGTTTGCTAGCAAAGAACTGGAAACAAATGGTTATCTACTAATTGAGGGATGTTTGAACAAATTGTGATCTATACATAGAAAGGAAGAGAATCAGAACAGATATGTGGTAAAAACCTTGTAAAGAAAGACTGTTAAAAAAGGAGAGGATAGTCAGTAGTGTCAAATGCTGCAGAAAAATCAAGAAGAATGAGGACTAAGGAAAGGCCAATTAATTTAACATGATAGAGATCATTAGTGACCTTAAAGAGAGAAGTTTCATTCAATTGGTAGGAATGAAAGCATGATTTCAAGGCATTGAGAAGTGAGTGGGTGGTTAGAAAGTAGAGACATTGAGCCTCAATAGCTTTTTCTAGGACAGGGAATAAGCTGGTTAGTGAATCCTAGAAGAAATAATTTCACATTTGGAAATCTCAGAAAAAAACACCACAACCACTTAGATCAATAAGCAAGCATTTATTAAGTACCTACTATGTATGTTCTATGCATTTTCCTAGGTGATGGGGATACAAAAGGAAACAATCCCTGTTTTCAAGTCTACATTCTATTGTGGGAAATAGTATGTACATCTATAAGTACAGCATGTGTAGAATAAATATATACTGAGTTAATAAAAATATATTACTGTTAGGGGACACTAATCCTAGTTATTGGAGGAGGATCAGGGAAGACATCATATAGAAGGTGGTGCTTGAGCTGCATCTTGAAAGAAGAGAGGGATTCTAAGAGATGGAGGTAGAGAAGGCATGCCTTCCAGCCTTACTAAAATATGCAGATGTGATTCATGATAGCCCAAAACAATTACAATAGTAACACCAAAGATTACTGATCATAGATCACTACATAATTGAATATATTATAGTGTATACTATATGTATATAATATAACATGTTATATACTTTTGTATATATATGAAAAAGATTGAAGCACTACAAGAATACCAAAATATGACACAGGGACACAATGTGAACACATGCTGTGGAGAAAATGATGGCAATAGACTTGCTTGATACAGGGTTGCCACATATCTTCATTTTATAAAACTGCGATATCTTCAAAGTGCAATAAAGTAAAACTCAATAAAACAAGGTATACCTGTATAATGAAAATGAAGGGAAGTTGGGGCAAGGTTGTGAAGGCCTTTAAAAGTGGAGTTGATATTTTATCTTAGAGACAATAGGGAGATGGGGAGTGGTATGGCCAGATCAAAGCTAGTTAGGCAGAAAAGCAGATGATAGCTTCCATTGGGAGAGCCTTGAGGAAGAAAAATCATTTGTAGTCATTGCAATAGTTTAGACAGACTAATGGTAGCAGAGTGAATAGAAAGGAAGGGCAAGATACGAAAGTCATTTTCAAGGAAGAGATGGCAGAATTTGGCAACTAAATATATATATATATATATATATATATATATATATATATAATATACATACAAATATATATAATATATGTGCGGGATGTATAGGTATTCAGGGAGATCTAGCATCTGGTTATGAGAGTTTGCTAAGCCCTTTTCAGGGCTGCTCATCCACTTTTTGTGTCTGCCTTTCCTCTACCATTCTCCTGTGGCTCCAAGAAGCTGTAGCATGTACAGTGGCCACATACAACAGTAAAACTGTCTTGGCAAAAAGCTAAGCCACCTTGAAGGCAACTGACAGTTCTCAAACCCATTGGTGAGTTAGGGACTTCTCAGGAGAATGGGCACATGAGAACAATTTTTTTTGATAGCCATGAAGGTAGCTAAAGCAGGTGATGTGAAGCACTTAGAGTTTAGTCAGACATTAAAGATTCCAAGGTCATCTTCTGCATTACTGGGTGACTCTAGCCTTCTTGACTTTTGTCTTACCATTAAACTTTGATGACTCTGGAAGACTGAGGCTAATGACTTGCACAACTCTGCCTCACTTCAATCCAATCCAGTTCTTATGTAAATCAAGATATCACCCTATGATGGTATTGCTCCTCTTCAAAAATCAAAGATGAACAATAGCAATAGAACAACTGGGTTATATGGGATGAGGGAGATTTAGGAGCCAAGGAAAATCCTAAGATGAACCTGAAAGACTTGAAGAAAAGGTAGTGCCCTCAACAGGAATAAGAAATTTGGTAGATGTTCTATTTTCAGATTTAAGTTTGAGGTGTCTCCAGAGCACTTAGATTGTGTGATATAAATGCTGACAGTGACACTATGCCCGATGTGGGTTCTTTTTAAACACCTACTTGTTTCTAGAAGAAGTGACAGATTTAGAGAGTTCCTCCAAATCTAGCATTGCAATTACTTCTGTGTATTAACAATGAAGATACCTTCATAGGATCACAAGATATCTAAGTTGGATGATACCTCCAAGGCCAACCAAGTACCCAAATAAAAATATCCACAACATAGCTGCTAAATATTTGTCTATCATTTGTCTGAATGATGAGAAAGAATTCACCAACATCAAGATAGCAGGAATCCAGCCCATTTAATTTGTTTTGCCTCTAATTATTAAGAAACTTCTTTATATTGAGTCTGCCTTTCTGCATCTTCTTTATTTCTACCTTCTAGGCCATTTGATAGATAGCCCTTCAGATATTTGAAGCTAGCTATCACATCTCCCTTAAGTCTTTTCTTCTCTATTTTAAACATCACCATGCTTATAAGGCATTTTTTCAAAGCACTTTACCATCATCTTCTGGATTCTCTTAATTTTGTTAATGTTTTTCATAAGATCTAATTAATAGGGGCAAATTTTGTTTCCAGGTCTTTTCTATTACAAACTAAAAACAGTACTCTCTGGAGCAGCTTATAGCAAGACTTGATAGTTCTTCCCAGATCCTGCATTCTCTGAATCTTTTGATGAAACCTAGAAATGCATTTGCTTTTGTTTTGTTTTTGTCTCCCAAATCACACAGTTAATGCATATTGAACTTTAGTCCACTAAAACTCTAGATCTTTTTCAGATAAGTTAGTATTTCATCTCTCTTGAACTTAAACAGTTTGTATTTTTTAATTTATATTTCTTATCTCTCTCATCTTCTCTTCCTAGCCCAACATTTTAGCCTGAGACCTTTTTGAGTTTTGAGTGTCTTCCATTATGTTATTTATTTCTCCTAGCTTTAGGTTATCTATGTACTTGATAAGTACATTTATATACTTGATATACTTGATAGTCTATATACTTGATAAGTATGTTTGCTTTTATCCAAATAACTGATAAAGATGTAAAATAGCACCAGACAAACCACATATCACTAGAACACTCTACTTGACCATATTCTAAGTTGACAACAAACTGTCCCTGACTGTTCTTTGAATCTAGCCATATTCATCTAAACAGTAAACCATCTCAGCAGTCTAAACTAGGTTGAGGGTAACCAATAGGCCTCAAACCTATCTGTGAGTTGAGGGTTGTTTACCCTATGCCTGTGAAGACTTCCTTGGGCATCAGAAGCAGGTGTTTGGTTAAATATTGAAGAAACCAAGGTCATCTGCTGCATCTGGAGCTATCACCAGCCATCTTGACTTTTGCCTTGCCACTGAACTCTGGAGGAGGGAATGAGACTGGGCTGATAGTCTTTGTGCAACACTTTGTTAAATAAATCCAATTTATACTCCAGGCAAAAGAATCACCAGTATTGTCATTTTGGTCCTCTTCCAGTGTGAAGGACAAAAACCAACCTATCCATCTTACTATACTATTGTCTAACCTGCATCTTTCAATCTCATCCATGATCCTCTGTGGCTTAGACTGAAATTTTACTTATAATGATGCAAAAGTGTAAAAAACTCAATTTATTAATTTGCCACAATTTGTATTTTTCAGTACTATTATTATCTCTCTCCCTCCCCTCTTACCCCCTTTAGATCCTTTTAGGAAAATAAAAAAGGGTATTTTTAAGTATAAAAGTTTTATCTTATTAAGTGTATTTTCCCCTTTTCAATTCTCTTTTTCAGTGGACAATTTGCAGTTGTGAAAAAATGCCGTGAGAAAAGCACCGGTCTACAATATGCTGCTAAATTCATTAAGAAACGGAGGACTAAATCCAGCCGACGGGGAGTGAGTCGAGAAGATATTGAGCGAGAGGTTAACATATTGAAAGAGATACAGCATCCGAATGTGATCACTTTACATGATGTTTATGAGAACAAGACTGACGTCATTCTTATTTTGGAACTGTAAGCCATTTTTATGTTGTGATTTCACTGGGGTTGGGTTGGAAAAATCAACTGCTTATATCAAGAGGGTGAATGTGTGACTGTGCTCTGCACTGAGTTTCCTCCACAGCTGTACAAATGAAATGACATACTCAGAGATGTTCTATTGTCCTAAGTCAGAAATTGTGTTTACTTTACACTTAAAAAATTAGGGTGGGTACTGCCTGCCAGGAAGCTGGGGGTAGATTCACATTTTAACAGATTGTGCCTAAGTCTTACCTCTTGTTATTTTCCCACCTGATTGGGAAGTTGGCAGCACAGTCTTTTCCAGGATACATCCTGTTCATCTTTATTTATTATATATTCCTGTTTTCTTTTTTTTTCCTTTCCATCCCATAATAGCCCTTTGCTACATAAACAATTTTAGCTCAGCTAAGTAGACTTCCCTGCTTTTAGTTTCTTTAAACTGCCTAAGGTAATCATAGGAGTAGGTTGAACTGAAAGGAATTGTAAACTCGAGTAATATCACTCAGATGTTAGATAGGACTTGAGGCTTAAAGCATTTTATTTCCTTAAGCCCTACATATACAGTATTAGTAACTGGTTATGGCGCATACACTCCTATAATTTATTTTCTTGATTCAAACTGTTCCCTATTACCCAGTCTTCTACACGAAGATCTCATTCCACACTGCTCACCTAAGCAATCCGGAGAACAGTACTTAATAAATGTTCTCCAGTGGTCAAAAGTGCTTCATTTCTTCCAAGGATATTCATAGAGCAAAAAATCTGCAGCCAGAAGGCATGTTGGAGAGCATCGCTTTCTTTAACTTTATATTATAGATAAGAAACCTGAGGCCTAGATTAAGGGGCTTCCTCCCGGGCACATAAATGATTAAGAAAGTAATGAAGAAAATAAAGAGAAATATTAGAGAAGAAGACCTTTGGAAGGAGGGTCAGTTCAAATCTTAGCATAGACTGGGCCTGAATATGAGTGAACATAGAGTTCTGAGAAAAAGAGGAGAGTTTGGCAAAGAATTAAAAAGAAAGTCTGTTATAAGATGAAAAAATCCATGTAGGTCTTAAATAATGAGAGGGGATATCTGGCTTTATATGGAAGCCAACTCAATTTAAATTGCCACCCCCTCAGCTAACAAACCTGTGCCCAGGAGTTCCATCACTCCTGAGGAGTCAGAGCTAATGTCCCCCTAGGGAAAGGGCTACAAAAGGAAGGTTCTAATAGCTATGAAATTTGTCCTTATTTGGGTGTGTATATATCAAGTTTATACCATATGTTATGATACTATATTTGAGAGTCATTGCAGCATAGTGGATAGAGAGCTGGTCTTAGTACCAAGACAACCTGGGTTCAAATCCTACCTTGGACATATACTGGGACCGTGACCTTGGACAAATCATTTGAGCTCTCAATGTTCTGGGTAAACTCTCTAAGAAAGTACAGAAAATAGATGGATGGATAAAATAGGTATTTATATGTGCTAGACACTTTGCTAAATGCTTTACAAATATCTCATTTGATCAGATGAGAAGATATGAACCTGCATTGGTAGAGAGAACATGTCCCGTACCAATGGAGTCACAAGTCTAGTCCCTATCCCTTACAAAAGACATTATGGGAAAGAATAAGAAGATTTAGACAAGATATTTTCCTATAATTTGAAAATATCATGATGCATTCCATTTATATTGGGGGGTTTTCCTTGCTTTTTTATCACAAAAACTTCTCTTAAAGAAGAAATATTTCAACCTAACAAATCAATACAAAGACAATAAATACAGTATCCTAGAGTGCTGTATGACCATAGACAAGTCTTTAACCTTTATCTGCCTCAATTTCCTCAACTATAAAATGGAAGTAATAATGCCTGCCTCTCAGGATTGTTGTGAGGGTCAAATGAGATATTTGTATTACACTTAGCATGGTGTCCAGTGCATAGTAGGCACTTACGAAGTGCTTGTTTCCTTCCTTCTATCCCTCTACCAAGGGAAGGGGAAGTATGTTTTACTCTTTGTTCTCAAAGGCCAAGATTGATCATTATAATTAAATCGAGTTTGAATACTTTTGAGTGTTACTTTAATTTACACTGTCCTGGTTTCTGTATATTTCTGTATTAGTTAATTTAGGTTCTTTCAATGCTTCAAGGAATTCTTAATATTTTTCATTTGTGGTTTAAGAATGTTATGTTGGCACAACAATAGTCTACATTCATAGACCACAGCATGTTTGGCCATTCCCCAAACAATGAGCACTCACTTTGTTTCCACCTTTTTTTGATACCACAAAAAAGTGCTGTTATGAATATTTTAGTATGCATGGGTCCTTCCTTTCTGTCTTAGAACTTTGGCTGTTTGTGTATTATCCACTGTTAATCTATGAAACCTAGAAATATAATCGTTATGCTCTTCAAATTACCTGATTTATGTCTGTTGATTTTAGCAAATCTTTCCTCAAGTTGACATATTTAACACAATCTTTTCTTCTCATATGTATGATCTACAGTCCTTGTTCAAACCTAGATGTGTATTCACATTTCAATTTCAGTTATTTTTTGGTAGACTCTTTTGTTCTTTGTACAAACTGTGCAGCATAATATTTCATTTTATTTAATTATTTTTTGATTTTGATTTTGACTATTTTCCCATAGTTACATGTCAGCATAATATTTTAAATGGTTAACTCTAATAAAATTTAAAAATTTGGAGAGTTTACTTAGGTCAAACATTAAAAGGCAGTGGGGTGGGAGAGGAAGTAGGGGTAGATTAAGCCTATAATGCTTGCATTATGCTTTACTAAAGAAGTAAACCTCCTAAACTGTCAGCCTTTCCCTTTTCCCCAGCTTTAATAGTCTATATCTCTGCTCTCTATTTATTTTCTTCTAACAAACACTAAGAATCACTTAAAAAGTAATTACTCATACAGTTATCACTTAAGAGATGTGGACATACTTTAAAGAACCCAGCAGCGGACAGATTAGACGGAACAAATTTAGAGTTCTACCTAGTACTTGGTGTAGTTGTTATTTGCTTCAGGACCCCTTTCACTACTATATGAATGAGTGTGATGTATGATAAAATATAGTAACAATAATAATAGCAACTAGCATTTATATAACACTTTAGGTTTGCTAAGTGCTTTACAGTATTATCTTATTTGATCTTCACAACAATCCTTTAAGTCAGGTTCTATTATTATTCACTTTCACCAAAGAAGAAACTGAGGCAGACAGGTTAAGTGACTTGCCCGTCATCACACAATCATATGTGTTTGAAGTGGGATTCCTGACTCCAAGTCCAGTAATGTACACTAACACTCATACACACATACTCAAGCATGAGTGTGCACCTATGCAGCCTCAGAGTAAAGTATATGGCTATCATTTATTTCTTCCAGTTATACCAATGAAGCATTTTAACATTTGTAACTGAGACCACAGCTCTGACAATAAATAGACTGTATCCCATCTTAGAAAATTTTCAATAATTTTATTTAAAATGTGAGGGAATCATCATTTCCCCACCTAGGATTTATTGTGGGAACCTGAGAAATGGGCACCTATCTAGGTCTCTTCAGAAAAAAGTAAAGAGCCCTTAGCTCTGGGTGAGAGTAGTCAGGCTAACAACTCCATATGTAGGATGACCTTTATTTAACTCATCCAAAAAACACAAACATGTTTTTATCCAGCCCCATAAACAGTCAAAGCAGCTCTTTCCTTTTTGTATGTCCCAGCTACCATTATAATCCATATGTGCTGAAATCCAAAGCATTCATGGCTTCCAGAGTTGATGCCGTTTATTCCCTAGATCTGTACAGACCATGAAATTCACAGTAACAAGGAAGGACAAAGTGTGAATTTGTTCCTCCTCATTATGCTGGGTTTTTTGGTTTGTTTTTTGTTTTGGTTTGTTTTGGTTTTTTGCCAAATTTAAACTCTGGCTCCTGCTTGATCCAGAAGCTCTTTTGACTTTTTTCCCACCATTCCCATGCTGTCCAACACCGTATAATTCCTAGCTTGGTCCAGGATTTTACCACCCAGATTATATTCTAGAAACTCTTCCAATATCTTTTTTATCTTGTTTGTTCAGAGATGGAGGCTGTCTGTCATAGCAAGGGATAAATTGGATCCTTTGGCTGCATTAATATAACAAATTCCTTAGGGTTTTATTTTGTTTGGGGGGCCTAAGTTTTTATTGGTCATGGTCAAATTTAGATAGGCAAGACACCAGAGAGGTGTGAGACTAAAGGTTCTTTGAACAACTGTATGTTGGGATTGAGATTAAGTAATAAGAATACTTCCTAATAATGGGAGGTTTGGCCACTCAGAAAGGAATCTTGATTGGGGGAGAGGATGCTTATGAACTGTGACCATGTTACTCTGGTTTAATTTACAGGAACTAAAAAAAAATTTTTAATTAAATTTCATTTTAATTAAAATATATTTTCTATCCATCTCTCCAACCTTTCCCCCAAGGGGGAGGAGAAAAATCCTTATAACAAATGCATATTCAAGTGAAACAAATTTTCACATTGACCATTTCCCAAAATTGCAAGTCTTTTTTCAATTAGGGATGAATGTAGGGGATTCCAAGGCAGCCATGTGATATTCCCTTGAAAAAGTTAATTCCTTGTCAGGGATAACCTTTAGGTACATGTTGACTAGTTTTATACCTGATAATCCCTTGAACTTGGCTTTTTAAAGGAGAACAAAAACTAGAGAGATACATATTAAGAGAAACAAAGCTGAGCTGGGCAGAGAAGTCATTAGGCATAGATAGATTCAGGTGCCCACAGGTAAGTCTTGCATCCTTTACTGGGAACCATGGGCATTAAGGTATCATTTGACCCCAGAAGAGGAGGGAACCACATTGGTCTCCAAAGTAACATCTCACAGAGGAAGTAGTGAGGTGGTGAGGAGTTTATGGACCAAGCCAGGAGTTACAGGTTTATGAGCTGGGAACAATAGGGTGGCAACAAACAAGAAACAGTTTTTAGACAAGTGGAGTTTCTGAACAAGAGTGAATTCCTGGATTAAGTTATGAGGATATAGAAATAATCAGGAACTTCAGCCCTGAAGCAACAAGACTGTTATGATGTGATGGCACAAATCTGGACCTTGTCCTTGATATATATACTATGAATTTTATGAACTATGCTGGTCAGGCCATAGAATTTTATGAACTGTGTAGGCAGGATGAGTCTAATTCTCTAGTGATGATGAGCGCTTTTTCTTTGTGGGAGTCCTTAACAACTCAGGTGAGTACTGTAAACTGGAGGATGGTATGGTTCCCTAAAGGAGGCAGAGCAAACTGTAGGGATGATGATTGCTTGATTCTTTAGCAACCCGGAGTATTTTTTCCCCTTAGGGTAGTACTATAATGAAGAGAATAGTACTATAATGACAGAGAAGTGTATAGGTCCTTGGGGGAAGAGGATACCTATGAGACCCATCTGAGAGAGAAATGACTTGACTATTTATTGGCTTGGGTGCAAATTCTTTGTGCTTTGGTTTTTTGGGTTTTTTTTTTGCCAAGTTAAATAAAGTTTGTCCTGTATTTGATGTTATGTTAGCTTAAATGCTTTCATGGGAGCAAAGAGTCCTTTCCATTTTATAGTAAAGAGTTAACTAGGTAATTCAGATATTTCTAGGTAATTCCTCAATGGGAGCAAGAGCTAGAGAAGAATTTGTGTGAAAAACCCATAAGATAAATGCCAGTCCATGTAAACTCATAGCTGCTGTTCTGGGCCACTGTTTACACCTTCATGCCTTTGCTGAGTCTCTGTCTACTTTTTGCATATTATTCCTCTCCTGTAAACTTCTAGTTCTTTCCTTATCATGAAGATAGGAGATCTAAAACCATACCTTCATTTGATACTTTGCAAACTGGCCCTTAGTGACCTCTTGTGAGAAGGGTATTCTGTATCTTGTTTGGCCTTTGTACAGAGACTCTTTGGTGTCTGTGCTAAAGGGATATTTGTTCAAATACATTTCAGGAGTCATCCATTCAGAATTCTCCAAGTCTAGGAAGCAGATGGAAATGATGAGTTTATTTGTTCATTTGTTTATTGGGGAAAACCTTCTTTTTCATTCCTGAGATGATGATTTGTTGTTTTGTTTTGTTTTTATTATTTTTCTTTAGTCCTGAGATGAAGCCATGACATTGTGTCTTCTGAACTTAATGTTACTCCCCCCCCACCATACACATACACATATGCATATACAATATGCAATATGGTCAATATAGAAATATTTCAGTGAAACTATGTTTAGGAGATACTGAGTAAACTAGCACTTTCGTTTCTTTTTTTTTTTCCTTCTCAGTGTCTTTCAAGAAATATGTAAATTTATTTTTTAAGAAAGCAAACAAATCACCCTTACCACTCTTCCACCTATGAGACAATACACTGAAGTATAAGGGTTTAAAAAAAAAAGAAAGCAAACAAATGACCCTCATATACTACATTCATCCCATATCATATGAAAACAAGCATTTTATTGTTTAGTCTTAATCTGTTAAACTAAAAAATGACTTTAACTTTCTTCACTTTGATTTCTTTGCATGTTGATCATCCTGATCACTGGGTTTTTTGTTTTTTAAAATATATATATATATATATTTGTTTGTTTGTTTGTTTGTTTGTTTGTTTGATGTCTTAAAGTTCCCAGGGATCTTCCTCCCTCCCTACCCTCCCTGCACTAGAGAAGGTATCATTTGACAAAAAGATAAATGTACATATAAAATTATGTCTTGTTTGTTTCTATTTATTAGCTCTTTCTTTCAGGTGGATATACTCAAGACTTTCATTTCAAAAATAAGGAAATGGGGGGAATCTGGATAGCTCAGTGGATAGAGAGCCAGGCCCAGAGATTGAAGGTCCTAGGTTCAAATCTGGTCTCAGACACTTTCTAGCTGTATGACCCTGGGCAAGTCACTTAACCCCCCCTTTCCTAGCTCCTTACAATTCTTCTTCCTTGGATCTAATATATAATATTGATTCTAAGGTGGAAGGTAAGGGGTTTTTTAAATTAATAATAATAATAAGAAGAAAACAGGGCCCAAATTGGTTAGTAACTCACCCAAATATATGCATGTAGTTGGTGGTAGAACTAGAATTCAAACCTAGATTCTCTCACTCAAATCCAGCGTTCATTTGCTGCATTGCACTTCTTTGGTTTAGAGAACAGGATTTGTGTAATAGAAGGAAGAGATTTAGAAATGCAGGATCATTTATCCAGAATTGGCAAATTGGGGGAAAGCTTGAATGATAGAGTAAGAGGTTTTAACATTATTTTATAGGCAATATGTAGACAATAACTAGAAAAATCATTTCAAATACAAAAATCTGTATGAAAGAACATTCAATAAGGGGCAGTTATGTGGCTCATTGGATAGAGTGTTAAGCCTAGAGACAGGAGGCCCTGGATTCAAATCTGACCTCAGATACTTCTTAGCTATATGATCCTGGGCAAGTCACTTAACTCCAATTGCCTAGCCCTTACCAATCTTTTGCCTTAGTATGGATTTTAAGACAGAAGGTAAAGGTTGTTTTGGGGTTTTTAAAGAGTATTTGATGAGGTAAATGGTAGACAAGAGGTCTAGCATTTGTTTTGGTCTCATTGTATTCTTATTCTCTGGGATCCATGCAATGAGACTGTTATATAGACGAGACTGTCAACAATATTCTTTTATTAACTCTGTGCTTAAGTAGATCCCTTTACTTTAGATCTTTAATGAGCCTGCCTTAACTTGAATTCTCTTCTATAATAAATACTGTTATATATATAGTTTGGTTCTGTATACAATTGTGTCTTGCCAACTAAATTTGACTCTTACATGGAAGCAGTCCCACTGGATTATACATGTATTATCACTCAAAACATATTTCCATATTACTCATTTTTATAAGAGAATAATCTTATAAAACTTAAACCCCAAATCATATACCCTAACAAACAAGTGATAAATCATATTTTCATCTGCTTCTACTCCAACAGTTCTTTCTCCGGAAGTGGATGGCATTCTTTTCATAAATCCCTCACAATTATCCTGGCTCATTGTGTTGCTGTTAGGAGCAAAATCTATTATATTTTACTGTCCCACAATATTGCAGTTAGTATGTACAATGTTCTCCTCATTCTGTTTATTTCACTCTGCATCAGTTCATGTAGGTCTTTCCAGTTCTTTCTGAAATCATCCTGTTCGTCACAGAATCATGTTTTTGAATGCATAAAGTAAAATACATAGGCATATAAAATACAAATACATATATAATACAAATGGAACAACCAATCGTATTGAAATGTAGCAATCAAAATATTTTTTCAATAAGTTCCTGGATCCTAAGTTAAGGAGTTTTAATGTAGAGGTAACCTTGAGGTTCCTGAAGATTATTTTAGTTTAATCTCTGGCAAGTCATACGAAGTTTAAAAAACTTCAACCTCCTCTTTCCCCCAGCACCATAGATTATATATTCAACTGTAGACCATCTCAATTGATATACCAAGCAATATATTCTTTTTGGCTTTACTAATGGGCCTTCCTCTCTTCTAAACAGGTTATTAATTAAGGGAGAGAACAGTTATAATCAGCTTCATTGGAAGTATGCCCACATGAATGAAATCACACTCTAAAAATTTTGAAGGAACAAAATTATCATGTAGTGGCGCCTGCAGTCATGCGATCTCGGTTATAGTCCCTGATAGTTTGCTAATTAGCATTATGACTGGACAAATTTGTTAAACTTTCAGAGCCCCAGTTGAAAAAAACAAGGGGTAAGACTAGATAAACTCCATGGGCCTTTTTATAATTATATAATTTTATAATCCTTTTTCCTATCCCTTCCTTGTATGCCTTTGAACAGTCTCTTGTGTGTATCTGAATGGGCCCAAGAACTGAGGGGAACACTGTGAATGTTTTACCATGGTTCTGCTGTGAAATCTTAACATTTGGATATCTGCCTGGGTGTTTGTTGCTGTCTATACAGATAAAGTTGTAGACAGAATCTGATCCTGACTACTGGGCCAATTGTGCACATAAAACCACTACCACCACCATCCCCCAGACAAAAGGAATCTGCCAATTCTGTGAACCCTCTTGAGCTGCTGCTTGTCCCATCTTGTCTCAGTATCATGTAGCTTCTTCAAAAATACTACTCCTTAGACCAAGGGGTCCATCTCTAACATTAATCTTAGAAATTCTGTGAGCTACTTTAAGAATAAAAAAATTTATTTATAAAAAATAAAAATAAAAAATGTACTTGATACATAGATTGAAAAAAATGTGACTTTAGTTACTCAATCATTAAGCATTTAACTACTCATTCTGTACCAGGCATTCTGGTAGGTCTTGTGATACAAAAGGAAATTTTAAACAATTCTTGCCATCAAAAAGCTTAAATTGTAGCAAGGAAGATAATATATAAATACAGCATATACACAAAATAAATACAATGTAATTTGGTGGGGCACACAATAATAACTAGTTACATGTTGTTTATCTCTGTACATAGACTATCTCATTTGATCTGCATTTGCAACTAGGGAAGTCAGGAAAAACCTTGTGTGAGATGGCATTTCATCTAAGTTTTGAAAGAAACCAGAGCTTCTAAGAGGTAGACATGTGGAGAGAATGCATCACAGGCATGGGGAGCAGCAACCTCTATGTGAAGCAGCATGGAGAGGAGATGAATGTCTGTATAAACAGAACAGCAAGAGGGCCAGTTTATCTTGACTGTAGAGTACATGAAGGTCAGGTAGGGATATGGAAGAAAGAATCTATAATAAAACTGGAAAGGTAATTTGGAGCCAGGTTATAAAGGATTTTGAATATAATACTAGAGATAATATGGAGCTACTGGAGCTTATGAAATAGGGGAAATACAGGGTCAGACCTGTGCTTCTGAAAGAACACTTTATCAGCTGCATGAAGACGGTTTGGAGTTAGGAAAGATTTGAGGTAGGAAGACCAAATAGTCTAGCCTGTATGAGTATAGAAAAGGGAGGTGCATAAAAGGGATGTTGTGTGAGTAAAGTCAATAAGTCTTGGCAAATGATCAATAATGCTTAATTGCTCTTAACACAAAAGTCAGAGATGTGGTAAGCCCAAAGTAAGGAATCAGAAGATTTCTGGCACTACCTCTGTAGGACTTTAGCCATTTATTTAACTTCTCTCCTTTGTTTTTTCCTTCTCATTCACTTTTGACTGACTTCCACTCAGAATCATTGCCTTGTTATGATTTATAAGATGGAAATGGTGTATATTGCCATGGAGCTTAAATAAACTGATGCATTCCTATGAAATACAGTGAGAATTCTCAACTCAGTTCCAAACCACTTGCTTTCTTGTTGCTTTTTTTTTTTAAACAGGCAGCCAATGTGGAGAGAACAAGTTTTTATTAAGCACCTACCATGTCCAAGCACTATACTAAAGACTTTACAAATATTATATCATTTAATCACTTATAGTAACTCTGGGAAGTAGGTGCTATTATCATCCCCATTTTACAATTGAATAAAATTGAGACAGAGACTAAGGGGCCTGCCCAATGTCACATGGCTAATAAGGCCAGATTAGATTTTCCTGAAGATCAGTGGGAAAGTATTTATAAAGCATTTTGAGAACTTTAAAGTGCTGTATAAATATTAATTATTATTGTTATTATTATTATTAGACATTTAACTCTGATTTTGGGATGAGTTAATAATTCTTATCTCTCGATTTAATCACATCAGGGAGCTGTGAAGTTATATTTAAATATGTGTGTAATGCTATACAGTTTAATGCGAGATTTATTGTCCAGTCCAGCCCTACCTTATAAACCATGTAGTCTGTATATCTCTCATACAAGAAAATTATGTTCATATTCCTTTAGCCCACTAACTACTTGATACCTACTGCAAGCTGATACAGACTACACCATTGGCAAATCAAGAACTTTAGATTGCTTTTTAAAGTAACATGTATTGATTAAAGGGAAAACTTTAAATTACCTTGAAGCCCTAAAATTTAATGTAATAACAGTGTCACTTATCTCACTTTAACAGATATAGATTAAGCACCTACTATATGACAAACATATTATTTACTATGAAAAAAAAAGACAAAAAAGGTTGCAGTCCTTATCTCTAAGAATCTCATATAAGGAGCTGCTAGGTGACTCAGTAATTAAAGAGTCAAGCCTAGAGATAAAAGGTCCTGGATTAAAATCTGGCCTCAGATACTTCTACTGACTTTTGTAGAGGTTTTCCTTTAAATTCTCTACAGGGCCTTCACCAAAGCTAGTTGAGTCACCCTGGGCAAGTCACTTAACTCAAATTGTTCTTCTGCTTTGGAATCAATACTCAAAGACACATGTAAGGGCTAAAAAAATCATATACTTGGTCATAAGTGACTGCCCATCCACTCGGTATTTCTTGTGGAGATAATAGGGCCAAACTCTTCTGAATGATTGCTGACCTAATTTAGGAAATTTTTCAGTTTGTAGGGCTTGGTAAATTCAGCACAGTGTCATTTGTAAACAGGAACATTCGGAGTAGCACACTATATATATAGAATCCTTCTACTGATGTGAGTTCTGGGGTACAAATCTTCCACTATGCCCAGCATATTCCATTGATATCTGCACAATATCACAAGAACTAGAAGCTGCTGCCCACCCCTGCCCAGCACTTTGGTGAAGCCCCTTTAAAGAATTTAAAGGAAAGCCTCTACAAAAGCCAGTAGGACTAGCATATATAGAAGAGTTACAGTCTACATCACTGGAAAGAGTCCCCTAATTGATGAAATCAAAGATTCAGCAAAATGTGGACATATATTCTGAGGATTCTATCCAGTGTATTACTACAAGTATTTATTAAGTGCCTATTACTTGCCAAGCACAATGCTTGGATACAGGGGATATAAAACCAAAAACAAAACAGTTCCTGCTCTCGAAGAGGTTAAATTCCTTTGAGAGGAAACAAGATGAACACAGATTAAGGGGTGGAAATGCATGGAAATTTTCAGGGTTGAAAGATGGAGTCACTTGCAATGGAGGGTAGGATTTCATGAGTTGTTACAAGCTGGCTCCAGCAACACTGGTAGATATATAGATCTATGAGTCATCAGCACAGAAATGAAAGTATTAATCCATGGAAGCTAATGAGATTATTGAAGGAGAATAGGTAAAAGGAGAGGTTGCAGGAGAGAGAGCCCTGTGGTTTACCCACATCAGTGGTTCCCAAACTTCTTTGGCCTACCACCCCCTTTCCAGAAAAAATATTACTTAGCCCCCTGGAAATTAATTTTTTTTAATTTTAATAGAAATTAGTAGGAAAGATAACCCCCCCTGGATCACTGCAGCATCCACCAGGGGATGATAGCTCCCACTTTGGGAATCAAGGACCCACACAAAGGGGATAGAAAATGGATAAGCATCTAACAAATAGACAAGTATGAGAAAAAGAGGGGAGAATAATTTCTGTACCCACAAATCTTAGAGACTTACAGATAATTTGGGGAAATGGAATTCACAATGATCCTTGTACACTATAGAGGATAGAATAGTCAGTATTTGTTCAATAATCTGGCTATGTAGGAGTCCATAAACTTCTTGTAACATAACCCCTTTGACAATCTTGTAAAACCTAACACACCGTAATAAGAAAGTTTTTTTAATTGTAGTTAAGGGAAATGTTAATTTCAGTTAAATGTTAGTGAAAAGAAAGACATATTATTTTCCCACTCAAGTTCACAGATCCTCTGAAATCCCTCAGAGGGTATATTTATGATATTACCCTTCCAAGTTAAGAACTCTTTCTCTAGAACCATACTGATAAACAGCATGAATTAAAAGATCCTCTCAATTGGCCTATAGTATCTAGTATTTTTTAATTTCAAAATTATAATTTTTGTGAGCCCTAGGCTGAGATTGTTTTACTTTTTATTTCATTATATATGTAATATGCATATTACATATATAACATATATAATAAAAATTCATTAATTTTTATTAGATAGGTTTTTACTTTACTAGAAATAAAATTGTTATGATGTGAGCTGTAATTTTGCAAATGGGGAAACGGAGGCAAAAAGAGTTCAGTGACTCGCTTAAGTTCTTATAGCTCATAAGTGTCTGAGGTTAGATTTCAACTCAGAAACATGAGTCTTCCTGACTCTAGACCTGGTGCCATATCCACTAAACTGTCTAGCTGTCCTATTATTCTATTATTATTCTACTACCCTCTTCCATTTGAAGGGTAAGTTTATTCCATTCACTCTTAGGACAGTATTCTGTTTTTTTCCAGTCTTTTTTTTCTCTCTTTGTTCCCTACCTCCTCTTTACAGATGATTAAGGAGCACAGAAATAATAATAATAATAAAAATAAAGAATACAGTCAGCATTAAAATATATAATTGAAATAATCATCCCACTCTTTGCCCTTTTTTTTTCACCCTGACCATTGGTTTTTACTCATTTCTACCTTTTAAATATTTCCTTATGATTTACATCTGAAATTGAAATTTGTTTCACTTGGGATTATTATCTCCCCAACTCTACCCTCTCTTAAATTCTACTGTTCCTTCTTCCTATTCCCACCTATTTTTCCTTATTGAATTCAGTGCATTTCTACAACAAATTCTTTGTGTGTGCCTGTGTGTGTGTGTGTGTGTGTGTGTGTGTGTGTGTATGGGTGTGTCCAACCATCCTTTTCCTGTTTCAGATACAGTAAAGCTTATTTCATGGCCTGTCCTCCACCCTGTCTTCTTTGTAAACAACTAAGTCTAAGAATTAGTGCAAATAATAAATTCCCTGAAGTACTTGCATTTTCAAATGCAAGCATGTTTTATTGAGATAGAACCAATATAATTATAACTCTGAATAGTGTGAATTTGAATATATGCAGGCACCTGTCTCACAAAGTTATTTTGACAATCAAAGGAAATAATATTTCTAAAAAGACCTGTAATAACTGTAGTTCCTGGTATAGAGGAGGCACTATGCAAATACTTATTCTATTCCCTTCCCCTCTTATCTCCTCTATTTGGGTTTCACAGGTCTAGTCTTTTTTTTTTTTCCAGGCATGCTTGAAAGTCTTTTATCCTACTAAAGATCTATTACCTCCCCATCCTCCACCCCATAGGATTATATTGTTATGCAGCATGAGTTATTATTGGTTGTATTTCCCCCTCCCCATTTTAAAATTACATTACCTTTCTGAATATCATATTCCAAGATTTCCCTTCCTTTGTAATAGTTTTAGCAAAGTTCTATCTGGTTTTCTTGTGGGGTTTTTTGATATTCAAAGCTTTCTTTTTTCTTTTTCCTCTCTTTCTCTCTTTCCATCTCTTAAAGTGCACTGAGAACCTTTTCACTTTGCATTAGCCCACCATGAACTACCTACCCGCCTCTCTCTCTCTCTCTCTCTCTCTCTCTCTCTCTCTCTCCCCCTTTCTCTTGCATTATTTTTTTTCTTTGACAGAAATGCTTTAGATATTGGCTGAGATATCCCTGAGTGTTTTAGGTTTCTTTCCAGAAATGAACTTTAGATTCTTTTTATTTTCATCTTGCCCTTTGACTCTAGAAAATATGAACATTTTTTAATGCTTTCTTAAAATATTGTATCTAGGTTTTTTATCTTATAATTTCCAGGATATACAGATATTTTATTATTATTTCTTCTAATGCTGTTTCCAAGTAAGTTGTTTTTGATGGTAAATACCTTATATATTCTAATTTTTCAGTTTTTTTACTTTGTTCTGTATTTCTTGTTTGATGGAATCATTAAGTTCTGTACTCTCTTTTTTTAAGGAGTCTAGTATCTGGGTCTGGTCTTCTTCCAGTTCTAGAGTATTTATTCTAAAAAATTTTCTTTGAAGAATGCTAATATCATTTCAAATTTCAATTTTTATCTTTTATTTCATTTGACTTAGCCACTCCTGGAGTCCTTGTGGCCAAGCCATTCTTTTCTCTGAGGGACTTCTTCTATTTATTGTGGAGTTGATCTTTTCTATATTTTTCTTTTAGGTTATTCTTAGCACTATGATTTCTTCCGTGGATTCAGTGTTTTCCTCTATATATTCATGTTCCAACTTCAGTTTTTGTCATAAGCTTTTATAACATGATCAGGCTCCAACCTTTCTTGGTATCTGAAGTGAGATAGAAAAGCACTTTTTGGTCTTTTCCCTTCTATAGCCTGTATGCCTCTGCCACTGCTGCTCTGAATGGAATGGATTGTAGTAGACTGAACCCTTTGTCACAATTCCTGGTTTCTACTTCTGCCTCTGTGATAGCCTAAATATAAGTACTAGTCTTGGTCACATTTATCACTGTCCCCTTCTCCTTATATAGAATCCAGTTAGGAATTGTTTCTATCCCCTATTATGACTTTGAAAGGCTCTAGCTATTGGAGATTGGACTTATCTTTGCCCTCTCAAAAGTTCCTCCAGTATATAAGCAGCCTAGATACACTGCTAACCTTTTTTTTTTTTTGCCTGTGGAAGCATTGCTTTAAGTGCTATTTGAGCAACCCCATCACAAGAAGAGCACTGAATTTACTTTCTTTTAGGAGCACTGGCTTTCCATCTCTTAAAGTGCCCTGGGAACCTTTTCACTGTGCATTGGCCCACCATGAACTACCTATATCCCATATGGCTGCTTTTACTGACTAGAGCCTGGATTTTACTGGCTTCAGGCCCAGATGATAGGGAATTCGTGTAGGCTCTTAACTCCCTTCATATGTTTCCTTTTATTGAATGCCCAGAAACTTCTGGCAGATTTCTGAAAATCCTAGTATAGAGAAAGGCTCTTATTGGTGTTTCTCTATGGAAATAGTGTCAGATTTTTATATCCCTGGGCTCATAGATCACTACAAATGGAGACTACAGCCATGAAGTTAAAAGGCACTTGCTCCTTGGAAGGAAAGCTATGGCAAATCTAGGTAGCATATTAAAAGGCAGACACCACCTTGCCAACAAAGATCCAGATTTTTAAAACTATGGCTTTTCCAATAGCTATGTAGCTGTGAAAATTGAACCATAAGAAAAGCTGAGTACCACAAAATCAACACTTTCAAATTGTGGTGCTGGGGAAGACTTTTGGACAGCAAGGAGATCAAATTAGTCAATACATAAAGAAATTAAATAAGACCGTGCACTGGAAGGTCAAATAATGAGAAGACAGGACTCATTGGAAAAGCCCCTGGTGTTGGGAAAAATTGAAGGCATAATGAGGAGATGACTGAAGATGAGATGGATAAATAGTTTCATGGAAACAAGGAACATAAACTTAGACAGACTTTGAAATATAGTGGAAGACAGAAGGACCTGGCATGCTATGGCCCATGGGGCCACAAAGAGTCAAACATAAATGATTGACTGAACAATAGCATCATTAACTATGTTCTTCTCAGATAGCAGTGCTCCATATGTTACTCCTTTAGATTTTTGTTGAGGTGTTTGTGGAAGACTGGGGCTCATCTAATACATTTCATGTTGCTATCTTAACTGGAAGATCCAACTTGTACAGTGTTAATGAAAGAAAGGGTTTTACACCCCCAAAGAAGCTATGGAAAGATTACCATGCTCTCAAACAAAAAGGAGGAAATGGATTGATACATACTATCAGAGCATATGATAAGGAGATTAAAATTTTACAAGGTGGGGGAGGCAGCTGGGCAGCTCAGTGGATTGAGAGCTAGGCCTAAAGACAGGAGATCCTTGGTTCAAATCTGGCCTCAGACACTTCCTAGCTGTATGACCCTGGGCAAGTCACTTTACCCCCATTGCCTAGCTCTTACCACTCTTCTGCCTTAGAACCAATACACAATAGTGGTTCTAAGATGGAAGGTAAGGGTTTTTTTTTAAATTACAGGAATAATCTTAGAATAAACTTTCTTCACTTCACAGAGTAATAAAAAGGCTGACAACCACTATATACTACTGAATTTGTCAAATGAAGGTAGTTTATCTCTAGATGGAGCCGTGGAAAGGGCAAAGATCTAAGAAAAACATCAAAAGGCACTACATGGGCCATCTCCCCATGAACTTAACCAACAATATGTTGACAAAAATCTATTTGTAGAAACAGAGGTTTATGGTAGTGATTCAGTGTCATTGCCAATAGTAATTATAGTTAGTTATCTTCAAGTAATTCAGACTGATCAAAGCAGATTATGAAATGAAATGTTGGAAAGCACACAAAAGATAGCAGTTTGCAAAAATTTAGCATCTACTAGTTATCTAGAAAGAAACTATGAGGTAGCTAGAATTACATACCAGAAGGTTGATATCTTTTATAAACCAACAGATGACAGATCCCATCTTGCAAAAACAAACCCCAAAATATCTTTGGGTAGTCAACAGATAAAGGATACTGAAACTTGAGCATCATTACAAACAGAATGTTCTTCACATTCTGCCCAGGAATAATATTGAGCCATAAAAAAAATTGTGAAGTACTTTTTTTTCCCTATATACATACATAGCTTTTATTTGGGCATATCTGTTTGTATTAACTAAGCCTTTTTTTTTTCTAAGGATTCCCTCCTGGAGAGATGAGTGAAAGGTTACATATTTCTAAGTTAATAGATAGTAATAAGGAAACACAAACATATTAATGAGCTAACTTTCCAACTAATAATAAACCTTGCATGCTTAGAGTAGTTTATAAATTTGTAATTCATAATGTTATGTTAGAACTTGAGAGAATTGTACTCTGAGTATTTTTTTATGTTTGCATTACTCAAAAGACTCTAAAATTACATATTTTATATAAAGTATTCCTGAAAAGTTGTATATCAATCAAATCATTTTAGAAATAACTGTCACCATAATAAATATTCACATTCAACAAACTTCATGGAATGAAGAGCTATTTAGAGATCTTAGAGAAGAAATTAAAAGCCAGGAGAGAACAGAACCATCCCTGTCAGTATCATCCCTGTCAGCCTGTCTGCTCCTGGAGTTGTCCTGAATATTCTTTCAGTGTATCTGTAGAAAATATGCTAACATCTTAGTACTCTGTTACAAAAAGCACTCATTTTATCCACCTGTGCAGAAGTCCACTGGATATTATATATAAAAACATTATAGCAAGAAAGTTACTTTTTCTTAATACAACCATTCTGGAGAGCAAAAAAAGGGAAAGGATGTATATGGACAAAAATATCTGCAGCCACTTTGTTTGGAGTGGCAAAGAATTGGAAACAGGGCAAGCTCATCAGTTGGGGAATAGCTGAACAAGTGTGGGATATTGTTGTAATGGAATGTTATTGTGCTGTAAGAAATGACAAACAGGTTGGTTTCAGAAAACCCTGGAATTGATAATCAAGTATGAAGGACTAAATATTATCAACAATTTAAGTTTCCAAGATAATCCCAAGGGACACATGATGAAAAATGCTATCCATAGCCATAAGAGGAGCTATCAGAATCTGAATGCAGAGCCAGTGATACCATTTTCCACTTTACTTCATTTTTCTTATGTATATAGTATGTGTCTTATTTTACAGCCTGAGGAATATGGAAATATATATAGCATGACAGCAGTGGCATAAACCATATCAGATTATTTACCATCTCAAGAAGAGGGGATATGAGGGAGACAGGGAGAGAAAATAGATCACAAAAGTTCAAAAACAATTTTTAAAAATTGTTTCTATGTATAATTGGGAAAAAGATTTTTGAATAACATTTTTTAAAAGAAAGTGACCTTTTTATTAGACCAAACCCCATCAAAAAGGTAAGAACAAGAAGAGTATATGATGATGATGGTGGTGATGATAATAGCTGGCCCCCTAATATGACATTGAGTGAGTCCTTTAATTTCTTGGGGCCTCAGTTCCTCATTGGCAAAATGAAGGGATTGGACTACATTGCTGTGCTCTAAATCTATCATCCTATGATAACCTCAGGATTTGTGAAGTATCGTATGTGTATCATTTCATTTTATCCTTGCAAAAAAAAAGTACAGTATCCTTAATGTCAACAGCCAAAGCAGCTTTGTCTTTTATGGTCTACAAGATCCACACACAAAAAACGATCAGTTTTTCACAAACTCTATCAAGGCCAATGGCTGCTTGCCAGTTCAATAAGCCTTCTGACTTTTCTTAAATTTTTGTTTTTGTTCACAAGGGTAGTTTCAAGGACTATTGTGGTTATACTTGGCAGCCTCTATCTTAAATATCTCTTCTTTAGCTAGGAAGAAAAGTTGAAGTACATTTAAGCAATAGTTAGTTCAGCCTTTCACAATATTTTTCATTCAGACATTCTCTTGAGAAATAAAGCTCTATATCTGTCTCCACCTAGTATTTAATTCCTTGACTTTCAACTTAAAAGTGGTTCTTTGAGGTTGTTAAGGTGGATATTTGCATCGGTTTAAGTAGTTCTATTTGTTTGCTAGATGGAACAGGAAAGTGAAGGACCATTGGAAGTTATCATAATTCTCTGTTATGGTGTTTTTTAATATTTGGTTTGAAAATGTTGTCTTCTATACAAATTAGATATAGCTATAATGTTCTGGGAATCTATGGAGGCTTTCATATTATCAGGGTTTGATATAGTCTATGATTTGCTGCTACCACCAACAAACAGTGTTTTAGGATTCTGTCTTTCATCTCCTTTTTTTCCCCCCAAACCTTTATCTTGTGTATTAGAATCAATATTTAGTATCTGTTCTAAGGTAGAAAAATGGTAAGGAGTAGGCAGCTAGACTTGCCCAGAGTCACATAGCTAAGAAGTATCTCTATAAGTCTTTGCAGAACTCTACCCAGGGACTCTACACATTCATTCATGGAACACTATCTTAGGCCAAGTCTTCTTAAGCTGTCTTATCTTATAATACCCACCTCTTTGCCTGGAAACACACACACACACACACACACACACACACACACACACACAAGATTAATCTATTTTTCCCATTTATGTTCTTGGCAAGTTTCAGATTCCTTGAGAACTTAGAAAAACAAAATTTTGCTGACTATAAGCAATCTTGCGTACGTAAAGGCTTTATTGACCTCACACAGAAATCTCTTTTTTTCTCCTTCCTCCTAGCTCTACCTGAAGAGATTCCTCAATCCTTTTTTTTAGTTTAATTTTCTTATTCTCACACCAGCCAACACTAAACACAATGAGAATTTCCACAATAGAGCAGAACAGAAAAAGAGATTTGCACAGCCTGCTCTGAATTACCACCATGTCTACTTTGCTTTACCTTCCAAGTGTCCAACAGATTTAACATGTGGCTTTCAGAGCTCTATGACTTATCTATGATATTCTCCAAGCCATCCTTTCCATTATTTCCATCATGTGGCTGCTTTAGTTCTAACAACCAGAATGGTTATGAGCTGCCTGATAACAACCCCCATTGTACTGTTGTGTCTAATGTTGCAGATTTCTTGCTTCACTTTGGAACCCACCTTCCTCACCACTATGACAACTGTCTGTCAATGGGGTGGTTTGAATCCAGCTGAAATTTCCATAATTTTTTTTTACTCTCAGTAATATGAGAACTCTAAGTGACTTTATCGTCTCAGGAAATGGTGGAGTCAGATCTGGCAGAATGACTGTCAGCTGCACCAGGTTAGGTACCATCATGGTGGCATCTTAATATTCTCAAAGCTTCTTTTTCTGTTACTACCACATCATTATAGGCACTTATTTGAGAAGCACATCTTCAAATCATTAACTTGAATCTAATTTTTAGTGCTCCTTTTTTTTGTTTATTTGTTTGTTTTTTAGTAAATAAATGAGCCTTTCCTTCTCTTCTTTTTATATTTACCCAGGTTTCAGGTTGTCTGACTGTTACCAAAAATTACTTAAATGCAGATGAGAAACATCAATAATCCAGATACATAACATTAAATATTTCATCTGTTTTTATACAAATGTCAGTATCATTTTCTGCCATGACAGAAAAGTGGTCACCAAAACATGTTAGACATGAGAAGTGAGGTGGGTAGGTGAAATTCAGATTATTCCTTCCACATCATGACTTTCCCCATCACAGTTTCAGTATATCATGGGTCAGCATAACAAAATAAATGGGAATTTGGGGGGGGGGAATTTTGCAAAAACTGTAGATGATATGCAAAGGTCAGCAGACTACAGAGAAAAAGAAACTTAGAAATGTATACTTAACCAAAATTTACAAAAAAGGTTCTGTAAACATGCCATTAAAAAAAAAGAAAGACAAGAAAAAAAAAATTTAGACTTATTCTCTGGTGCAAAGAGAGTGCCAAAAAAATTTAGTGGGATTTTCCATATTGCAGTAGTGCCATGTCCCCAACCCTCTAGAAATGGAAAGGATAACTATAGTTGAAAGATTGCTGAATCTGAAGTCAGAAAAGCCTGTGTTTAAATCCTGTCTCAGGCACTTACAAAGCTATGTGGCCCTAAGCATGTGACTCAACCTCTCTTGGCCCTCTGTAAAAAGGGGATAATAATCATACCTCCACGGATCAAGTGAAATAATATAAACAAATGCTATATCAGTACTAGCAAGTATTATTGTAACTCAAGATTCTTGAAATGACTGGAAGACTCATCTGGTACTGCTTAATCAAGAGTAAGAGTAAGAGTAAGTAGCTAGAGATGGGAGGTCCTGGGTTCAATTTGGCCTCAGACATTTTCTAGCTGTGTGACCCTGGGCAAGTCACTTAAGCCCCCATTGCCTAGCCCTTACCACTCTTCTGCCTTGGAACCCATATATAGTACTGATTCTAAGATGGAAGGCGAGGGTAGGTATTTCTGCTTTTAGGAAGCGAAGTGGCACAGTGGATAGAGTTCCAGGCCTGGAGTCAGGAAGTCACATATTCTTGAGTTCAAATCTGTCCTCAGACACTTACTTGCTGTACGACTCTATGCAAGTCATTTAACCCTGTTTGCCTCAGTTCTCTCATCAGTCAAATCAGCTGTAGAAGGAAATGGCAAACCACTTTAGTGTCTTTACCAAGATAACCCCAAATAGGGTCACAGAGAGTCAGACCCAATTGAAAATGACTCAACAGCAACAGAAAATTTCTCCTTTCAAATGAAATCTGACTTTTCATCAATCCATGGTAGTATTTTTTTTCCTTTTTCTTAGACCTGAAGTACTTGACAAAGTGCTTTCACTTAAGTGCCATCCTGCACAAAGACACTTGTGAAAAGATATGGAACATTGGAAATGCCTGAGAGTAGTTCACTTTGAAGCCTGAAATGATTTTTAAAACTGACTCTCCAATTAGAAGAGTCTTGATAGACCTATTTATTCATTTTAGTACTTTGGCATAACTCAGTCTGAATTGAGATTATTTTCTATCCATCAGAACAGTAGCCTTCCAAAGAATTGGTTTTAGTTTATTTTCATTCCCTTAAAGACTACAGGGTTCCATGTTAAATGGCTTCTCTTCACTTATTTAGAAAGAAAGCCATTTAGAAAGAGGACTAGCTTGCTACTGTTAGGACATTGGGCAAGTCACACTGATGTGGACCTTCCTCTGTCTTCTTATCTTTAAAATTACAAGATTGTACTAGATGGCTTCTGAGGGCCCTTTTAGCTCTAAATATGCAGTATAATCCTGTGATCTTATTATACTTTATCTGAATAGAGTAGTTGTCATGTTGAGGAACCAAGATCATTTCCCCTTTTATCTAACATTCAATACCTGGATTACTGTCTATATTTCCTCCTTACTACCCAGTGATTAGTCTTTCAAGCCCCCAATTCCTCAATCTCTCTCTCTTTTTTTTTTTTAAATTAAATAACCTGGGACCTTCTGTCTTGGAGCCAATTTCGTATTGGCTCCAAGACAGAAGAGTGGTAAGGGCTAGGCAATAGGGGCCAAGTGACTTGCCCAGGGTCACACAGCTGAGAAGTGTCTGAGGCTAGATTTGAACCGAGGACCTCCCATCTCTAGGTCTGGCTCTCCATCCACTGAGCCACCCAGCTTCACCCCTCAATCTCTTTAAATCTTATGCCCTACCCTTTCATTCTACCTAACCATTCAATGGGAAGGTATACATACTAGATCTTATCATTAGTCACAAGTGCTCCACTTGATAAAATAAAAACTCTCTCTAACCATAATCTCCTATCTCTGCCAAACCTCAACCCTTTTAAATTGATTCTTCACTCTCCTAAAGATCTTCACTCTTTACTCCTCCATACTTTTTCAGGCCATTAACTTTGCTCTGACTTCACTTTCCTTCTTGCCCACTTAATCAATTCAACTCTCCACCATAATAGGCTTGCAAATCCCTCACCTTACTTCTATTTCCATTTATCCCTTGTCAAAATTCAGCCCCCAATTAATCCCACTGTCCTCTTCCACTGTTCCTACTCATGAACTGCTTAATTGCTGGATAAAGTTACACAACTGGGAACACTAGAAATTTATGTTATACAGTTTCAATGAGGCTCTCAATTCAACAAAACAATCTTTATTCCTCCCTAATTGATTCCCTTCCTCATTCCCCAGAATCTCCTGTCCTCAGTCCTCCCACTAACCTCTCTCACTTGAAGACCTTGCGTCCTGCTTTACAGTAAAAATTGAGAAAGTAGTGAAGGCCTGGCCATTAGCTCTCTTTACCTCATCTCTTTAATTCTAAATCTCATATCATCATCCTGAGTCTTCCCTCTCCCTCCTAGTAAGGTAGCCCTTCTTAACAATACTTACTCTCTTCTGTATGTGGCTTTAATACGATCCCTTCTTGTCTTCTGCAGGAGATTGCTCACTTCAGTCATTCTTCTGTCAATTAATCTTGGTTCCTTTCCTACTACCTTCCAAAAAGTACCTTCCTTCATCCTTAAAAATTTGCAATAGAACCTATCCATCCTCAAGTTATCATCTTATATCTCATTTCTCTATCTCATCCAAACTCCTAGAAACAGTGATTAGTGATGAGGAGGAAGAAGAGGAGGAGGAAAACTAGTATTTGTGTATTCTAAGTTTTGCAAAGTTCTTATTTAATCTCCACAACAGCCCTGAAAAGTAGTCACTATTATAATTCCCATTTTATAGTTTAAGAAACTGAAGCAGTCAGAGGTTAAATGACTTGCTAGTCACATAACCAGTAAGAGCCTAAGGTAATACTTGGATTCAGGTCTTCCTGACTCCAGATCTAGTACTCCATCTACTATACCACCCATATTTTATACCCTCCTGCCTTTTAATCCCTCAGGGTGAGATTTTGAGGTGAGCCCACTGAGCACAGAGTGGGATAAAGATTCAAGGAGAGAAAAGGTTTTAGAAAGATCAGCTATTGGGTCAGCCAATAAGGATTCTGAAAGGGTCAAAAGCAAAAGAGCTTGTAACATTTAAAAGAATTATTTTTTTATATTAAAATTAACAGATCTTAAAAGAGACTATAGAAGAGGCAATTTGGTCCTGAGATTTTCAGACTAGGGGAAAATTCTTCTCAATTGACTGGAACCCCCATATCTGATGGGCGAATGGTGAAAATAAATCCTTTTTTTCCATACTGGGATTTCCAGGTCATGAATAACAATAAGCTGCTTTCATTTTAGCTCACTTGGTTAGATAATCAGAGAAAGTTAAATGAATGGAGAGGAGTAGGAGTATATGTGTGTGTCTGTGTGTTTACCCTGGACAATAACCTTTCATTGTTATCTACTCGACTAGACAGACTGATTTTGCAGAGAAACTCCATCCACAGTTGTACCCAGCTTGGTTTACGTCCTTCTTGCCTTTTGTTTTATTGCCAAATATAATTACCAAGTCTGAAGCAATGTCTGGCCAGCATAGCTTCTTCTTTTGCCCCACTTTCACATGGCCTTCTTGTATTATAGGTCACAAAAGCTTAAACTGAGGCGTTAGAATAAAAAAGCAGGGTCTGTACTTTGGTGGTCTAACATTTTTGGTTTCTTTGTCTTCCATGTTAGTAGATAGGTCAAAAAAGTCTCATGAGCCCAACTCCAAATATTAATAAAAGTTTTTCTTTGCTGGCCCACCTGAGGTCATGTCCCATATAACATCTAATTACTATCATTCTATGAAGCACTGTGAGATTTCTCCCCTAACATCAAAGGATAATTATTATCCTATAATTATGACAACATAATTTCAAGACATCCTTTAATCTAATTCTTATTCTTATTCTTACCTTTTGGTTTCATATCCATTTCATTTCCAGAAAGATATTAAACAAAAACAGTGCTTTCTCACTATTTGCTACTTCTATGATCTGATGTTTCTTAAACACTAGCCCATGGATCATTTCCCCCCATTCTCATTTGTCTCTCTGATCATGACCTCCTACTTTTCCATCTCTCCATTTGCTTTATTCATCTTAAAACTATTATTTATCCTCATCAGGATAAATCTTTGGTCTGTCAGCCATCATTACTGGTCAAGATCTTCTATATCTTGACTCTATAGTTGATCTTGAGAGCAAGGACAGTGTCCTTTTGTGGTTGTTGTTGTTTTATTTTGCTTTTGTATCCCCAGAATCTTTCTAATAGTGAGTGTTCAATAAATATTGCTGTATGGGATTCCTCAAATTCTGGTATATGCACTAAAACCTTACCACAGAATAATCCTTTTATCTTTAGTTTAAATAATCCCTATTCCTTACCCCTTAGAGCTCAGTTCTTGTATTTTTTTATTCTTCTTTGAAGTGTCTCAGACTGTTCTACAATTATCTTAAAATTATGAAATCTCAAAGGAACACAGCCCTCCAAAGGGTCTGACCAATATGTAATACAACAAAGGATTTACCTTTTATATTCTCTATATTCCTGTTTATATACCTTTTTGCTGACAGCACTACTCTGAGGACTTCTCCTTATCTTGTGATCCATCCTAAACCCTAGGTTGTTGTTTTTTTTTATCTTACATACAGTTCTTCCCCATTTTATAAATGTGAGATTTATTTTTTATGTAAAATGTAAAATTTTCACTTTTAAGAAACTGTATCAGATAGCTTGAAACTCTGGGAAATATTGGTTATTAAAACACTAGATCTATGCCAACCAAATTTCTTCAGCACCATTCTCTTCCCAGTCATAGCCTTGCTCTCTGGAAGATTACTTGGGAAGAAATATTAGGCTACTTGCTAGAGAGCTTTTTCAAAATTTAATTTTTTCCTTCTTTCCTTTATTTTAATATTTTAAACCCTTATCTTTTGACTTAGAATCAATACTGTATATTGCTTCCAATGCAGAAGAGTGGTAAAAGCTAGGCAATTAGAGTTAGGTGACTTTGCCTAGTCATCACACAGCTAGAAAGTGTCTGAGGCCAGATTTGAACCCAGGAACTCTTATCTCCAGGCCTGGCACTCCATCCCCTGAGCCACCAACTTTCCCTTCTTTTCTTTATTGATGGACCATGTGTATTTTGATTTAGTTTCCATAGTATAGTTTTGTTTGTTTTTTAACTCAATCTTTTTTTAAAATTTAAAGTATTAGAGGCTAATATCATTTGATATTTTTTCTATTTTCTTTTTTAATGTCTTATTGATTTCATGGCTGGTGAAATAAAAAGAGGCAAAAGACAGAGCCTGCTCCTGAGGGAGCTCACAATCTAATTACAGTTTTTTAAACTATCTTGTAGTTTGTAACAGCCAGGTACACAAAATATTCAGAAACAAATGATAAATCACAAAAGAATGATGAAGTTTTCCTCCTTCTGATAAATGATATTTGTATATATTTCCTTCCATTGAGGAGAAAGATATATTTTCAGATGTTAACTATTTTTTCAGTGGAAGAAATTTAAATCTTATTAAAAAATTAAATTTACCTATATGCAAGCTATTTTTTCTTCAAAGATCTCATAAGATTCTCCTCATTGTTCTTTAAATATTATTTTTGGTACCTTTTTGTATATGGCATAATATGTGTAATATTATTATTAATATTAATTATTATAATAAATTATAATAAATGTGCTTAGCCAAGAGAAACAAATTCTTTTAGTTATATCCAGAAATCTCATTCTTTTTTCCCTCTTCCTCCCATTCCTCCCCTCTCCCCAAGAAAGCAAGTAATAAGATATTAAAAATGTACATCCAGGGGCAGCTAGGTGGCTCATTGGGAGATCCTGGGCTCAAATTGGGCCTCAGACACTTCCTAGCTATGTGACCGTGGGCAAGTCACTTAACTCCAATTGCCCAGCCCTTACTGCTCTTCTGCTATGGAACTGATACTTAGTTTGTATTCTAAGACTAAAAGTTAGGGTTTTTTTTAAAAAATTCTAACATCTATTCATTCATGCATTACCAAGTGATGACCTGATGAAAAACATCCCTGAGAACCCAAATTAAACAGAAGTCAACTTGACCACTCTCTGAATTCTGGAGTTATGTAAGACCTTCTTTGGAGAATATAGTAGTAGTAGAAAATAGTACAGTAGTGATAAGCTTAGGTAATAACATTTTTTAATCCATTTCTAATTGAAAGCATAATATCCTCTTACACAGTGTCTGTGTCACTACTAGTCCCTGCTTACTGTTTAGTAGTGTTTGAGACTTTGTGACTACAAATTTTACCATAGAAGCTGTAAGTCACCATCTTTACCTTGACTAGTCTGGTGAAGTCAGGCTTGTTTAAATAGTGGGGCTTTTTTGACTTTTTAGTGAGTGGATGACTGCCCACTTCCAAAGTATCTTAATTTTCTCTGTAAAGTCTTTATCAGTTTCATCTGATTTGACATATTTCTGCTTCTGGAAGAATGCAAAAATATTTCCTTTTTCTCCACAAATACCTGATAGGTTTAATAATGTTTTGTTTTTCTGCATCTTGATCATATGCTAGGATGTTATAGAGGGAATTTACACTTATTCAGTTGTAATAGAGGTGATTCATGCTTCAGACAGGGATATGATAAGATGGTCTCAGGTTGTACAAACTGCCCATTGGTAGCTTAGCTAAGAAGAATTCTCCTTCCAACCTATCCGGGTAGAATATTAGAATTAGAATTGTGAAATCACCATGAAAGATGAAGAATAAAATGAACAGAACCAGGAGAACATTTATGCAATAATAACACTGTAAAGACATACAACTTTGAAAACTGTAAGAACTGTGATCAATATAGTGATCATCCATGATTTCAGAGGACTGATGATGACTCAAGCTATCCACCTCCTAATGGAGAGGTGATGGATTTAGGAAACAGAATGAGGCAGACACACAGACACAGACACAGACACAGACACAGACACAGACACACCCAGGCACACCCAGAAACATATAGGTATCTCTTCTACATCACAGGGGTGGGGGGACATTGCCCCCCTACCATCTGGAAAATTAATATAAAAATGTTTGGTTCTCCTTTCATATCCAAAAAGAAGTCTGAATCTTTTCTTTTAAAATGGAGCATTTATAGTACTTTATTGTAAATTTGGAGTTAAATATTTGGTCATCCAGTTTTTTATGAATTTCTGAATTTCTATATTCTATAATCTGAGAATCTTTTTCTGTCATCTGCTGCCCTTTGTATGTTGTCTGCAACTTCCACAAAATTTCTCAATTTAATTTCTTATGCCAACCTAGGATATATAAAAACTATGATAGTAGGGAAGGAATACCAGTACCTTTGTATAGAGCCAGTGGAAGAATTTGTTTTTCTTGACTATACATAACTGTTTCAAGAAATATTTTTTTTCTTTTCAGTGGTGCAAAGAATAGGAAGGAGAGAAAATCGATTTCAGCTAGTGTTTTAAAAAACGCTTAAAAATAGAAAGGTTAGAGGTGTAAACTGTTGTGTGTACCTTTAAATGAGGTTACTATATTTTTACTTAATTATTTTACTTTGTTACATAAGAGCTCTCATAGGGTGGAGAGAATGTGCAAATGTTTATAATGTAAAAACAAAATGGATCACTAAAACTTTAAAAAAATACATTTAATCACCAAATATTTACTTATAGGATTTTGTGTTTAATTTTAAGGTTTCCTGTTTAACCTTTTCAGCAAGAGAATATCTAAAAATAATTCAGATTGCAGTGAAGTTGAATTTGTAGCTTAGAGGGGCAGACAAGATTTGAAGAGTTGTTATGTTGGGCAAATTCCATTATCTGGGACAGAAAAAGAAATCAGAGCTTACTGAAGAGGAAATCAGAATTTAAGCATACCTAAGTCTCATAATTAGTTGCTGATAAAATACTATTTTATTTTATGTTTGTCATGCCATAGTGGAATATCAGTTGAGTCTCAGCTCTAGCAGAAATTGTCTAAGCTTTGGCAAATTGCCTTTGTTAAATCTCAGTTTCCTCTCCTATAAAATGTGAGTAATAATATTTATATCACTTAGACTCACATAGTTATTACTAAAATTTTACTTGGTAAGCCTTAAACTATAATATCTAAATATGAATGATTACTGAATTTTTTACTTACCCTATGATTATTTCCATTTTAAGTTTCTTAGGGTGAGGTGACTGGTGAATTAGCCTATTAACATTATACATGCCCTGTGTGGAGTTATTTTTGTATGCTACAAAACTGTTATGCTTTTGAAGAATTTGAGTTGGAATGTGAGGGATTAGTCTGTAAGTACTAATGGGAATGCCTGGAGCTGTCCATTCTAGGTTAACTAGAATTTTCTATTTGTGTTAATGAAGTAGAAAGAGCACCGAGATTTTATTTTCAGTTCACCTTTAGAGGTGAATTTGTTTTGTTGTGTTTTGTTTTCATTTTTATTTTGAATATTTTCCCATAGTTACTTATTCATGTTCTTTCCCTCTCCCTCAAGCCCCCTTAGCCAATGCACAATTCCACTGGATTTTACATGTATCATTGATCAAGATTTAGAGGTGAATTTGTAAAATATTTACTTTTAAAAATAGTCACAATTCATGTACTCAGTTTTGTATCCTTTCTCTATCCCATCCCTGTGAACAGTAATCAAATTAACATTGCCAGCTAGGTGGCACAGTGGATAGAACACCTAGACTAGAGACAGGAGGACCTGATTTTAAATGTGACCTCAGATACTTCCTGGCTGTGTGACCCTGGCTAAGTCATAACTCCCATTCCCTAGCACTTACTGCTCTTTTGCTTTGGAACTGACAGTATCTTTCTAAGAGAGAAAAGGGTAAAAGCTTAGAAACAGAAATTTAACTTTGCCATTTTACATATAGAAAAGAGCTTGTTAGCTAACTATCCTATAGTTCCCCTGGTCATCACTGTGATTTCTCAGATCCTTTTCTTGCCCATTAAAATTCAAGTGCCTGGCTCTTTTTTTTCCCTTAATTTCTCTCTCTCTCTCTCTCTCTCTCTCTCTCTCTCTCTCTCTCTCTCTCTCTCTCTCTCTCTCTCTCTCTCTCGCTTTTGGCACAAGCCTTGGCACAATGTAAATACTAAATAAATCCTTTTTCATTTTAAAGGAGACCAAATAAGTGTACATGATGTTTAGAAAAATATGCTAGCACCAAAACAGGGGAATCAAATACAAATTTACTTCTCCTCACATTCAACCCACTATGCAGTATTTGCCATTCACCTTTTAAATTGTCTCTCTTAAGTCTTTTAGTTAAACCTAACCTTCTAGGAAAATATACAATTGAAGCTAAAAGGAAAACAGTGAAAGTTCATTTATCTCTTGTTTCACATATTGTCTATGCCTATGTTGCTACCTATTCTTTCCTCATTTGTCTTGGAATTTGGGATGCAACTTGGGTGCACCTTCTGAGTTATAATTGTTAGCCATTTCCAGTTGTATCTGACCCTTTGTGACCCCATTTGAGATTTTCTTGGCAAAGATATAGGAGTGGTTTGCCATTTCTTTCTCCAGCTCATTTTACAGATGAGGATATGAGGCAAAGAGGGTTAAGTGACTTACACAGAGTCACACTGCTGGTAAGTATCTGAGATCAGATTTGAACTTAGGAAGAGGTCTTCCTGATTCCAGGTCTGTCATGGTATCCACTGTGCCACCCCTCTACCCCTGTATCTGCCATACCTAGCCATTAATAGGTAAATTCAGAATAAAAGAAAATTCACTGCATTGATTTTTCTGCTATAGGTAGTTTGCTTTAACTCTTTTTGAGATATTTTCATTATGTTCATGAAGTAGGATCAAAGCATGACTCAATCTCAGACAAATTTAGGACTTATAACCTATAAGAATACGTTATTGTTGGTCAGTTGTTTCAGTTGTGTTTGACTCTTTGTGACTCATTTGGAGTTTTCTTGGCAAAAATACTGGAATGATTTGCCATTTCCTTCTCCAGCTCATTTTATAGATGAGGAAATTGAGGCAAATGGAGCTAAATGATTAGCCTAAGGTCACACAGTTAAAAAGTATCCAAGATGGAAAATGAGCTCATTTCTTTCTGACCCAAGTCCAAGAACCTAGTTCAAAACAAAACAAAACATAACCTGTCCAGAGTGAATACTATCCAGGTGATAGAGTGTTGTACTAAAGGCTGTAAGTCTTTAGGCTGTTTGTGTACTTTTGTTGTAGTTCTTCATCAGAGGTCAGATGACCCCCACGTCTGTGATAATTTAGAAATTGTTTTTGATAGCAGTCTAATTACAAGTCCTTTCCATCCAGATCTTTGAGTTTTTTCTTAATTTCTTTAGGGTTCTATGACTTTCAGGAAGGCTGATTGAGAGAGAAAGAATTTATTAAAATGCAGTTCATAAATAACTTTGGTGAGCACTTCACAAAATTTGCATGATAATACTGAGATTTTAATTACTTTCAATTTTGGAAGTAATAAAGAAGGTTAAGCTCACTTTCCAGATTTGCTCTACAGATTACTCATCTTTCCTTTCATCAATCAATTCCTTTCTTAAGCAAAATATTCCAGAAGAATAAAGAGTAGAGGCACAAAGGTTTCTGACTGATTCCCTTTTTATCATTATTCTCATCTTCAACTAAAGTTGCAAGTATTGGGAGTTTTACCTTTAAACTTTGGTGCATAGAGGGGGAAATGTCCATTTAGCATGTTTTATAACCATCTGCCCCACAACATTTTAGGGATAATGGGGGGAGGAGCTGGAAACACACACACACATAGAAAAATTGAGGGAAACATTGTATTTTAATTTTTTTTATTCTTTAGAATATTTTCCCATGATTCCATGATTCATGTTCTTTCCCTCTCCCCCAGACGCTACCCCCCTTCCTTCCCCATAGCTGATGCACAATTCCACTGGGTTTTACATGTGTCATTGATCAAGACCTATTTCCATATTATTGATATTTGCACTAGGGTGATAGGTTAGCATTTACATCCCCAATAATATCCCCATCAGCCCAGGTGTTCAAGCTGTTGTTTTTCGTCTGTGTTTCTACTCCCACAGTTCTTTGAGGGAAACATTTGAATATGAAAAACCAATGGGATATAAGGAGGGAAGAGCATCATGCCCTGAGGGGGAAAATAATATACCTTTTTTTTTAAACCCTTACTTTCTGTCTTAGAATCAATACTTGTT
>NC_058130.1:265879715-265978084 GCF_016433145.1 Gracilinanus agilis | reverse complement strand
AAGGAAGGAAGGAAGGAAGGAAGGAAGGAAGGAAGGAAGGAAGGAAGGAAGGAAGGAAGGAAGGAAGGAAGGAAGGAAGGAAGGAAGGAAGGAAAGAGCAAGCTGGTAAAGTGGAAGTAAACCACCTAATGGTTCTCAGTTGTCCCCTTGCAAATGATGGAGTTGCAATCTCCTTTCTAAATTTCCTTACTCCAAAATGACCTACAAAGGATTCAAGGATACTTGACTTTATCAGTTTAAATAATTCTTTCCACTTAATGTGTCACAGCCCTTTTTCTATACTAATTAACTAAGCAGTTAATTGCAGTCACAAAAATAAAAATTCATCAACTGGTCGCCAAACTTCTGATGATGAGCCTCACCACACTTAACTAGGCTTTTCCTTGGAGGACAGACAGATAATATGTTGCTAGGCCTATAAGCCTTTTTAGATTGGTAGGCAGCAACACATTTCAAATAAAGAATTACATGGAAGGAGTGGTGTGAAGGATATTATCAAAAGAGTATATGAACAGGGGGGAAAATGGGCTAGTCACATGAACAGCCCTCACATTCCTTTGATATTCCCTGCAAGAACATGAAAAAGGACCATAGTGTGTTAGGTGGACTCCCTATGGCAAGTTTCTGGGGGAAAAAAGGATAAAAGAATGGATAGGAAGGATCTATTGCAGTCTGGATCCCTGGAGGAAATACCCACATTAATGAGATCAGAAATCACTGGAGTATTAAAGGTCTATCATAGCTTATACCCTTTTCAGAACTCAGTCGTAATACCTCTGGGTCATGATAAGACACTAGAAATTAGAGCTATAGTAAAGGATTCAGACATACACACATGGTTCTGTTTTTACTTATCTACTACCCCAGGTGTTGATGTTGCTGTTCTCTCCTAACATTTACAGACACCCATTGGTGGTCAACTCCTCTCTTATCTCTTCCTCTTAGTATATTTACTATTAAATCCAATATGCAGCAAGCAGAAACAATAATAGCAAAAGGAAGCATTTATTAAGCTCCTCCTATATGTCTGGCATTGTGCTAAGTGTGGGGAATACAAAGAAAGACCAAAAAAAAAAAAATCCCAGCTTTATCTGGGATTTTATCTGGGATATTTCTTTTTTCCATTTAATAATTTTTATTTTTTAGAAAAGTTAACATGGTTACATGATTCATGCTCTTACTTTCCCCTTCACCCCCCGACTCCTCCCCCCCATAGCTGATGCGCATTTCCACTGGTTTCAACATGTGTCATTGATTAAGACCTATTTCCAAATTGTTGTTAGTTGCATTGGTGTGGTAGTTTCGAGTCTACATCCCCAATCATGTCCTCCTCAACCCATGTGTTCAAGCAGTTGCTTTTCTTCTGTGTTTCCACTCCTGCAGTTCTTCCTCTGAATGTGGGTAGCGTTCTTTACCATAAGTCCCTCAGAATTATCCTGTGTCATTGCATTGCTGCTGGTACAGAAGTCCATTACATTCAATTTTACCACAGTGTATTGGTCTCTGTGTACAATGTACTGGGATATTTCTTTATCTCTGTGTAGTTAAGTTTACAATTTAATGGGGGAAGACAATATGCAAACAGTTGATGTTCAACAAGACAGACAAGATGATCACAGAGGAAGACTTTTAAGGGATATCAGGAAAGGTTTCTTTTAACAGATGGGATCTTAGTGGGATTTGAAGGAAGTCAGAGAAGTCATTGAGTGAGGGCAAACAGATTCAGATATTCTAGACTCTACTATAGCCGAATACCCTTTACTCCAGTGGTGCTGAACCTACTGGTCTCTAACCTTATATCAATTTTTAGAGCAGCTGGTGGAGTAGAAGAGGTTCCTAGCTTCATTTCATTTCACCTTCATAGTTGAACATCTTTAAGTATCAAGGAAGACTTTTCAGGAAGGAAGATAAAAGCCAAACATATGCATACATAGGGACAGCTGGGCACCACAGTAGATAGAGAACCATGCCTGGATTCGGGAGAATCTGGGTTCAAATCTACCCTTGCACACTTCCAAGCTGTATGATTCTGAGCAAGTCACTAACTCCCTTTGCCTAGTCCTTGCTCTTCTGTCCTAGAGTTTTTACTAGGACAGAAAGTAAGGGGTTTTTAGGAAAGTTGAATTTTTTCCCCTTTTAAGTTAATGAAGACCAATATCTATGCCCATATACAGACAGAGGTTATAAATTATACACACACGCAGTATTTGTCTTCCCTAATAAAAGGTTATTTACTTAATATGTACTAAGTCCACCATCACTGCAGTTGAATTATGGTTTTATTTCTCTGTGTAGTTAAGCTATAAAGATCATATAAAAATATCGATTAGCCAATTTTCCTTGTTTGAAGAACTCCCTTTATGCATATTTTCAGATTATCATCTTTAGTTCTGAAGAGGGAGACCTACCATAAATCATACCCCAAAAAATTTAGTTTCTGTTTTGTATCCACACATTCAACATGACTTTTAAAAATCAAAATTGTTTTTAAAAGATAATTTTGATATTTATAGCTGCGCTTTTTGTGGTGGCAAAAAACTGGAAAAGGAGGGTATGTCCTTCAATTGGGGAATGGCTGAACAAATTGTGGTATATGCTAGTGATGGAATACTATTGTGCCAAAAGGAATAATAAACTGGAGGAGTTCCAGGTGAACTGGAAAGACCTCCAGGAACTGATGCAGAGCGAAAGGAGAAGAGCCAGAAGGACACTGTACACAGAGACTGATATACTGTGGTAAAATTGAATGTAATGGACTTCTATACCAGCAGCAATGCAAAGACACAAGACAGCTCTGAGGGATTTATGGTAAAAATGCTACCCACATTCAGAAGAACTGCAGGAGAGGAAACATAGAAGATAAACAATTGCTTGAACACATGGGTTGAGGCGGACATGATTGGGGATGTGGACTCGAAACGACCACACAAATGCAACTATCAACAATTTGGAAATAGGCCCTGAACAAGGACACATGTTACAACCAGTGGAAATGTGCGTCGGCCATGGGTGGGAGGAGAGCGGGGGGTGAAGGGGAAAGTAGGGGCATGAATCATGTAACCATGTTAAAAATGAATATTAATAAATGTTTTTTTTAATTTTTTTTTTAATTTTTTAAACCCTTAACTTCTGTGTATTGACTTATAGGTGGAAGAGTGGCAAGGGTAGGCAATGGGGGTCAAGTGACTTGCCCAGGGTCACACAGCTGGGAAGTGTCTGAGGCTGGATCTGAACCTAGGACCTCCCGTCTCTAGGCCCGGCTCTCAATCCACTGAGCTACCCAGCTGCCCCCGATAAATGTTTTAAAAAAAGATAATTTTGTCTGTCTACTGCCAAAGAGCTGTCAGTCATAATGTGGTCAGTGATATAAAATTCAAATCTAAAAGTATTTAAAGTATTGTAAAATACTAAAAGTACTTTTTGTATATTGGCTTCAGCATTTCTTATTATTTTTTTCAAGATCAGAATTTGTGCTGTCAGATATTTTATTATATGTCTATGAAAGAAGTTAAACAAAAGATAAATTAATGTCATTTCAGAACATACATCAGTAACTGTTTCCTTGCTCACAGTGTTGCAGGTGGAGAACTCTTTGACTTTTTAGCTGAAAAAGAATCTTTAACTGAAGAAGAAGCTACTGAGTTTCTCAAACAAATCCTTAATGGTGTTTACTACCTCCATTCCCAGCACATTGCTCACTTTGATCTAAAGGTATGTTGCTATGCATAAAGCAAGGTATAGAAATTCTTTTAAAAATATAAATTTCTATTGGATTTTTTTAAAACTGACAGATTAAGGAGAGATATGAGAGGAAAAGATTTCATTTAAGAACATAATAAATGGAACTACTACCAAGTAAAAGAAAAGATATATATTTTTTAAAAAAACATAGCATGTATTTCACTTTTTTTGTGGAAAAGTTTTGGACCTTGTAGAAAACAACAATTGCATCTTATACATCTTTCTGTTAGTCTTAGACAGGTGCTTTGCACATAGTAGGTGCACAGTATATGTTCAAATAAATTAAATTGAGGAGGTACTTTAAATTTAATTGTGAGCCAACATTTCCTTGGATAAGGGCTGAAAACCACAATTCCATCTACTAGTTATTTTAGATGCCACAAGAACTTCTTCCAACTACATTCCCATCCTGACTGGAGATACTCACAGAAATGAAGGAAGCGGTAGCACCCAGCACAATGTGATGAACCAGATTGGTCATCTCAATTAACTAGCCAATCACAATGGACCTTTCATACTTTCTACAAGACACCATGGGGAATATGAAGAAATTTAAGATATGATCAAAACATTCAAAGAGCTTAGTTATTTTGGGAGAGGTTAAGAAATGTTTTGTAGCTCTTCCTTCAGAATAATATCTAATAGCTTTTTGTTTTTCTCTTCAAAAGCCTGAAAACATAATGCTTCTGGATAGGAATGTCCCAAAACCTCGGATCAAGATTATTGACTTTGGCTTAGCACACAAAATTGACTTTGGAAATGAATTTAAAAATATTTTCGGGACCCCAGAGTTTGTTGGTGAGTTTGGCTTTCCTGTAGGTTAAATTAGATCATGGTAGAAGGATAAACATTTTGCCATTGCAACATTTTTCTCTGTTTTAAGAGGGTAACTTCCAACTATTTGTTTCAAATTTACAAAGTAGTAGCAACCATTGGGTCCCTTATTTCCAGAACTTAACATATGTTTGTTTTTTCTTAGCTCCTGAAATAGTCAACTATGAACCTCTTGGTCTTGAGGCAGATATGTGGTAAGTAACTTTTCCATAATCCTACTTATTTTCTGGTCTGTTTCACTACCCTTCTGATACATATATTTTTTTTCCTTCCTAGGAGCATTGGTGTAATAACCTATATTCTGTAAGTACCCAAATTCACAAAACAGGGGAGCATTTTTTTCTTTGAAAACTTGTATATTTAGTGATCTTGAAATTTTGTTCATCAGAGTTTGGCCATCCTACTTAAAATTAAGTAGAACATAATCACATTTGTACTTTTTTACAGTAGAGAACATATTTACAATTTGCTAACTAAATTTTTACCACTGATTCTAAATGTTATCCCAGAACTGTAACATTAGAGTAGATGAAAGCTTTGCTGTTGATCCCTGCCGAGAACATTTTTAAAAGGGGGTTTTAAACAACAATATTCCAAATTTACTTTTTAATTAAATAAAAACTTTTTCCAGTTGTCAACTATCTTATAAAATATCTTCTAAATGGTATGTACCAGAAAATCATTCTTTTCCACCATTCCTTTATCAGGTAATAGATGAGCAGCCTGATACGCAAGGAATAAATATCCTGCATTCTATTTTTATTTTTACAGTCTCAGTGGTGCCTCACCATTCCTTGGTGATACAAAGCAGGAAACACTGGCAAACGTCTCTGCTGTGAACTATGAATTTGAGGAAGAATTCTTCAGTAATACCAGTGCTCTAGCCAAAGATTTCATAAGAAGACTTCTAGTTAAGGACCCAAAGTAAGTGTCTTTTATCCCTGTCTATCCATGCATATAAGTTGGCTAGTTATTATGAACATGAGTATAAGCTCATTTTTTAGATACTGGTTGCTTCTTCATTGGCAAAAGCAAAGTATATATGTGAAAAGGGTTCAGAAAATGCAGTGCCCTCTCTTTAGGCAAAGGCTGTCTTATACTGGCTTGGCAAATTATTTGCAAAGATGCAGGTGTAGCTTTCAGCCTTCTTCTATAAAATCTACCCTCCCTGTATAGGCAGTACTTTAGAGTTTCTCTATGTCTGTATTGAAACAACCTTAATGCTTACCACTAATGTTGAAACTTTTTTCTCTCCTCCCCACAAAGGAAAAGAATGACAATTCAAGATAGTTTGCAGCATCCCTGGATCAAGGTAAGTGTCATATGATGTCATGTTTTAAATCTTTTTAGACTTTAAAATCTTTAAGTTGACATATAAAGCCTCATGGTAACATTCTTTTCTATTGCATATCACAAGATCACATTGGGAAAAATATATCCATTCCCCCACATCCATATTTCAAATTCCAGATGAAAGTAATCAGAAAAGTGAAAAGTCTTTGTTACAGAGGAATCTTTGAAGAAATTAAATGTACTTAACTAACCTCGAGAAGATTTCATCTACTCTTAATGTTACAGTTCTGGGATAACATTTAGAATCAGAGGTAAAAATTTAGTTAGCAAATTGTAAATATGATCACTGTCTTCAGATATTTGAAGATTTTTCATGTAGAATAGGGACATAATTTACTAATTGGGGAAAATACTGGAGGTGGATTTTGGTTCTGTGAAAATTGTTCTAACAATTAAAGTTGCCATAACTAGAGAATAGGTGGTCCATGAAGACTGTCACAGAAGATATTAAAGGAAAGCCTAAGTGATCATCTTTCAGAAATGCAATAGAAGGGATTTAAGTCCTGTGTAGAAAGTTTAGATAGTTTGTTTCTAAGGTCCCGTAAAACATCAAATTACATGATTCTATCAAATGAAAAAGTACTACACAAATATTCGGTACATAGAAACATTAGGTATCATTTTCCATTGCTATAGTCATATAATCATAAAGCTTCCTTACAGTAAATTTTTCTACTTCTTATACCTATTGAATTTTGTGTTGGAAATCAACTTCATCTGAATTCTTTTTTCCTTTATAAGAATGACTCTTTTTTTTCCTCTGTAATATACCATGGTAGGCTTTTGTAAATAGCTTCTAAGTTCCCTGTACATTACCCCTAGACCATACTTAAGTGTTTTAATAAACTGCATGTAATATACTGAAAAATGATGTATCTACACAATCTCATTATATCATAAAGAATCCAGGGAAGTTCTATTATAATAAAGTCATGTCGGAAGAATTCTTTTAAATTTTCTCTTTCTTAACCCTCTGTTTAGCCTAAAGATAGTCAACAAGCACTTAGTAGGAAAGCCTCTGCAGTAAATATGGAAAAATTCAAAAAGTTTGCAGCCCGAAAAAAATGGAAGGTAAGCATATTACATAAAGTAGTATTCATTAGTTTTATTTTCACTCTGAAACTTGTTCTATTTTATATTAACAACATGTAAAAAGAAATTATCTGATTGTGTCTTGCTGTTCCCTCTCTGTTTTACAAAGAATTTTAGTGTTCCAGTCAAGATTTTTAATCTCCTACTTTTAAATGGAATTTTTCATTGTTAATTATTATAATAGTTAGAACGACATATTTTGAACAAACTCAACATTATAATGAAATATTATTTCCAAGAACAGATAAATATTTGTCCATTTTAATTAATGTATTCATTATTTTAAGTAGAGTAACATTTACATGAAGAATCTTTTTTGGATTAACCAAAGTATTCCTTTTGTTTGCAATTAGTATTTCTCTTGCTATGGAAGGAAACATTCAAGACATTCAGCTCTGTACCAGGCATTTCATCTCTCTTGTTCCTTCAAACCACTTTCCTCTTCATTTTGTTCTTCCTTTCAAAGGAATTCTTTTCATAACAAAGAGAACAAAACCCTAAGTTAACCTTCAATTTTCTAATATAACAAGTGGAATCCAGAGTCAAGTCAAATATTATGTATGTATAATGGCCTCAACTCTGTGCAAGCTAGAATGATACAATAATAGATTTAGGATTGAGGTGGATGTCAAAGCTAATTTAGTCCAACTCTGTAATTTTATAGGTAAGGAAAGAGTCTCTCCTAGGTAGTGGATAACAAAACTGGAATTCAAATCCATGTCCTTTGTTTCCAAATCCAGTCTTATTTCCATTGAGCCATGAAATGGGCCTCATTTTTGCATCTCCAAAAGAAATCCATGCTTAGAAGATCACCATTAAACGTACCATGTGGAAATATATTTCTAGATGATATGACTTCCTCCTCTCTTAAAGAATCTCAGCCTTATTTTGCATTGGTCCTCCTGTCAAGGTTCAGAACTTACAAGGAATATCCAAATGCTCCAGAAACATACACCTTTATCATATTGCCTCTGCCTTTGTCATTAAATGCTAGTCTTTCTTCTGTAAACCAAATAGTTCTTCACATGGAGGCAATGTGCTACAATGAAAACTTTCCTGGGATCTGAGTTCACATCCCAGTCACTTACTATTTGTGCCCCTGAGCAAGTCACTTAACCTTTATGGGCTTCCTTTTCCTCATCTGTAAAAATTAGAGAGAGTTGGACTTGATAACCTTTAAGAATCCCTTCAAGCTTTAGATAAAGATCTTATGAATTCTTTCTCTGTTGATGAATAGATGATTTTCTGCCCACTGGAGTTTTACAATCACCTCGTTTATTAATGCTCAATGTATTGGTTTCACCTGTAATGAGCACCAATGACATGCTAGTTACCTGGCATACAATATTGACCAAGAAAACTCTAAAGCCTGGATTAGGGTATAGATAGCACTCATAAGAAGAAATTTTAAAATGTGAACTGAAAGAGAAATGGGGGTTCCAACCCTATGATGAAATAAAATACAGCTTTATATCTGTTTTAAATGCCCTATAAGATGGCTTCCTAAGGGAATAGAATACTATTTGCTTAATAGACTGATAGAATTCACTCCATCTAATCATGCTTCACATACTCTCCCATGTCAGCAGAGCATTCATCTGCAGTCAGCAATTTATAGTGTCATTGTAGAAAGCTGCCTCTGAGTGCTTATAATTTGTATGAATCTGAGCATTGTTAACTAAAATTTTCTTTCTCTCTTTCTCTGTGTGTATGTGTATCTTTTCCAAGCAATCTGTTCGATTGATATCACTGTGCCAAAGATTATCCAGGTCCTTCTTGTCTAGGAGTAACATGAGCGTCGCCAGAAGCGATGATACCCTGGTAAGCGGGCATGTTGACTTTTCATGTGGTCTCTTCTTAATTTCATTTGTGTACAGTGTTTAAGCTCTACCTTTCCTCTGCAGTCTGAGATAACCTCATATCAGAAAAGTGTAGCAATATTTTGCTATTTTAGCCCTTCTTGAGAGGATACTGATAGAATGTACTCTTCTGCCCTATCTTCTTTGTTAAGGTTGGTGTGGTCCTTTCTTCCTTCCCCAGTCCTCCTTTTGAATAGAGCAATTAAAGGGAAGAATTCGTCCATTCTTAAAGGACCTTAAGTTTCCCAGCCATTTACAGCCACAAAAATGAGAGCTGTCTGCTTCCATTGATAATATGGAATCCCAGATTATAGTAGTTTTAGAGAAAGAGGAACCCACCCTAGGGGAAAAAGAAAATGTAAGAATAGCTACTATTGTACCCTAAGAGGAGTTATGAAGCTTTATTGCCTAAGCTTTATTGCCAAAGCTACATTTGATTTATTAACAATGTACTCACTGCCCAGAGGCCATTTAGAATGAATACAGATTTTCCCCCCAATCCAAATTGAAAGCTAATCTCAGATTGACCCTCCTGATAAGACTCTAAACATCTGAGTTAGATGAGCCTTTCCCCTGACAGTCAAACAACAGGGCTTTTTGTTAAATCTGGAGGGACAGGAACCCTACAGATACAGGCTTTCTATGGGAACTGTCCTGCCTCTGGCAACCTAATATTTTCATGTTTCCTGAATGGGATCCAGGAATTCTATCCATGCCTTCTAATCAGACCTTGGATTTCCCCAAGACCATTAAGCTTAACAAACCTAAGATGTTTAACATGGAAAATAGAATAAGAGGAAACAAAATTAAAGAAAAGGGATTTAGGGTAGCAAGTGATAGAATGAACTGTAGGAAGGAAGGAAGAAAAAAAAATAAGAACTAGAGGTCTTATATAAGGGTGCTGGTGAGTAAAATTGTATAGATTAAGATAATAGCTAGAATTATTAGATCAATTTTTAACAGGATTAATATCAACTAAAGCAGAATACAGAGCACAAGCATTCTGTGTCTTTCCATTCAGAAGCTTGTTTCCTATTATTTAAGTTACAAAGAGATTCTATGAAAGTTTCATGTTTCCTCTTCTTTTCTATTCATCTATTTTCCTTTTCTGTCTTCTCTTTTTTCCTCTTCTTTCTTCTCCCTAATTCTTCTTACATTTCTCACATACAGACATTTTCTGTGGGCCAATTTTGATGACAATATAAAAACAAAAATGGTGGCATATCTAAAAGTGTATACTGTAAGAATTCACATAACAACCTTTTTGCAGGCTTTAGTCTTGTAACAAAGCAAATAACTGCATTATTAAAACCTGTATGAAGGCTGACTATATAGACTTTTAAGGCTACAAAACAAAACAGAAAAGAGAAAGATGTTTTTGTTATTTTGCAAAAAACAAAAATAATCAAATATTGGGTCTGTATAGATGTACTATATTCTGGAGTGTTACATTTGGAAGACCTAGTCACAAATGAATCCATAAGTTTAGCATAGTTTTGTTTTGCTTATCTTTCTAACACTTACCATCTAACAGTCTTTTTTAACATGTCTCATTATTAGCATAGCTTGATATATGAAATAATATATGTAAAATGTTTTTCAAGCCTTAAGCTGATATATAAATGCTAGCTATTATTATCATTATCATTATTGTTAGTTGAAAAATAGTCAATTAGGAAAACATTTTTAAGTGCATGATCTCTTTTTGCTCTTTTCTTACTCCTAAAGATGATTTAGATTTTCATGGAATCATAATTATTGAGCACTAAGAGACCTTAGAAGCTATCTAGCCCACTGTCCTCATTTCACAGGTGAGGGAACTGAGGCCAGGGAAGTCAATGTATCTTCCCCATTTGAACCCAAGTCCTCAGACTCTATAGCCAGAATGATCTTCTACAGTACCAGACTGACTCTCAAGTTTATATTGCATTTATCATAGTGGTAGCTGAGATCAATATATTTTAACATGACCCTATTATAAACAAAAAGAGCTATAGTTGATTTTTAAAAATTTCTAAATGTTGAAATTTGTTTCCTTTCTAACACTCCATAAAATTGTAATTTTATGTAGATACTTGTAAGATGTCAATGTTCAGTGCTTTGAACATGTAGATTCTGTAGCTAATACAGTATTGGTAGCATTATTAATTGGTATCTCCATTTGGAAAGCAATTTGAAATTATGCTAAGAAAGGGACTAGGCGGCCCATTCACTTTGACCCAGAAATCTGACTCCTAAGCATATATCCCAACAAGATGCCTCAGTCAGCAAGAATTTATTAAATTCCTATGTGTTCCAGGCACTATGATAGACATCAGGGATATCAAGAAGGGCAAAAAAATAGTCCCTGTATTAAAGGAACTAACAGCACTTTCTGTAATAACAAAGAACAGGAAGCAGAATAGATGTCTATTGCCTGGAAAATAGCTAAACAACATATGGTACATCACTGTAATAGAATATCACTGCAGGACAATGAGACCGCACAGTGGGTAGTGTGGCAGGCCTGAAGTTAAGAGAACGTGAGTTCAAATCTGGTTTCAGACACTTTCTAAGTGTGTGACCCTAGGGAACTCGCTTAATCCCAGTTGTCTGGCCCTTACCACTGCTCTTCTGCTTTGGAATCAATATTTAGTATCAATTGTAAGCTGGAAATTAATGGTTTAAAAAAAATAGAATATCACTGCATTGTGAAAAACAGTGAATATGAAGAATATAGGAATACATGGAAAGATTTGTATGAACTGATACAAAGCGAAGGAAAAAGAACCAGAAAAACAAAATACAGAATTAATATTACAGAGTATATATTTTTTAATTAAGCTAAAAGTTATATAATTACACAATCAAGCGTGGTCCTAAAGAAGATTTGAGAAAATCTATCTCCTTCCCTTCTTTGCAGAATTGGGGGACTATGAACATGGAACATTTCATATACTGTCAGATTCAGTTGATATTTTGGTTAATTTTGCTGAAATGCTTTTTTTACCCTTTTTCCTTCATTGTTATTCTTTGGTAGTCTGTGGGGAAGGAAAGTGGAGAATGCTTTATTAAGAAATGAAAATCATGTAAAAATATCAATAATTTTGTTTTTAAAGGAAGTAGCTTTAGATTCATGGTTCCCTTCATTACCTGTAGTGTTCTTGGAATTAAGAGTTCTCTATCTTTGCTATGAAAAGCCATTTTATCCTCATTGATTTAAAAATGTGTAAAAAATAATCAATTTGCCCTTCTTTTTCCTTACCTCTTTCCTTCAAGGATGAAGAAGATTCCTTTGTAATGAAAGCAGTCATTCATGCCATCAATGATGACAATGTTCCTGGGCTTCAGCACCTTCTGGGCTCTTTGACTAACTATGATGTGAATCAGCCTAACAAGGTCTGACATGATTCTTCTAGGATGATTTTTATATATCTTCTTGTGCAGCAAGAGGTCATTGAATCAGAAGTATTTTTCAAGCCTGAAAAGCTTGAAGTGAAAAGAGTACGGCTGATTTCCCCCTTTCCCCAGTAGTTGGAAATCTTTGAACCACAAGGCAAAGTCACTTTAGTTTACAATTTGATTTGAATTAGAAATATAGAATCTTTTTTGGCCCATGAGACTCAACTGTCAGTGCTTCTGCCTGTGAAATTTGAAAGCCACTCATTCTTGCAAATGAAAATGCCACTTTAAATCATGAATCTCAAAGAGGAATCTGGGTCAGGGAAAGATGTATGGCTCTTTTGACCCTTTTCCACTTCTGTTATGAAATAGCAGAGCTATATTGCTGTTGATTGTATAGGGAAAAGGCCAATGGGGACAGTTTTGACACTGATCTAATATTTAAATGTGGGATTGTTCTCTTTCTCAAGTATTTGAAAAGTGTATTTCTCTTGTTTATTCCCAGCATGGGACACCTCCATTACTGATTGCCGCAGGCTGTGGGAACATTCAGATGCTGCAATTACTTATTAAGAGAGGTGCAAGAATAGATGTCCAGGACAAGGTGATAACTGTTTAATTTCAAATGAACACATTATAGAGAGGTTTGGGATATTTTCTTTTTTAAAAATTGTGCCATGTTGTTTTAAAGATAACAGGGAAGTGCATAGGCATGCCTAATTCATTTTTCAAATTTTCAGAAGTCAAAATACATTGCCTAAATATCCAATAATAACCTAATGTATAGGTTAAAAATTAGATGCTCTGCTTCTTGACTGTGTTCAGTAAGAACGATGCCATTTATATAGTACTTCTTAGCTTACAAAATGCTTTTCCCCAAAATGCTGTCAATCTAAAGAACTGATGGAGTCTGAATGCTGATCAAAGTATATTTTTTAAAATTTTCATTGGTTTTGGTCTGTGTTTTCTTCTACAATATGACTAATATGGAAATATGTTTTGCATGACTACACATATATAATCTCTATCAAGTCACTTACCATCGCAAGAAGGGAAGAGGAAAGAGAAGTAGGGAGAGAATTCAGATATCAAAATATTTTTTAAATGTTAAAAATTGATTTTACATTTAAAAACTCAAAAATGCCAAATGTTTTCCACACAGAACTATTGATAAGAATGTGCAAGCATTTATTATCACCATTTTACTTATGAGGAATCTGAAGTTCTGCCATACTGGTGTCACTTGTGATCACTTGTGGTACAGTTGAAACATTAGACTCAGAGTAAGAAAATCCTGAGTTAGAATCCTTCTTCAGAAAAGCTACATGACTCTGGGCTAGTCATGTAGTCTCTCAGGGTGTCAGTTTCCTCATCTGTAAAATAAGGGAGAGCGTCTTGATGGTTTATAAGCTCCTTTCCACCTCTAAGTCTATGAATCCATTTTCAAACCCATCTGTAAAATCTAAATTCTCTCTATAATGCTATCCTGCTCACTCTTTTCTTTGTATATTGCCAGATTTTATTCCTTACTCATAATATTTCTTGAATAATGTTAAATATCATGTTTGGGAAAGTTTCCATTATTTATTTCACTTTACCAGAAATTAAATTTGCCAGCACATTTTTAGGGCAGCAGTAGAAGAGCAATAAATATGATAGTCTTTGAAATAGATTTTCCACAAAAACACGTACTGTGAGAGATTTCATGTCAGCAATGTTGATGTTACTGATTAATTCCTGATAACTATTAAATTGTTCAAGTCATCATTTTTCATAATATTTTAGAATAATTGGATATTTTTGCTCATGCCCCTTAAAGTATCAAAGAATATCTGGTAATTGCTCAATTGTTAGGATTATTTATTGTCAAACCCAGTTCTCTAGAAAAGAGTTCTTAAGTAGTTTGGCTTTATTAATAAGCTAACAATTTCCAAAATTGAATGTGAGTCTTTTAGTGTACTTAGAAGCTCTGGTTTGGTTATTTGTTGCTCTGTGGAAAATGACAATGGATGAGCATGACTTTGTATAGGAAGAGAGACCATCAGCTATCTGGGAGTGACTTTTTATATTATTTCTGAACAGGCTGGATCAAATGCAATCTATTGGGCATCTCGACATGGTCATGTTGAGACGCTGAAATTTCTTAATGAGAACAAATGCCCTTTGGATGTTAAAGATAAGGTAAGGGAATTGAGCTTCTGAAGTCTAACCAAAGGATATGGTGAAAAGGTGCATATTTGGCCTTTGCTCATTATTGTGTGAATAATGACTCAAAGGACAAATGATAATGACTAAAATATCCTTGCAGAGAATTTAAATTGAATGTTATTTGGGGCTAATAGTGTGCACTATTGAAACCAGTTGACAGTTAAATCTGCCGTGATTCTATTAGCTAATGGTAAATAGTTCTCTCTCAGCTTGGGTGGGAGGGAAAAAAAAGACATGACAATGTTCTAGTGGGCAGAGCACTGGGCTCCATTCTGTGCTTTTTCATTGGCTCTGCTTGCCATGGAGCAAGTATTTTTAATATTCTCTTCACTTTTCTCAGTTGTATCAAGTAATTGAAAATAATGAATTTTTCTTCCTGGAAACATTGGGAATGTTACTGAGATGATCCAAATTCACCAAGCTCTTTGGCAGGCAGGTTATAAATCAATGATTGAGTGAGATTCCTAGTGTTTGCAGTAGGTCAATGTATCCGAGACCTGTAGTTTTTTGGGGGTTTTTTAAGCATAAGATTTCTATCCACCAACACAGATCACACACAGTCTATAACTAATAGTTTTAAGGAGTGACCCGAGGTTGTGTGATTAGGTGACTTCCCACAGTCACCCTGCTAGTGAGCAAAAGAAGAATTTGAGCCCAAGGGTTTTTTTTACTAAATCCAACATTTTATATTGATTACCCTTGGAATGTTTAAATTCTGTTTCATTCTATTTATTTTATTAATAATTGTCTTCATTTTACTTTATCATTTTATTACTTTATTTATTTTGTATTTTTATTTTATGTATTTGTTTCATTATTTTAGATTTTTATAGATTAGGAAACCGAGTTAAATAGAGTTAAGTGACATGTTCTAGTCCTATACTTACTTAATGGCAGAGCTGAAACAGCTGGCCAGATTTCAGAATTCCATGACCCAAGGCTTATTTCCATCATGTATAGTCAGATATTTCTTGACTAGTGATAGATAAATATACAGCTATATAGACACACATAAAGCATATCTTTATTAATATATATGTGTGTATATTATGATATATATTACAATAGTAATAGTCATAGTAATGATGATGACAATAGTTAACATTTTTATAGTACCATGCTGGACACTATGCTAAGCACTTTACAATTTTTATCTCATGGTCTGCATAACAACCCTGGACGGTAGGCACTATTTTAATCTCCATTTCATGGATGAGGAAACAGAGGCAAACCAAAGTTAAGTGACTTTCTCAGGATCACACAGCTAATCAAGTGTCTAAGACCAGATTTGAATTTGGGTCTTCTTGATAGCAGACCAGCCCTCTATCTATTATGTCTCCTAGCTAGACCTAGATCACTTAGAGTTACACATATACATACTTATTTATATGTTTAAAATCTATTAAAATGGAAATTCGTTTTCAAACCTTAATAGAGCACAAGATGAAAGATATAGCAGTAAATAAGAACAAAGCCCCAGTATGATGTGATGAAGTGAAATGAAATAAAGTAGTTACTGAATTGCAGGAACCAGGAGACCTAGTCTCTACACCCAGTTCTGCTGGACATTTGCTGTGTGACTTTGGGCAAATCCTTTCTCTTCTCTCGGTCTTGGTTTTCTTGTCCATAAAACGAAGGAGTTGGACTTACTCTCTTAGGTTTCTTAAAGATCTAAAAACATTTGTGTACTCATTTTTTTAAAATAGCCGATGGAGGAGGCAGCTGGGTAGCTCAGTGGATTGAGAGCCAGGCCTAGAGACAGGAGGTCCTAGGTTCAAATCCGGCCTCAGACACTTCCCAGCTGTGTGACCCTGGGCAAGTCACTTGACCCCCATTGTCTACCCTTACCAAGCTTCCACCTATGGGTCAATACACAGAAGTTAAGGATTTAAAATTAAAAAAAAAAATAGCCGATGGCCCCAGTATTTAAGGAAAGAGAAAAACAGATTTTTTCAAGGCTTATCATCTAAGAGGAGGTGCTGGTATTATGATTATTTGCACTGGTGAGATTATGAAAGATACAGGATAAGACAAGTGCTTTTGAATGCATAGCCTTGCCCCTGAATGGCACCAGATGGGAAAAAATAGTTTTGATAAAGCATATTAATTTGGTTGCTGATACAACCATGGAGAATATGGTAGAACCCAGTGTGTTCATGAGTGAGTCTCTAATAGCTTTAATGATCCCCATATGAAGCGTTATCCTGAACATTTCAGATTGAGGGACATTGCCTTTGATTTTTTTTTCAGTCTGGAGAAACAGCCCTTCATGTAGCGGCTCGCTATGGCCATGTTGATGTGGTTCAGCTACTCTGCAGTATTGGATCCAATCCAAATTTTCAGGATAAGGTGGGTTATCATTAACTGATACATTGACATTGCTGTCTCACTAAGGATTCATTTGCTATTTTTTATTCAATTAACCAAAAATTTTTTATGTTTATGCAACTCATGGTTTCTGTCATAGAAAGTTGTCCTCCAAAGGCCAGAAACCATACCAATGTACTTCTCTATCTTTTTTAAAAACCCTTTTCTTAAACAATATTATATCTTATCAATCATTGACATTATTAATAATCAATAATCATTACGTATACTCAATATTATGTCCTGGTTCTAAGGCAGAAGAGTGGTAAGAGTTAGGCAGTGGGGGTTAAGTGACTTGCCCAGGGTCACACAGAGAGAAAGTGTCTGAGGACAGATTTAAACCCAGGATCTCCCATTTCTAAGTCTGGCTCTCAATCCATTGAACCACCTAGCCACCCTCTTCTCTTTTCTTTACCATGGAGTAGAGTGGCAGTCTCAAGCTGTAAGCTCCCTAATGAATATTTTTGGTGATTCATTTTATTAATGCCTTAGCCTTTTGCATACCCAACAACTAGCTACTCTCCTGAATATGTGAAGTTTTCAAGTAAAAAAGAACAAAGAAAATTCACCCTGTAATTGAGACTTAGGTGACTTTATACATAGACAACTTTGTGACTAAATACTATTGGAAATATAATCATCTGAGTGAAAACGTTGAATCGTACATATCTTGGGTTTACCAAATGAGGCAATTTTCAATAAAAATGGTAGAAATTGATTCACTTCTGAGCTTTCATTGTCAGAGTTTAGTTGACAATGCCAGTGGGCTCTGTCAAGTCATCTATCTCTAACATGCCGAGATGACTGAATCATGAGGTTCAGAAATCTACAAAGTTGTTCTAGCTATTTAAAGAAATAAAAATGATAAAAGAGAGGGAGTTGTTATACAGAATTTGGAGCCCAGCTGGGGAAACTGTATTTCTTCATACTGATGCTCCCAATCTCTGTTATTTTATAGTGAAATTCATTGACCAAGCATTTATTAAGCTTCTGTTCTGAATGAGGAGCTGTGCTAGTTTCTAAGGGTATAAAAAGAGGCTGAAAAACAGATCAAGGAGCTTATATTTGGGGCTAGGAAGAGGGAGATAAAATATTTACACAAATAAACACAAGATTACAAGTACAGTCGATGCAAGCTCTTCTATCACATCTCCTCTTGCTTCATTTTTCTCCTGCTACCTTCATCAATTTGTCCAGGAAGAAGAAACTCCTTTGCACTGTGCTGCCTGGCATGGCTATTACTCAGTGGCCAAAGCACTTTGTGAGGCTGGTTGCAGTGTGAATATTAAAAACAGAGAAGGGGAGACTCCACTTTTGACAGCCTCTGCCAGGGGTTACCATGATATTGTGGAATGCCTTGCAGAACATGGGGCTGACCTTGATGCAACCGACAAGGTGAGTAATGGGTGATTGAGTCACACTTAGTGGGAGATTATATGTGGCGAATGAGAGTGGTGCAGAACTCCTTGTGCTCCTAAATTACTTTTCCTAAAATAACACACTGAAATGCAGGAAGCTATAATTCTATTAAATAGACTAAGAAAGTTTCTCTGCTCCAAGTAGCATATCTATGACCTTTGCTAAATTAACTCATCTTTTAAAAAAAAATTTCTTTCCAACATTGGACATTCATCATGAAACAGATTTCCTAATTCATCAAATGTTTAGTTTTCTTTTTCATTTTTTTTAATTTGGGGTTTACTAAATGAGGTAATTTTGGCAAGTAGGACCAGTAATATTAACAAAGTGAGGAACCTCTTAGAATTTGCAAATGACAAAATACTGTTAATTTTTAATATAAGTAGTTTATTTACTTTATATATTTTATACTTCCTAGAAAGACAATCAATGCATTCAGAAAAATTAAATTCCATGTAACGGATTAAAGAAAATTTTACATAATCAATCTATTACTTAAAATGAGAACATTTTGTCATTGGGTATATAGTAGGACCAGGAGGGTTAATTTTATTATTGCCATATTATGAAGCATTTATTTGATTCAGAGTTATAATAAATTATAAAAAATCCCAGACTCCTGTACATGGGAGTTTCTACCATGTAATATATTGACTCTATTTCTGATTTTATGTTTAGTAAGATTTATAGTAAGGCTGTAATCTAAAGAATTAGACATCTTATACATACTCTTTTGCCACACATCTTATGATATATCCTAGAGAAGACTCTTAATGTTGCTCTAGCAATATTTCCTGATTGAACTGAAGAAATTAACATCCTTTTCTCCACAGCAAAATGATGGTGATTGCTAAATTAATATTTTATATCTTTAAAAAAATATTTGATTATAAACATTAAAAGTACCAAATATTGGTTTAGCCATGCTGATGAAGATATTTTAAAAATACATATTCTAGCTATCTAATGCCACTGCTTCGACAACAATATTTTGTTATCATATAGATGGACTTCCATCAGTTTGAGTATTCTATCCACTAGTAAAGAACACAACCCTTCCATGCCCTTTCATTCTAGCCAGTTCTCATGCATTTCATAAGTCCTTTATTGAGGCTCTGTCTTCCCACTGGAGGCCATCCTATTGTTTTTAATATTTTGAGGCTAAAATGTTGAAATCAAAGTATCCATCCATTATATAGGCTCTCATTCTCACCATATGACTAGACAACCTCCTCTTCTAGATATACATGTCTTTCTCAGCATTTTTTATATATGAGTCATTGAATTAGTCACATCCTATAGTCTGCTTATATCCACCATTCTAAACCCAAAGTTAAGTAAATCAGGTGGGCAGCTTAATCAGCAAATATTCACAACCTTCCTGATTTAAATTTGTCCCTACTATTTCTTAAAGTTGTCCATTAAACTCTAAGCAGTGAGATACTATCACTAATGAGACTGGGCCAATGGAAGAAAAAAAATTAGTGAGAAATGTTATCTATATTCATTTAAAAAATGTTTCATCATTTGTGGTATCTACTTTTAGGATGGACACATAGCTCTTCATCTTGCAGTAAGACGATGTCAAATGGAAGTGATCAAAACCCTCATCAGTCAGGGATGTTTTGTTGATTTCCAAGATAGACATGGAAATACTCCACTGCATGTGGCCTGCAAAGATGGGAATGTGCCCATCGTGGTGGCACTATGTGAAGCAAACTGTATTCTGGATGTCACTAACAAGGTAAACACAAGAGAAAATGACAGTATGTATGTTGGTTGCCATTTAAATTTAATTGACAAGGTTTTTGCAAACTTTGTGTTTGCTTACCTTTTGCAAAGTAAATAGAATCCACATGAAAGCACAAAAAGGAAAGACTTATTGTAAAATAATTTTAAATTATCTAGCCAAAAAAATCTTTAATTCAACGGCGAAGAAAAAGAAAATTCCTTATAATTGCTCACTCTCTCCAGCTTTATTTTAAAATATATAAAGACAGCTAGGTGGCTCAATGGATAAAATGTCAAGCCTGTAGACAGGAAATCTTGGGTTCAAGTCTGACCTTAAACAATTCCTAGCATTGTGACCCTAGGCAAGTCACTTAACTCCAATTGCCTAGCTCTTACTGCTCTTCTGCTTTGGAACTGATACATAATATCAATTCTAAGACAGGAGATAAGGGGTTTTTTTTAAATAAAATATTGTATGCTACTATGAAATAATGAATCGATTGAATCGATAAAGGAACATTTATTAATCTTTGTTTGGCAAGTCCTTAGCACAATATGTGCTAAGCACTGGAGATTCAAAAAGAAAAAGGAAGGCAGTCATTGCTCTCCTTGAATTCCCACTCTATTTGAGGGAGACAACACAACAAAAGAGTTCAGCTGCAGGATAGATGATAAGACCTAGAAATCCTTAGAGTGCACGAACTAGCAAGGTAACGGTGTCTAAGCAACAGTGACTTTAGGCTGCAGTGACAAGGCAAATAATAAGGCTTAGTGATCCACCATCTTGTTGGAACTCTTGTAGTTGGTGACTCCAGATTCATCCAAATATCACAAACAGATCTGTTGCTTTTCCACTCTGTATTACTTTCTTGGAATCTGGATAAGAGTGTGGTAAGATAAGGAAAAGGAGACTGGAGAACCAATTGGTGATTCATCTGGGGTCCAGCCAAGTAGGGGAAGGAAAAGAGGGGAAGGGAAACAAGACCCTAACTGGTAGTTCCACTGACTAGATGCAGACTGGACACTCTGGGAGCAGAGTGAAAAGAAGCATGAGAATGTTACACTATTGTTGTTTTTAATTTTGTTAGATGTAACAGCCAACCCACTGAAAGCAGAGAATTTGGTGCAAGTGACATGATACACTCTAGGAATTTTAATACTACAGTGATACTAAGTAAAAATTTCAGTGAAAAAAGAAGATAACTAAAGTGAGAAAACTTGGGTTCAAATCCCAATTCTACCACTTAGACATTAAGCCAGTGGTTCCCAAACGTTTTTGGCCTACCACCCCCTTTCCAGAAAAAAATATTACTTAGCACCCCCTGGAAATTATGAAACTATTTATTGAACTCAGAATAGAATGTAATATAAAAAAAGTGTGGCCATCACCGCTCACCTGGATCGCTGCAGCATCTACCAGGGGGCAGTAGCGCCCACTTTGGGAATCACTGCATTAAGCCAATCAGAAAGGTTCTTGAGGGCTGAAACTTTTGTTTTTGTCTTTTGAAACACAGTCTCAAGCTCAGTACCTGATACATAGTAGGCAAAGTCCTTTTTTTTTTTTTTAAACTTTACCTTCTATTTTAAAATCAGTACTAAATATCAGTTCCAAAGCAGAGGAACAGTAAGGGGTAGGCATTCAGGGTAAAGTAATTTACCCAGGATCACCCAGTTAGGAAGTGTCTGAGGCCCTATTTTAAACCCAGAGCCTCCTCTCCAACTCTGGTTCTTAATCCACTGAGCCACCTCCCTGCCTTCAAAGGCCTTTCTAATATGGACATTCTGTGTACCATTATATTGGTTAATCTTGAGCAGGTTGCCTAATTTTTGTGGGCCTCAGTTTTCTCACCTGTAGAATAAGGGAGTTGGTCTGGATAGGTTTTGAGGTTTCATCAAGCCCAAGACCAATAATCCTATGTGATTAGTCTTAAATATAGAGGACTTTATTGGAAATCCTAAGACTTGAGTTTTATCTGTCATCAATTTCTCCCATCAAATGTTCAAATGGCCATGAGATCATCTTTCCTTTGCTCCAAGAATTATGTAAGACATAGATTTATATTTTCTGAATATTTTGAGAAGGAAGAACAATGAATTAAATGTACATAAAAGATTTTCATGAGAACTGTGCAATGTAAATACAAAGTGTTGGTTTGCAGAAGTTGGGTAAGTCATTTCTTCCTGAACAGTCTTCTCATTCTGCTACCAAATAAAATAAAATCCAGCCTTCCATTTCTATTCACGGATATAACTATGACTATTTAGTCATAAAAAGCAAATACTGTTGGTTTGTTAGGGGTTTTTTTTTTTTAGCCTTTTTTCCCCTCAGTAACAAACCCCACCAAAAGCCAGATGAAATGAAAAATTATTTCATTGAGAATGAATTTGTATTTTAAGAGGCATACATTTTAATAGACACCCTATTTTTTATCATGGTTTGTTTTATGTACATAAAATTAATTACTGTGGCAGTTGGCAAATTATGCCTTTCCTTAAAAAATGTTGCTGCTCAAACCTTTTATGAGATCATGCATAATGGAAATTAAAATGAATATCCTTCTTTAGGAAACATGAAAAAGCAATATCCCAGGTCCTAGCCATTAGCTTCTGGTATTTTGTTAGACTATCTTATTCTAATATAGCTAAATCAGTCCTATAATTTAAAAATAGCCTAACAGTAAAACCAAATGTAATATTAAACAGCAGTAAGGTCTGGGCTTTCCCCCTGGGAATCTTTATATGAATAAAAGGCTGCTTCAGAGAAAATTCCTGGCACTAATTTGATACCTTTAGTCTTGCCTATTATGCTATCTGCCAGTCGACTGTGTGCCTGACATTTAGCTTTAAATATCTCTCTCAGTATGAAGGTGAAGGAACACTGTGCTCTCATGCTGCTTCACAGTAACATGAAGGCAGGAATGAGGAGTTACTTCTGCCATCTCCCTAACCCAGTGCAAAAAACGTATTGTCTCAAAATGTGATGTTCTGGCCTCTCTTTTTTCCCGATCGCTTTTTCAGAAAACCATTGAAAAAATAATCCTAGAATATCAGTTAGTGAGTAAGCATATATTGAGCACTTACTGTTTCCTGACTGAGTTAATATTTAAAGATTTACCAGTTCATGTAATAAAGTATTTAGATGCTTATACACATTATTTAATTATAATATAAATTTATTCATTCATTCATTTATTTGTTTGTTTATTTGTTTGTTTTGTTTATTTATTTATTTGAAGCTGCCCTGGTTTAGCATCTGCCTCTTATGGAGCCCTCTTCAGTTTGAGAGTTCAGATCTATTTTTATTTATTTGTTTTTGTTTTTAAAAACCCTTACTTTCTACCTTAAAATCAATACATTAGTATTGATTGGTTCCAAGGCAGAAAAGTGGTAAGGATAGGCAATTGGGGTTAAGTGACTTGCCCAGGATCATACAGCTAGGAAGTGTCTGAGGCCAGTTTTGAACCTAGGACCTCCGATCTCTAGGTCTGATTCTCAATCCACTGAGCTACCCGGCTGCCCCTAAGGTCTATTTGAATGGGGAACTAAATCTAGGCCCATTATACAGAAGTCATTTAGAAAAGAAGTTTGCCTAATTGAAAATAAATGCTAATAATTTAATATTAAATTATTTCATTATGAGAGAGAGGCATCTAAACTCAGAGATCATTGATTTATTTTATTTTTTAAATCCTTATCTTCTATATTAGAATCAATACTAAGTTATCAGTTCCAAGACCAAAGAATGGTAAGGCTACTAGTCAATGGGGATTAAGTGACTTGCCCAGAGTTACACAGCTAAGAAGTATCCGAGACCACATTTGAACCCGGGACTTCCCATCTCCAGGCCTGCCTTTGTATCCACTGAAGCACTCAACTGCCCAATCATTAATTTATTTTTAATAAGGTTTTTTTCAATAACTTTTTTTACAGAGCCTAAATTTTCCTTATATATCTTTCCTCCGCTCCCCACTAGAAAATCATCTTATATAACAGAATTTTTTTAAAGAAAAGAAAAACAAGAAAAATCTGCCAAAATAAAAGATCCCTCCAAAACAATATGTATAATATTCCTCCACCTGTGCACTCCCCTCCAATACAAAGTAGTGATGGGGAGATCTTTGGAGCCAAGCTTGGATTTTGTTGTTCTGATTTCTTTGTTTTAACCAATTTACTTTAAAACTTAAATTCATAGTATTCCTAAATTTTTCTCAGTCCTCTGCCTTCTGGAGAAGAGTTTAGGCCAGTTTTGCTCTATCTGTTCTACTTCTTGAAAACAGGTGACAAGAAAAGCAGCATTTTTAGGACCATGAAAATATAAAGACAATTGAAAGGTCTAATTACCTCATCAAATTACATTCTGCCATATTGTGCTAATTAAAGCAATCATCTTGTCAACGTGGCTACTGGGAAATGGCATCATCCCAAATTTAGGATGGACTGCCATTCTTTCCATATAGTTACTGATTATTTAACTTTTTATGCTCTAATTACCTCCCACAAAGATTAAAAATGAGAACTTAGACTCCAATTTCCCTACTACTAATGTGTGTGATGTGAACTTTGGCTCTCATTACTCTAAAATATAGCTATATCATTATTCTTCTACCAGGAGCCTTAAAAAGAAGAGCTATTTTCTTAAAATTACTCCAAAGAACAAAAAAGAGTAAGATAAATGGCAAATGAGGACTGTAGCTATTTGATCTGTCATGGGCTAGACATATTTGAGAGGGAGGAAAGAGAAACAAAAATAGAGAATGTTCATTAAAAAAAAAAAATAGAGGGGCAGCAAGGTGACTTAGGGGATAGAGATCCAGCCTAGAGACAGGAAGTCCTGGGTTCAAATCTGGTTCCAGAAACATCCTGGCTATGTGACCCTGGGCAAGTCACTTAACTCCAATTGCCGCTAGGCTGCTTTATCATTCTTTTGCCTTGGAATCAATGGATTCTCATTTTTAAGACAACAGGTAAGAGTTGTGTTTTTTGGTTTGTTTGTTTTTTTAAGTGGTCCTTATTAAAATCCAGGTCTGAAAATGTAAAACTCAGAGAATTGCTGCCAAATCCCTTATCTCTGTCATTTCAACTTGGTCATTTATTATTAATGTCATCTCTTACCCTCTCTTAATCCTTTCCATTAACTCATTCCCAGAATTATCTGCTGCTACCATCTCTATCATATCACTGCATTCTTCAAAATCATCCTCCCTCCTCTCTTACTTGAATTGGCCCTTTAACCTCAGCCTTCTTTCAGACCATTTTTCATATACTATACCTTGCAACCAAAAAGTACTTTCACTTTTCCCATGATGTCTTAATAATTACTGCTTTATAACAGTTTAAGATGTGGTACAGCTAGGCCATCTTTCTTCTTCACATTTTTTTTAATTTTAAACCCTTAACTTCTGTGTATTGACTTATAGGTGGAAGATTGGTAAGGGTAGGCAATGGGGGTCAAGTGACTTGCCCAGGGTCACACAGCTGGGAAGTGTCTGAGGCCAGATTTGAAACTAGGACCTCCTGTCTCTAGGCCTGGCTCTCAATCCACTGAGCTACCCAGCTGCCCCTCTTCTTCACATTTTTTTCATTAATTCCCTTGATATTATTGACCTTTTGTTATTATTTTTTTTAGCTCCATAAAATAAATTTTTGTTAGTTTGGAATGGCACTTTAAATAAGTAAATTAATTTAGGTAGAATTGCCACTTTATTTTATCGGCTCAGCCTACCCATAGCAATTAAAATTTTTATAGTTGTTTAGATCTGACTTTATTTGTCTGTTCCCATGTATTGTTTTTTTAACCCATACCTTTTGTGTTAGAATCAATATTTTGTTCAAAGGCAAAAAAGTGGCAAGGGCTAAGCAATAGAGATTAAGTGACTTGCCCAGATTCACACAGCCTGGAAATGTCTGAGGCCATATTTGAAACCAGGATCTCCCACCTCTGACTGTGGCTCTCAATCCACACCCATCCAAGTTATGCCTACCCATTCCCCTGCTCCCTGGCCACCCCACCTCCAAAGTGATCCTTCCCTCCTCTATATCTCTTTTATATGTTTTATCAAGTTCTAAATTGTATTGTAGTCTTTTGGTATATGTATAACCCTAATAGTCCTCAAGGATGGAAACTACAATTTTTCCCCTTATTTATTAGTATATTTATACAGTAGGCATTCAGTAAATAAATACTTGTTGAATTAAATTGAATCTCTAGAACTAGAAGTCTGTAGAAGTATAATTTTAATCCAGCCTAATAAACCTTGCCATTGCCTTAATCACCTTAATTCTATACTGTTAATGCTGGCTTTATTTATCTATTCCTCTAGATCACCTAATAATCACAACTAGAATGGCTTAGAATCATATTTAGAAGGGATCTCAAAGGACAAACCATCCAACTGATATATCAGCAAAAATGTTTTAAAAGAAAGGATATAATTGGTAATTGTCTGGAAATGTAGGCTGGAAGTATATTGTGAAGGGCTATAAATTCCAAGCTAGAGTTTCATAGACAGTCATGGAAGTTTCTTGAGCAATAGAATGATGTGGTCAGATTAGTGCTTCTGAAAGTGATTTTGAAAGTTGAATGAAGAATGAATTGAAGAGGGGAGGAGCTGGATGCAGAGAGATCAAATTAGAAAGCTATTGTAACAATCCAAATAAGAGGTAATGAAGGATAAATAGGGATATTTGTGGAGGGAATACAGGAGTATTAGTATTTTTATTTTTTAGGCATTTTGTAGTTATTCTGGATGGAATTTCTCTTATTTACTACTCAGTTTTTTCCTCTTGTATAGTAATATATTATTTTAAATATTGATATTAGTAACATTATTCCGCTCAGTTGTTTCAGTGACACTAAATCTCTGGGGTTTTATAAATCATCGTCATCCTGAAACAGATTTTTTTCCTCCTATTTTTTATTTTTATTTTATTTAAAAGAAAAAACCTTGCACATTGTGTAACAGTTACAGAAAAAAAGAACTTCATTGGGCTAGAGGAATCTAAGAGTAAACAGTATGAGTATAATATTAGGAGCAGAATTAGAGAAATAAACAAACAAACTTCATCCTCTCAATCAGTATTTGTAGATGGCAGAATAACACACAGGAATGACTCTGGAATGGGGAGAGGAGAAGATGGGAGAATGAACACAAATAATGACTAGTCGAAACTTAAGAAGTATATGAAAAATATCTAGTTCTCCCCGCCCCGCCCCCCGCATTTGTGGTGAGAAAGTAAGACTACAATAATGGAGAGCTCTTCATTGATGAAAGAGTGGGAGATGTGAGAGATGGGTATAACCAGAAAAAAGGTATCTAGTAAGCCTAAAACAAATAGAGTAATCCTTTCTGTTACAAACCCTAAAAAGCAAAGGCATGGAAGGATCCTGCTTTGATATATCAGAAGTATATATCTAAATTATATGAAATCACAGCAGACAGAAAAAAATTTTAATTATTTTTACTCTTAAAATTTAGCATATATAATTATATGCTAGCAAAATGTAAAATTGAAAAGAAAAGAAATAAATGCAGAAACATAAAATATACAAGAGAGAACTGAATCTAACTCAAGACAAAGAAATCAAACTAAACCAAAATTTAAACTGAAAAGGAAATTTCATTTATTTTTTAATAGAAAATTTTTCCATGGTCACATGATTCATGTTCTTTCTCTCCCCTCCAACCTCCCAGCCCCCCCCCATAGCCAATACCTATTTCCACTGGGTTTAAAAAGGAAATTTCAAAGAAAAATATGTGACATAAAACAAAAGCTAATATTATTTGCAATGGAGAAATACTAGAAACTTTCCAAGTAAAGTATGAATGCACCTTCTCCTCACTGTTATTTGACATAATTCTAGAAATGCTAGTTATGGCAATAAAATAAGAAACCAAACCATAATCAGCAAAGAGGAGAACAAATACCTGCTTTAGGATGACATGACTTATAACACCCCAGAAATTTAGTGTCAGGTTGCTAATACCAATATGTAAAATTGTAAATATTTCTATATAACATGAAAACTGAGTAATAAATAAGAGAAATTCCATAACTACAAAATGCCTAAGAATTGATCTACTAAAACACACAATATTTACACAATTATAGTTATAAAATTTTTTCTACAGAAATAAAGGATAACATATATTTGGAGTAATATTCATTGCTCATGCTTGGGCCATACCAATATAATAAAAATGCCAATGTTATTAAGTCAATTTACAGATTGAGTACTGTACTAAAATTTACATATTATATTATTATTTAATATAATAATTTAAATTATAAAATCATATAATATACTGCAATAATTTTAAAAAGCATTGCAGAGGGTTGCTTTTTTCAGAATAGGATAAGAATAGTTCTGGATTTGAACCAGACTTTTGGCTTCATTTACTCCTGAGAGAGTAAACTCCCTCTATGTCTTGCTAATTTCTATTTATCAATTTTTCCTTTGGAGGTGGACATATACAATTAATTCTTCAAATGAAATTTCTGTTGCTGTATATCATGTTTTCTTGGTTCTGCTCATATACTCTTCACAAATCATACAGATCTTTCCATGTTTTTCTAAAATTAACCTGTTTGTCATTTCTTATGGTATGCTAGTAGTCCATCACAATCATATTCCACAACTTATTTAAAGTAATGTTATCTATTATCTATTTTATCTTTTCCTTAAATATTCTCTAATTACATTTTAATCTGGTGATTATTTGACATGTCTGGAAGAGAAAACCAGTGACCTCACCAAATTCTGATACATATACTGATTATGTGAGCATGGAATATTCTCTTAACCTCACAACATACTAGGCAACCTTCTAAGACTGTAAGTTGCAGAGAAAGTATCAACCTGCATTGGTAAAAGGGAGTTTCCTCACTTGGGAGTTCCCTATATGAACAAAATCACAGGTGCAGTTCCTTTCCCCATCTCAATATTTTGAATTTGACTACCTGATTTCTTTATTTCTCAGAAGTGGTCCAAACTTGAATCACATGGTGACTGGCTTCACATTGATGATGTTCAAACTTTTGTTGATTTCACTGATCAATTTGATGTCAATATTTAATCATGACTATAGGGGAATATGTAAGCAGATAGGTGGTGAAGTGGATAGAGTACTTAGCCTAAAGTCAGGAAGAATTGTCTTCCTGAGTCCAGCCTCAGACATTCATTAAATGTATGACTTTGGGAAAGTCACTTTACCCTGTTTACTTCCATTTTCTCATCTGTAAAATGAGCTGGAGAAGAAGATGGCAAACTTCTCTAATATCTTTGCCAAGAAAACCCCAAATAGGGTCACAAAGAGTCAGCTACGACTGAAACAACTGAACACAGGAAAATCTAAGAAAGTTTAACATAGAGAATACTTTGAAAACAAAGCACAGATTTCACAAGTCACATGTAATTTGATCAGAATAGGGATCTATGTTTGTCCATCCTTCCTTGTTCCAATTTGAAAAAGCCTATTTAATCTGTAAAGAAAATCACCTGAAAAATATAGAGTTCTCTCTGTGTTCTACCACCCCACCCCCTTCCTTTATATAGTGAAATCCTTAAAGAAAGAGAGTGTATTTGATGTATTTATTTGTAGCTCCCAAACTATAATTTTTTATGGAGCTGCCACCCATGGTGGCCACTGAGTGAATATTATCATAAGTAACAAATCATTTGGATTTGTTTTTCTCCCTTTCTTAGTATGGCCGAACCCCTCTCCATCTGGCAGCCAATAATGGAATTCTAGAAGTGGTCCGATACCTTTGTCTCACTGGTGCTAATGTGGAAGCTTTAACTTCTGTAAGTATGAACTGTATGTTCTTTGGCTCCTTTTGCTTTTGACAATAGGAAATCTTTTAAAATCTCTGATGCCTCAAGGGGATAAGGGAAAGGCATTGCTTGGCAACTACATTCTGAAGCAGACAAGCTGATATTAAGCTTTAACTTCTCCACTCTATGTAGATAAACATCAACCCACACAAAAACGAGTTTACTGTCTGGTTAATGTTTTATCCTCTTCTTAGTTCAACAGCTTCGATCTGTTAAGAATTACAACTGTTTCTTAGTCATTTTTGTTTCACATGTTAGATAATAACTTAAATTTGTATTAGCCATGTATATTTTTGAATTCTGAATGCTTGCTCTTTACCACAATAAACAATGATTGTTCATGCCTTCTTTATTTGAGTTAGTGAATGGGTAAGCCAGCATGCAGGTGTGCCGTGGAGCAATTATTGTGTTTACCTGTCAAACTGGTTAGTATCATGACTCTGGCTTCAGCAGCTAGTTGGCATGAAGCCCACTTTCTATATTTGGGAAATTATGGCTTTGCAGTCCATAGAAAAATGATAAGAAAAATAACAATCTCCTCGAAGCCATTGTCCATGTCTTGGAGATAGAAGCAAATGGTGATAAAGTAAGGAAATATTATATGGAAGTGATTCTCATTGCCCTTAGACAACTGGTAATGATTATAATAATATTTAATATGAATTATACTATGACAACATAATGTAATTATAATACTAGTTAGCATTTTATATAGCTCATACTATGTGTTAGGCACTGTACTAAACATTTTTACAATTATTATCTCATTTGATCTTCACAATTCTGGGAAGTAGTTCTGTTATTATCCCCATTTTATAGATGAGGAAACTAAGGCAAATAGAGATTTTTTTTTAAAGTAACTTGTCCAAAGCCACATAGCTAATAAGGGTCTGAGGCCAGATTTGAACTCAGGTCTTCCTGTCTTAAGACTATGTTTTATCTACTTTGCCATTTAGCTGCCCCAGCTGTGACAATAATGAAGGCCTGGCATGAACCCTGATATAGCAGCCAATTGTACTCTGATAATTGACTGAGGTAGCAAACCAGTCAGTGTAATGAAACTGCTCCTCCAAATAAATAGACACGGTAACGTAGCAGTGAAGGCTATGTGGCCCCCTCTGAACCTGCCTTAAGGATTAGCTTGACATGATGGAACATGAAGTGGTTGTTCCTTCATGTTCTGGTACTACGACAAGATAGTGTATATTGAACCAAAATACCAATGACTTACCTGTCATAAATGCTCCAGTACAGGTGATATTGACATTAAAATGGATAAAATTAATATTATCATGAAATGGCCTGAAAGCATGAATATTTGATTTTGCATCAATGCTATATCATAACAAAATTGGAAATAGATCCTACAATTTATAGGAAAAGGATTCCTACTGCTTTTTCTTTTTTTAATGAATTTATTATTTATTATTAATATTATCTTCTAATTACATTTTGAGTTCTAAATTCTGTCCCTTCCATCCTTCCTACACCAATTGAGAAGATAAACAAAATTATATCAATTATACATGTAAAATCATGTAAAATTTATTTCTGTTTTAGTACTATCACAAAAAAGGGAAAGAAGGAAGTTGAGGGAGAGAGACAGAGAGACAGTGAGAAAGAATACATATATATGTATATATATTTACATATACACACACACACACATACACACACTTTAATTTGTACTCATGAGTTCAACAGTTCTCTCTTTGGAGGTAGATAGCATTTTTCATCTTGAGTCCTTTGGAATTATATTGTTATTACATGATCATTTTATTGATTATTTTATAGCCAAATCTTTCACAGTTGGTCATCATTACAGCATTGCTTGTTACTGTACACAATGATCTTCCAGTTCTTCTCACTTCATTTTGCATCAGTTCATGTAGGTCTTCCTATATGTTTTCTGAAACCAACCCCCTCATCATTTTTTATCACACAATAGCACTTCATCCCAATCATATGCCACAACTTGTTCAACCATTCCACAACTGATGAACATTCCCTCAATTTCTAATTCTTTACACCACAAAAGACCTGCCATAAATATTTTAGACACATACATGCATTAATATTCTTTTCCTTTTTTTTAAATCTTTTTGGAGTACAGACCTAGTAGTGGTATCGCTGGGTCAAAGTAGGAACCATTTTATGGCCCTTTAGGCATAGTTCTAAGTTATCCTCCAGAAAGATCAAACTAATTCACAATTCCTTGAACACCTTACTAGTAGTGTATTTATTTGCCCTCAATTCCCTTCAACATTTTTCATTTCTGATGAATTGTTCTAATTTGCATTTCTCTAATTAATAGTGATTTAAAGCATTTTTTCCTGGCTATAGATAGCTTTGATTTCTTCTGAAAGCATCTTTTGACCATTTATCAATTGGGAAAATGGCTTTTATTTTTGTAAATTTGACTTAGTTCCCTACATATTTAAGAAATGAAGCCTTTATCAAAGAAATTTGGTGTAAAAATTTCCAGTAGTACTGATACCTTTTAGCAAAATGAGGTTTCCCTGATTATCTCTTTTAATTAGATCTATTTTTGCTTTTGCTTTGTCTGAGATCACCTACTACTTTTTCAATATCTCCTTAGCTTCAAATCACAAAACAACATTTTGCCAACCAGTGTGGGGCAATCTTAAAATAAAACTTTGTCCTTAACTCTAGAATAGACAAAGAAATGAAATTGAAGAAATCCTAAAATCTGAAGCAGGAAAAATTAAGACACTGAGGTCATTCATTGAAAATCTTCACTTAGGGAACTAATGGAGTCTGAATGCAAATTGAAGCATAACATAATTTTCACTTTGTCTTCTTAATGAGTTTTTCCTTATATCAGCAATATTGACATCAGATGAACATGAGAATATGAATTGCATGATAGTACATATATAACCTATATATTACCTGCCATCTTGGGGAGGGAAGAGGAGAGGGACAGAGAGAGGGAACATGGATCACAAAATGTCATAAAATGATTATTTAAAATACCATTGCTATGTTAAAAATGAAAGAGAAAAAAGAAAAAGGAAAATCTTCACTTAGGATGAAGAGAGTGATATAGGCATTATCACTATTATTCCTTTTTTTTTGAAAGATCTTATGCAAGTCTTATTAAAAAATTACATTTGCTACCATTTGTCAGGCATTGTGCTTAACGTGGTATTTTTTCATTTGATTAGACACAAACGCATACACATATACAAAGAATATCTTCACTTAATGCAAACTGCAAAAATCATACATAATGAAACAGGTGATGAAATAGTATCTTAATTATTTTAGAAAGGAAATGGGCATACTTAGACTGGGATTCAAAAAAGCCTTAAAAATTTTTTTATGGTATGAATTCAACTAGCAGACTTAATTATACAAAACAGAGTAATTTAGAAAAGCTAGTATCCTCTATGTTATTGTCATTCAGTTATTTTTTTTAAGTTGTATCCAATATTCCATGACCCCAATTGGGTTTTCTTGGCAGAGATTTGGAAGTGGTTTGTCATTTCCATCTCCAGTTCATTTTATGGATGAGGAACTAAGTCAAACAGGATTAAATGACTTGTCCAGGATCCCTCAGCTAGTGTCTGAGGCCAGATTTGAACTCATAAAGATGAATCTTCTTGATTCTAGGCCTAGTGCTCTACCACCTAGCTCCACCTATCCACTATAGCCATCATCAATTGTTCTAACACTTCAGATTGTCACATGAATCATTAATTAACAAAGCACTTACTTTTTTCTCTCAAGCACAAGCCCAAGCTTACCTTTCTTTTTTAAAAAGTAAATGTTTATTGATATCTCTAATCTTTATATCACCTAGATTTCCCAACATATTAACAACATTCAGTTTTGATTTTTTTTGTTCTTTCCATTTATATCATTGTCTTTGTATATATTATTTTCCTGTTTCTGCTTATTTTACTTTGTATTTGTTCATTTAACTGTTTCAATAATTGACTGTATTCTTATGTACCATAATATTTAATTAAGTTGTCATATCACAACTTATTTAGGTATTTCTCAATTAACCATCATCTTCTTTATTATAGTTCTTTGCTATGACAAAAAAAATGACACCATAATATTTTGGCATATATGGATGAAACTTCTTTCCCCTAATTATTTATCTACTTGGTGTATAACCTGAGAGTGGATCCCATATTTCTTTAAGAGAAGGCATCACATATCTATTACCAAAATGTGTGACACCAGCAACTCTCCAAGTATGAGCCAATTATGTATTTACATATCTTATATAGAGCATTCAAATCTTGTATAACCAAAACATTTATGAGAAAACATTTGGATCAAAAGCAAAAATATGTGTCAGAAAAAGCATTGGGGGGAGTGAAGAGCAACATATTGATTTGGTAATTTTGGATTAATTTTGACTTTTGACTCCATTCTATACTTCAGATTTATTCACCTCATTCTGGTTGTTTTTTTCTTTTTTTAAATAAGCGGAATCCATCCAGATAAAGAAACAATGTAGTTGTAGGAGATCAAAATGTAGAGTGTTTTATTTGATTCCTCTTGTCCAAAGGATTCACGTCTTTATTTTTTTTTAACTCTTACCTTCTGTCATAGAATTGACACTAAGTATCGGTTCCAAGGCAGAAGAGTGGTAAGGCCTAGGTATGAGGGTTAAGCGACTTGCCCAGGGTCACAAAGTGAAGCAGTATCTGAGGCCACATTTGAACACAGGACCTCCCATCTCCAAGCATGACCCTCTATTCATTGATCCACCCCACTGCCCTTCACAGTGTCTTCAGAAGCCAATGGATAATTTTTATGAAGTTTAGAAAAGCACCATCCACAAAGTCCTATTCTAATGCTTCTTCACAAAGCAAAAGTGACTATAGACTCCAAAAAGCCTAAGCCCATGGAGCTTGAGTTCTGGCAAGTTCTGCCTTGTTGGAAAGTCACAGAATGGGCATGGCAACAGACTTAGGCACCTTTCCAAGCATCAGTCTAGCAAAGTTTGGAATAGAATATCACCTGGAGGTTAATCATTTGGTGATGAACTCTTTAGCCATGGCAACCCATAAATAGGTAAAAATGGGAAATATTCCTGTCTTGCATGCCCATATTACTTTTGCAGTAACAAGGATGAAGTAGAAAAAAGGACAGAACCACAATTTTTAGGCCATCTGTAAACCTTATTTGGCCATTAATTCTCTAAATGACAGATAATTGGTACCGTATCAGTTGGATAATTCAGTGGAGAGAGTGATGGATTTGGAGTAAGGAAGACTTGATTAAATATGACCTCAGACATTTCCTAGCCATGTGACTGTTGGGAAGTCATAGCCACTATTTGGCTCAGTTTCCTCAACTCTAAAATGGGGATAACAACAGCATCTCCTTACAGAGTTGTCATTAGTAAGATAATTTTAGTAAATATTAAAATGAGATAATTTTAATAAAATACCTGGCACATATTATGTGCTATATAAAGCTTATTCTACTACCCCTCCCTTATCTTTAAATGGAAGCCCTTATCTAATTATAAATGAGCAGACGTGAGAAGGAACTGGGTGGTGCAATGTATAGAATGTTGGACTTCAAGTTAAGAAGACCTGAGGGCAGCTAGGTAGCACAGTGCCAGGCCTGGAGACAGGAGGTCCTGGATTGAAATCTGGCCTCAGACATTTCTTAGCTGTGTGATCCTGGGTAAGTCATTTAACTCCAGTTGCCTAGCCTTTACTGCTCTTCTGACTTAAAACCAATATTTAGTATTGATTCTAAGACAGAAAATAAGGTAAGGGTTTTTTGGGGGGTATTTTATAAGAAGACCAAGTTTAAGTTCTATATCAGATATTTAATAGCTTTTTAACCCTGAGCAAGTTACTTAACTGCTACCTGCCTCATTTTCCTTATTTGTAAATCTGGAATAATAATTGCACCTCCTTCCCAAAGATGTTTTGAGAATTGAATTATAAAATCTTTATAAAATGCTTTGCAAACCTTAAAACACTCTACAAATGTTTGCTATCATCATCATCATCATTATTTTTAAACCTACAATCATGGTCCAGTTCTCCAAGGGAGTTGAGTTGGATCTGTTAAAAGGTGAACCTAGAAGCAATTCTGGGTCCTGGATTATCTCTAGGCCAAAGGGTTTTGTGACTCATCTGAGAAACATGGGGTGGTCCACTTTAGGTGTTCCAAGAGGTAGACTAAAAATGTTCTTCCTTGTACCTTAGAGTAGATTTTAACCCCCAAATTGACCCTACAGCCTAACTTCCTGGAGCTTTCCCATGCCCAATACAAATAAAAATGGCACTAGAGTGGTATCCAGAGTCACAAAGGTGAGGCACCATTGAATACCTGACTACGTTTAGAACTTTAGTTATTATGACTAAACATTGATAGAGGAACTAGAATAAAACCATTGAATCATAAAATTATAGAACTAGAAAATACCTTTCTTCCCCTAAAGATAAATTTAAGGCCCCCAAAGCCTAGTAAGTGGTTTGTATTTTTATTTATTTGGAAGTTGCTTAATAATATTTATCTATTTAGACATTTTCATTGATGTCAGGCTATAATCATATTGGAGCATTATCCCTTTGAGAATGCCCTGAGACAACTAGGTGGCACAGTGGTTAGAGTGCTGATCTGGGAGTCAGAAAGACTCACTTTCCTGAGTTCAAATCTGGCCTTAGACATTTACTAGCTGTGTGATTCTGTGCAAGTCCATTTGCCTTTGGGGGTGGGGGGAGAGAGCACCCAAAACTTCTCTGTGGAAGTCTTCCAAGTCTTATGCACACCCCTCCCAGTTATTTATACTTTATGTATCTCCATATGCTTTTAGGACCCCCTTAGTACAAAATCACCACTCTCAAAATATCACCAATGGTTGAACCTAGAGAGAAAACATATTATGACCTCACCACTACTACTGAAAAGTGATAAACTGGTTGCTTTTTTTGAGGAGAGCTAATTTTTTCAGGCAGTCTAGAAATACCATTAGTAAGGTAGAAAGAGCAATTTACTAAATGAGTCTTGTGACCTGAATTAATTACTGTACTTACAGAAAAGGAACCTTAAACGGATGTATAAAAATTATGCCAGACAAGTAATATAGTCATTTAGAATAAAAGGAGTGAACTGATTTTGTATTAAATTGCTCACTTGTGAAACTTGTTCAATTAAATGTCAAGAATAGTCTTACAGACCCCTTTGTTTCTCCTTTATGCTCAGTGAAGCTCTTTAATTTACAACTTTCATGAAAACTAAAACCATCTTCTTTGAACCATCAGTAATTCATGTACCCTCTTCTAAATAGATCCTCTGCATTTCATTGTACAATATATGCTAATGTTGTATCCATCATTAGAATGTAAGCTTGTTGAAGTCTCTAAGTCCTTGTATTTACCTTTCTTTGTGTATCCTTGATGTTTAGCACAGGACCTGGCATATAATAGATACTTGTTGTTGGACAAAAATATATGACATAATATTTTGTTTTTGTTGAGTTGTTTCAGTCATACCCAACTCTTCATGATCCATTTGGGGTTTTCTTGGCAAAGATACTGGACTGGTTTGCCATTTCCTTCTCCAGATCAGCTTACACTTAAGGAAACTGAGGCGAACAGTGTTAAGTGATTTGCTCAGGATCACACAGCTAGTGTCTGAGGCCACTTTTGAACTCAGGTTGATGAATTTTCCTAACTCCAAGCCCAGTGCTCTATCCATTGGCCCACTTAGTTGCTCTCTACTGTGATTTAACTAATATAATAGGTATTTTATACATTATATTCTTATGCAATTTTAAGGCTTTTTTGTACTAACTAAAATTATGTATCTAATGACAGTCCTATACTATCTACTTCATTGGAAAAGGGAAGTTTAGGAATGATGAGCATTCTTTTTTTTTTTTTTTAACCCTTACCTTCCATCTTGGAGTCAATACTTAGTATTGTCTCCAAGGCAGAAGAGTGGTAAGGGTAGGCAATGGGGGTTAACTGACTTGCCCAGGGTCACACAGATAGGAAGTGTCTGAGGCCATCTTTGAACCTAGGACCTCCTGTCTCTAGGCCTGGTTCTCAATCCACTGAGCTACTCAGCTGCCCCCCAATGATGAGCATTCTAAGGAAATAAATGAGCTTGGGTTAATGCTTTTCACTCTAAAATATATTCAAGACATTGTTTTTCTGCTCCTTACCTTTTCTGTTCAAACCATTAGCCTGTGAACTCATTGAGAGCAGAATCCTTTTTGTTTTTCTTAGTATCCCCAGCACCTAGCACAGCTTCTGGATAGTTAACTTGGACGACCTAAGTTGTCCTGGCCAAGTTAAGTAAAATAAGGAATTCCAAGAGAAAAACAATCCTAGTTAACTTCCTGACCTGATCCTCTTTGTTTCTGATGACATTTATACTATTAATGCCCCAGAGTAAAACTGACAAATGAAACACTTTCCAGTTGCTGAGAAAAGAACACTACTGTAACAATTTATTTGTATTTTCACAGGATGGGAAAACTGCTGAAGACCTCGCAAGAGCAGAGCAACACGAACATGTAGCCAGTCTCCTTTCAAGACTCAGAAAGGTAGGAAATTTTGTTCATTTTTCTGGAACGATATATATCCCTACTCTTTTCTCAAGGATAACAACTGACCAAAATGATGTTTCAATTGCTAGAAAATGTCTGTTCCTTTTTTCTTGTCATTCCATTTTTTGTTCACTTTTTGCTTTTGGTCCAGATGTGTAATGTTTTCAGTGTAGGGAATTCCTTGTTTGGAGTCTCCTTCCAGTAGTACAGATCAGAAACATCATGAATTCGTTAAATTGTCAACAAGTTGCTCAGGGTCCTGATAAGTTAAATAACTTGCCCATGAGCCCATACCTAGTATGTGTCAGAGGCAAGACTTGAACCTAAGTCTCTGATTCCAAGGCTCATCTGCTATTGCTGCCTTTTTGGTTAGGGTCTTCATTGAAGAGCTTACTGTGGGTCTACCCACATATTACGCATTCAGAGTTAAGATAGTTTTGCTATCTTCAGAAGGGCTCAGCCAGCCTGCCTCTCTGCTTAAAACTAAAAGAGGGAAGGTAGAAAAGCAACCTCTTTCTTTTCTTCTTTCTTTTCCTTCTCAGTTTGGAGCTCCCAGGTGTCACTTATAATTCCTTCCTAGCAGTGCACTTCTAAATCTGATTAAAGGGGCAGCTGGGTAACACAGCAGATAAAGCACCAGACCTGGAGTCAGAAAGAATTTGGTTCACATCTGGCCACAGATACTTCTTAGCTATATGACCCTTGAGCAGGTCACGTAATCCCAATTGCCCAAGCCCTTACTGCTCTTCTGTCTTAGAATCAATATTTAGTATTTAGTGAGGGATTAAAAATAATTTTTTAAAAAACTGTTTAAAGATTCTTGCTTTAAGATGACTATATTATTTGGAATACTTTTAATTTAATAAAACACATTTAAAACAGTAACCGCTACGAATCCATCAGCTAACCAGAAGAGCAGCCCACATTCAAACTCATCAATATAAGAGGAAATGACAGAAGCTAGGTGGTTCAATGGATAGAGCACCAAGCCTGGAGTCTGAAAGACCTAAATTCAAATGATACCTCTCCAAAAAACCTTTGCAGGCCAAATTTAAGATGAATAAGGATGAAATAAATAAGAATTGAGTTGGAAAAAAATCAAAAGAAAGTAAAGTACACTTTACAAACAATATGATGTCTAGGCTTTGTTTCTAGCAACTCTTTCCACTGACTATTTAACCTCCAGCTCACTACATAGCAGTTTCCCATGAGGATGTGCAGCCCTTTGGTTCCCTCATATCAGTGTCTTTCCCTTCTTCTTTGCTCTTCGATTGTTCATCTCTTTAAGGAACAAGAATGTAACACCTAGAGCCAGCCACATAGAACTGGAAATAAAGGAAGCATTTTACAGATGAAAAACCTGAGCCCCCCCAAAAATGAAGATCTCTTAATCCTTAGTCTTATGTCCCAGAATCTCATTTCATTTGATCTACTTGGGAAATGTCTTGTAATTGTCTCAGGTATGCATGAGTATTTACAACTCCTCACTGCTCTTTTCACAGTGTAGTATAATCTCAATTGGTTTTTACATTGTTTGGAAAATCATCCACCTTCCATTTCATTCTTTCATTTGTTCATTCAAAAATCACTAATTAAATGTATTAAATGCACTGGTATAACCTATATCAGATGATTTACCACCTCACGGAGTAGAGGACTTAGGGAGGGAGAGAATTGCAAAATATCAGAAAACAGTTGTCAAAAATTATTTCTACATGTAATTGAAAAAAATGTTTTTACATTTTAAAAAATCACTGATTAAGCATGGAGTGGGCCAGGCCCTCTGCAAGGCCAATAGGGATACAAAAACAAAAATAAGAATCTGTTCTCCAGGAATTTATATCCTTTTGGGAGAAAAAAAACATATATAAAGAAAATAAAATACCAAATATATTGGGTATAATGTAATTGGGGGAAGGTGGGGAAAAATCAGTATAATTTCCCTATAGGAGGCCACATGAGCCAAACCATGAAGGAAATGAGGAATTCTACAAACTAGTAGTGTGGAGGAAATGCATTCCAAAAGTAGGGAATAGAAAGTCCACATGAAGACAGAAAAGAATATGGTAAGTGGGGAACAACACATAGACCAGCTTTGCTGGTATATAATATGTATGAAAAGAAATAATATATAATAAGCCTGAAAGAGTTGATTAGGACCAGATTATAAATGTCTTTAAAAGCCAAATAGAAGACTTTAAATCTTATTCTGAGTTCACATCTGACCCAAACATTTAGTAGCTATATGACTTTGGGCAAGTCACTTAACATGTATTTGCCTCTGTTTCCTCATCTGTAAAATGAGGAGAATAATAGCACCTACCTTTCATGGTAGTTGTGAAGAATAAATAAGATCATTGTAAAGCACTTAGCAGAGTGTCTGACACATAGTAAGGGGTATACAAAGTTAACTGTTATTATCTTATCTCAGAGGCAAGCAGGAGCCTCTTGGGTAAGGAAGTGACATGGTCAGACTTGTTTTTGAAATTTAAATTTTAGAGTATCCGGAAAACTAGAAAATTGTTGTTGCTCTGTCATTTTCAGTCATGTCCAAGTCTTCATGAACCCCTTTGGGGTTTTCTTGGCAAAAATACTAGAGTGTTTTGCCATTTTCTTCTCCTCATTTTACAGATGAAGAAACTGAGGCAAACAAGGTTAAATGACTTGCCCAGGGTCACACAACAAGTAAGTGTATGAGGTCAAATTTGAACTCAAGAAAATGAGTCTTCCTGATTCTAGGCCACCTCGCTACCCTAAGACTGGAGAAGAGAGTGAATAAATGTAGGGCCTAAACTTGGGTGGAGGATGTATGAATAGACTGGGGAAAGTATTGAGGAAGACTCTAAAGTTGTGGATATGGATTACTGAGAAAACTTCAGCAGACATAGGAGGTGAAGAAGAGAGATAATTTGAGGGAAATGATCATGAGTGTTCCAGACATACTGAATTAGAGATCCCAAGTGACATCCAGATGGGAAAATATCTGCTAAGTGGTCAATGGGACATCAACATGTAAATAGAAGTCCCCAAGTATAAGGAGACAAGTTTCTCTGAGGAGTAAGACACTAAGTCAAATGAATTCTTTGAAAAAAGACGGATAATGATCTGGGATTTGGTAGAGAACAGCCAACAGTATCTGCCAAGGAGCATGAATCCAGTAGTAAAACTTGAAAGAGAATAAGTTACTGAATAATAATGAACAGTCTATAAGGGACAATATGGGGCAAATATGCATGACTGCTGTATGTATGCTCTCCTTCCTAGCCTAGCATTTGAAGAGATAGGGGTCCTGAGTGATAATATATCTAGTTCTGATGAAGGTAGTCAGGGATGCAGGGTCTTTTGGAGGTAGCTGAACTTCTATGATTGCAAGGAAATGGAAGGTGCAGGAGAGAAAGAGTTCTAATTTGAAGGGAGGTTTGTTAACACTAGATAGTTGAGGGTGGAGTCCGTTGGGCATGACAGAGGGAGAGATTAGAGTATGAAAGTTACACAGAAGATATGGAGGAGTGAAGAGTAATAGCTGGAAGGAAGGGAAGGATATAGAATTTACATGAAGGCAACTTGCAACATGCATAGGACAGAATCTACTGCCCTTCACAGTAGCAAAAATGCTGATTATTTATATTTTATCATCCTCTTAGAAAATTGTTGAGGGGAATCCATGGGCATCTGGCAAGTCCTTGATCCTGCCTAATAGTCAAGGGCAGATGTTTGTCGATGGCTGTATAGACTGTGAGTCATGGGAGTTGACCGTGGGACTTTGCTAAGCAGTGAAGAATCAAAGAAAGACAAAAACAATCCCTGCTTTAAGGAAGTCACAGTCTTAGTGGGGGAGACAACATACAAATAGCTTTATAGAAACAAAATTTATACAGGATAAATTGAAGATAATGTTAGAGGAAAAACATTAGATTATATCAATTATGTTTTGTGGATTTCAGACAATAATAGGTTTGAAAAAGTTCATTTTGACTTTCCTGCTATGTGCGTATGTCACATGTCTAAATAAGAAGTGACACTGATTTATTTTTGACTCTGTGTGCTGTGATCCATGAGTAGAAGTGCCTTCCCACAATGTTACATTATTATTTATACTTGGTTGTCAGTGGGAATTCTGGCTTCAAATACAAGAGAAGCCTTTTATTTAAAAGCAAAGAATAAGAAAACGATTCTCTTTAACCATCAGCTTCACTATATACTATATGCATATATAGTTTCAGAGTATTAGACTGTAGGATGACCCATTTGTATGGATCTCAGCATCACAGAATCTCAGAATTACAGGGGATCCCAGAAGTCAATCCATCCAACCACTACATGAAACATGAGTTCCTTCTGTAGCATCTGAATACATCGTCATCAACTCTTTTAGTCAAAAGTATTAGGAAACAATAATATCTATATTACATAATTGAAAGGCTGTCTTACTTAGAAGGAAATAGACTTAGTCAAGGTTATGGAGCTAGAAAGAACTTTTGAAAAGACCCAGTTCCACCCTTTTGTTATCAAAAGAGGAAAATAAAATTCAAAGAAATCGCACAAAACCTGTATATGCCTCCAAAGGGCAAAACTTAGGATTATTGCAACAAATATTGAGTAAGTACTGCCTTGAGTATCAAGTTAAAGGGGAAATAAGAGTACAAAGAAAAAATAAGAGCTGTCCTGGGTTGAAATCTGGTCTCAGACACTTCCTAGCTGTGTGACCCTGGGCAAGCCACTTAACCCCTATTCCCTAGCCCTTACCACTTTTCTGCCTTGGAACCATTACAAATAGTATTACTTTTTATATGGAAAGGAAGGGTTTCAAAAAAAAGAAAAGAAAAAATAAGGCACAGACTCTGCCTTCATAGAGCTTACAGTCTCATAAAGTAGATGGTATATACAAATTACTTTAATACAAGGTATGTTGTAAAAGTGCAATAAAGATGGCATGTTGCAAAAGTTTAGAGGATGGAAAGATTACTTTAGACTGAGAGTAGATCAGGGAAAGTGTCATGAAAGAGATGACATTTAGACTATATCTTTCAGAAAAGTTAAGAATTAAGTAGTAGGCAGACCTGGGAATGTCTATAGACAATGATAGTGAAATGTGAATAATAATTATTATTATTGTTTCAGGTGACTTTACATAAGAAAAGAATTCTTAGAAACTAAAATAGTTCAGTAGTGGAATGAGATGTACCAAATAGCTGATAAACTTCTTACTAAAAATTTTCAAGCAGAGACTAGATAATCACTTTCCTGAGATGCTAGAGAAAATAATCTCACGCTGGATAGGATATTGAACTAGATAACTTCTGGAGTCCCTACTAACTAAGCTTCTATGGTATATAGTTAGAACACATAGAAGCTTAAGTAGCTGGAGGGATATGCATGTAGGCAGTAACTAAAATAATCAGAATAGCTTTTTTCTTTATTTGTATTGAAATTCCAACTGAAATCTCTATTTAAAACCCAGTGGTTTAAATAAGGACCACTTACTGATGGAATAATGAATATATTCCTTAATATAGGTTTCACTGTACTTCCCAACAAGTATATAATCATGGTGGATCATAATCCACCAGCTTTTTCAGTTCTACTGAACTCTCAGAGCCATATAACTTAGTGTTTGGATAAATAAGCTCCATGAAACATAAGTATTATCATTTTCCCCCAGTTCTAGCTAATGTATTCTTTCCAGTGGCCAGAACTATTTAAGAAAAAAGCTCTCTCTGTTATATATCTCCATGGAATCCAGGTTTACACACATTTTCTTGTCTTTATGTAGTGTTTACCATTTTAGAAACCCTTGTGTTGGTGCAGTGAACCACTGAGAATGTTCCTCTAGTTAATCTTTAAGCAAAAGTAAACTGCAAAAACATTATTCCCGGTAGTAAGTAGGTCATGTCATTTCAGAGAACCCTCCCTCTGGAAGACTGACAAGTCTCTCAATTCATATAGACTTTATTGTTTAACTCACAAACCTCATGAAGAAGCTTCTTGAAAATTCTATAGAGTTATGCTACTTCCCAGAGAACTGTCTAAGGAAAAAAAAATGTTGGGAATGGGGGATATGAAGAACAGTTCATTAAACTAGTCAACAATTTTTTTTAGTCTGACATTATTATATGCAGTGATCCATGTTCCTGGCTGCAAAGAAATAGGTTGAATTGACTCATCGTATTTTCTGTATTTGGAGGGGAGCAACTTTTTTGCTACAATTTCTCATCCTTCAATTTTGATTCTTTTGTTATTGTTATTGTTCTTGGTTCTGCTTACTTCTCCTTGCCTCAGCTCATGTAAGTCTTCCCCTGTTCTCAGTATTAGTTATATGTCATTTTTTCCCAAAAAATACTTTATTTTGTATTTATATCACACAATTTGCTTAACCATTTCCCTATCAATGGGCATCTTCTTTGTTTCAAATTCCTTGTGTCTATAAATTGTTTCAGGATTTTAGTGCCATTGGAGCCTTTCTTTTTGTTTATTATTCACCTTGGGGTAAACACCTGGTGATTGAATTTCTTCTTTGGAGGGTATAAAAATTTTAGTAACTACCTTCTCCTAATTCCAAATTATTTTCCATTTCAATTATTTTCCAATTCAGAGTTCCACCCATAGTACCTTATCGGGCTTATCTTTCCACAATTCTTTCAGCAGTGTCTATTCAGATTTTTTCTCAGTTTTAGTTATTGTCTACACTCACATCCCCAGCTACTTAAGCTTCTATATACTAATAACTTTATACCACAGAAGCTTAGTTTGTAGGGACTCCAGAAGCCATCTAGTTCAACTTCCTGTCTAATGTAAGATTACTTCTCTAGCATCTTCAGAAAGATGATTATCTAGTCTCTGCATGAATTTTTTTTTCTAAAGAGAAGTTTATCAACTATTTGGTACATTTAATTCTCCTACTGAACTACTTTTGTTTCTAAGAATCCTTTTCATGTATTGTCAGTTTTGCCAATATCTAAATGTGTACTCAAGTATGATACTCTGAAAGTTTGGGCCAAGTTCTGATTTGAGGTAGATCAAGGAAGATTTTTTAAAAAGAGATGAAATTTGGATAATATTTTTTTTACTTTTTTTTCAAATAAAAGGTATTTATTTTCTTTCCCTCAACTTGCTTCCTCCAAGAGAAGTGAGAAAGAACAGGAAGAAAAAGAGAAAAGCCATCTCTTGTAATAAATACACAGTCAAGTAAAAATATTTCAGACATTGTTCATGTCCAAAGATGTGTCTCTTATTCTGTATAGTTAGTACATCACTTCGCTGTCATGAAGTGCGTAGCACATTCTTCATAATTATTGGTCATTGCTTTGATCAGTTCTTAAGTGTTTTTAATTTGTTATTTAAAAGTTAAGTTTGTTCAGCTATTTTTTAAAACTTAGTTTTTGTTATTTAAATTTTAAAACTGTTTCATAAAGAAATAAGGAGATGTGGGGGTTATTAATAATTTGCAGTTCTTTTGAGAAATATTTGTTCATTTTCTTTAAATAATTATCTATTAGAGAAAGGTCTTTGGTTCTGTTTGGTTCTGCAAATGTCTGTTGCTTATATTTCTTGAATATCAGAATATGATTTTAAAATCTTGACAAAAAATATTTTTTCCCATTTGACAATTTGACATTTCTTATCTTAACCTAATTGCATTAATTTTGTTCATACAAAAGCTTTTCAGCTTCATATAACAAATAATCCATAATCTGTTTTATAATCACGCTTTCCCTTGCCTATGGCTATCAGTCATTTACCTCTTAACCATTGCTGCAAAAGGTACTGATCTAGTTCTCTTCTAATTTTTTTAACAGGATGAGCTTTAATTATAACTTGTATATCCTTTTGGAGTTTATTGTGGTGTGTGATATAGCCAGAATTATCTATGAAGTATTTTATCTGCCACAGCTTACAGCCTTCAAAACCCTAGTTATCTCCATAGCACAGTGAGGCATTTGAAATGGACTCCATTTACTAAATAATACATCAGTCTCTTTAAATTATCTTCACTTCTTGGGGCAGCTAGTTGGCTCAGTGAATACAGAGCCAAGCCCAGAGATGGGAAGTCCTTAGTTCAAATGTGGCCTAAAACACTTCCTTGCTATGCAACCCTAGACAAGTCATTTGACTCCAATTGCCTAGCTCTTACCACTCTTCTATCTTGGAACCAATACCAGGTATTGATTCTAAGATAGAAGGTAAGGTTGGGGATTTTTTTAGTGATATACCATATATATATAATGATATAGATATAGATATAGATAATGATATATAATGATATAATGTTTATGTGACACTAACCTGAGAGCTGAGCACATCTATTTTGTTATTTGCTAGGGCAGTGTTAAAAAGAATGGGAATGAGAGAATTGGATTGATTGGGGAGAGAGAGAGGATACACACTCTCACCCACAGACCTCTGTGTGGGTACTGCTGGCAGAAGGATTATGCCTCTCCCCACCTGACAGGCTTTGCTGGACTAAGCCTGTCAGTTGTCTCCTTTTAACAGATGCCCAGGCAGGGAACCACTGAGAAGTTATATGTGTAGTCAACTTCTCTAGTTCCTCAACTTGGGGTTGGAATGAATATTGATAAGGGCTATTGGTGTGCTGATTGGATAATGCTATAGATCTGACTGCATGACTGTCTCCCCTTTCCAAGGGCCTTAGATATATTCACCACTCAAAAAAGGTTCTTTGTAGCAAACAACTATATTTAATTCTAACTTAACAGGGTTAGGAACAAGGGAAAGGATGGAGGATTTGGGAATCATATTGCTAATTGTCTAAACAAATTATCAAAGCTACAGAGGTTGCTAGATCAGGTAGAGACTGGAGATTCTTCACCCTCTCACTAACTCTGGCTTGACTTGGCCAGAGCCAAGCCAAAGATTAGGGAAGGCTACTAATGATCTTCTTGAATGAGAGTAATACTGTTCTCTCAGCTCTATTGATGATGTTTATAATAGCTCTCTAGGTCTCTCAGGCAAGGCAGATGAATTGCAAGTATAGGGCTTACCCTCCCTCTTGACCTCCCACCTCCCTAGACTGAACTGTCTTGTGCTGTGCATGATGGGTATTTATAGGGTTGGCTCCAACTGACTTTTGGCCCTGGCTCACGGCACCTGGGTATATTCTGAGGTCTCCAGTTGACGGTCTTGTCACTTGAAGTGGTGTCCATCTTGTCCCAGGAATCCATTATAACAGCAGCTAGTTAATAGTAGAATCTCAGTTCATTAAAAAAGTGTCATGTAGACACTACTTTAAAAACAGATAATATTTGTCTCCCACCATTTGATCAAAGTTCCCTGAAGTTTCAGCTTCTTAATTCACTAGGAAGGAAGGAAGCTAAGTTTTTCTGATATCTGTTTGTCTTATGTATTGTATGTTAAAAATAAATCTCAAAATAATAAATGCTAGGTGCTCAGGAAGACATGATGCTAAAATTTGGTTACTGAAAATGATTGAGTTGTTGAGACTATTTCTTTGGGGATTATTATGTGTGAGGGCTGTGGTATGTGTTACTGGAAGGAGCAAGCAAGGACAACAGAATAATAAGAATAAATAGATTTGCTATAGCTATTACACAAAATTTGGGGAAATTACCCAGTGCTTGCCAAATATATTCAGAGTTTTGTTATTATTGTTGTTGGGGGCTTGGAGGAGGGAAGTATTTCAATATTATTTCAATAAACATAAACAAGTGAAGGTTTTGAACCAGATGACGTCCAAGTCTCTAAAGCTCAACCAGCTTGTAATCTTGAGTGAAAAGTTCATACATGCCTGCAAATCATTTATTGACCTTTAGTTGTGAAATATCATTTTCTTCCTCTCCTGGCTAGAATATGCAGGAATAATATATAGTTCCTAGAATAGAGTTTGCATCTAGTAAAGCAAGACTTTAGTTTTATGTTACAGCATCTCAACTTTTTAATGATTCTGTTATCAGTTCCCTCAGGTAATGTACCTGGGGATTTTGTGTCAATTTAGAAAAAGAAATTCTACCAATTTCTCGGTCTATCTGTTACCAATTCACAGACTTGAGTTTTCTGATGTTGTAAGGCAAAAGAAGTAAATGAAGAGAAAATAGACCTCATTCCCAGGTCTGGACTTTTGGGTTCATTAGGGTTTGAAATTCTCTGGGTAGAAACTTTCTATATCAGTACAGATTGACAAATCACAAATTGACAAAAAAGGATTGGATATAATTCAAGAGTTGACTGAGATAAGGAGAAGTGATTTAAGCATGCCTGTTAGCCAATGTGTATCAATGTGTTTTGGGGCAGTTAGGTGGGTAGAGCACTAGGCCTAGAATCAGGAAGACCTGACTTCAAATTCAGGCTTACATACTTAATAACTGCAAGTCAATGAACCCTATTTGCCTCAGTTTCACTATCTGTAAAATGAGTTAGAGAAGGAAATTGCAAATCACTCCAGTATCCTTGCCAAGAAAACTCCAAATAAGGTCATAAAAAGTCAAATATGACTGAAACGACTAAACAATAAAATTTCGGAGAAAGGACTTGAACCTGACTCCCAGGTCAACCCTCTGTCCTCTAATAATTGGTTTCGAGATAAGGCATGACCAATATTATCTCATCTGACCCTCACAAGTAAATATTACAGATACTTTCTGCATTCCAGATGAGAAAATAGCCTCTGAGAATTTGCATGATTTGTCCAGGGTCAAACATAATAAAAGATATTTCAAACTATAATCCCAAGAATGTATTCACTATGCCATGCTGCAGCAGCACAATAAAATTCAAAACAGCAAAATAATTCAGAAGCCAAATATACTTTACATTGGAAATCAATTGTCTTTCCACTTTAGTTTTTTAATTGTGCTTTTCCTTGGCTAATGTTATCATTTTAATAGCTTGCTTTCTTTAAGCATATAGCAATCAAATACTGGAATATTTGGGATGATAATCAGGGCTATACTCAGAAGTGAGAATATTTGTGTTTGGGGAGAAGGAAGAGAGAAGAGACATGCCCAAGATTAAAAATGTAACATCAATAAATTCTGTATGGATAAAGCCTAGTTGTATTTTGATACGGAAAGAAATATTCATCAGTTTTTATGATTGCCTTTGTCCTTCCTGCCACATGTGGCCCATGTCCAATCATGATTTTAAATTATTTAGCCATCTTTTCCAATGTGAAACTTGAATTACAAAGAAATTGTTTCTCCTCTCTCCAATCTATCCTTCAAATGGCTGCACAGAGATATTCTTAAGTTTAACTGTGTCATTCCTTTGCTCAATAAACTCTAATAGTTATCTGTCACCTCAAGAATCAAATGGAAACTCATCTGTATGCCATTTAAAGCCCTTTATAATCTGACTCTAAGCCACCTTTCCAGATTTGTTGTACTTTTCTTAAACATGTCTCTTTATATATTCCTCAGTATCATAATGAATAGGGTGATAGACATGTAGTCCAAAAGACCTGAATTAAAATCATATTAACTAGCTGAGTGACCCTGGGTGAGTCACTCAACCTTTCTCTACCTCAGGTCTCTTATCTGTAAAATGGAAATAATAAAATAGAACTAGCTCCCAGGGTTATTGTTAGGATAAATGAGATAATATTTGTAAAATACTTTGAAACTTTAAAGCACTATATAAATGCCAGCTATAATTATTAGGGGCAGATGGGTAGCTTAGTTGCTGAAGTGCTGGACCTGAAGTCAAGAAGTCCAAAGTTCAAATGTGGACGCAGACATTTACTAGCTGTGTGATCCTGGGAAGGTCATTTAACCTCTCTGCCTCATTTTCCTCATCTGTAAAATAAGGATGATAATAATAGCACCTACCACTCAGACTTGTAATAAATGATAAAGTGAAATATTATTTGCAAAGTGTTTTGCAAACCTCAAACCCCCATATAAATACTAGCTAATTCACTACAGCCAAACTGTTCTTCTTGCTGCTATTCATACACCATCTCACTATCACCCAATGCCTAGATGGCAATCCCTTCTCACTTATACTTCTCATAACTCCTAATTTACTTTTTTTAAAACCCTTACCTTCCATCTTAGAATCAATACTGTGCAATGGCTCCAAGGCAGAAGACAGTAAAAGCTAGGCAATGGGGGTTAAGTGACTTGCCCAGGGTCACCCAACTAGGAAATGTCTAGGGTCACATTTGAACCCAGGACCTCCCTTCTCTACACCTGGCTCTCTATCTACTGAGCCACCTATCTACGCCCTCCAAAATTTACTTTTAAAGCTCATTTCAAATGTCGACTCCAACATGAGACATTTCCTTACACTGTACTGTCCCTACTCCCTTCAAAAGCAGTCTAGCATATTCATATAATTCTAATTGTCCATTTTCCCCTATATTGTGCCGACTCGTGCCTTTCTACAACTTATTCCCATATTTGAAAACAACTTTTATGCATATGTCCTCACACAATCAGTCATCTCTAAGGTCAGCGTTGCCAGATCTTTTTGTAACAGGTGGGGTAGGCTGGGTGGTGTTGTAGTAGTAATAGCTGCCTGCCACCATCTCCACTCCATTTATTCTGTCTACAAACTAGGTGGGGATAACCTCAAACTACCAATGAAGAGACTTCTCCAGAGGACAGCCAGTGCACTTGTCTTGGCTTTCCCAACAGCCACAATCTCCCCATTACTTACCAGAGAATACTCATTCTACAAACCATTTACATGACTCTCTTTTCCGTGGCAGATCGGCAGAACTAGGCATGGGAGTGGGAACACTGGCCTTCATTCAATATGGATCTAGAGATATAGAAAGGAAAGGAAAGAATGCTCTGAAATAGAAAATTTTTAAAATCTCAATGATCCTGTCTATATTCCATATTTGGGAAATTTTCTCCTAACTGTTACTGTTGTTGAATTGTGTCCAACTCTTTGTGATCCCTTTGGGGATTCTTGTCATTCTTGGAATCCTATTCTTGGCAAAGGTAGTGGAGAAGTTTCTCATTTCCTTCTCCAGCTTGTTTTACAGATGAAGAGAGTGGGGCAAATAGAGTTAAGTGACTTGCCCAGGGTCACACAGCTAGTAAGTTTTCCTGATTCCAAGCCCATTGGTTTATAAAGTGCTTTACAAATATCATCTCATTTTATCTTCATGATAATCCTGTGAAGTAGGTGCTACTTTTGTTCTTATTTTACATTTGAGGAAACTGAGGCAGTCAGCCTTAAGTAACTTGCTTAATCATATAGCTGGTAGGGGTGTGAGTTTTTTAAATTTTTAATTATTAGATAATTAAAATTAATTATTTTAATTATAAGGTAATTATAAATTGATAGTAAATATTATTTTTATTTTTATATTATTTTATCTTATTAACTTATGTCATTTATTTAATTAATTTGGTATTAAATTATGAATTAATAAAAATTAAAATAAAAAATAATTTTCGAATTTGAATTTGGGTCTTCCTGACTCTAATTCCTGCATTTATCCACTGTACTCCTTAGATGCCCTAGCTAACCCAGGAGAATCCTTTTCTTAGCCATCCTTTGTTACCACCTGCCAGTCCATGATTTCAGGGTGTTCACAAGTCAACACTTTATTGGGCATAATGAGGGATAGATATTTGTACTTCCTTATAGAAGAAGCATTGGTAGAAAAAGCAAAAGCAATACAAGAAAAGTTATTGTTAGCATGCTGTCATTAAGATAAGAAAAGCTTCTACTAGAGCAGGGTTGGTGAAGAGAAATGAACTTTATGATCTATGATTCTATGGTCCCTAAAACTGACTGACATATAGAAATTTCTTCCATTTTTTATTTGGAATTCCTTCCACAAAGTGGAGTGCCCAGAGGGCAAATTCAAGCTGTCTGTGAGCCACCCCTGCCCCCATTACTGGAGAGAGTTGAGAGAGAAAGCGCTTGCTTTGGGTGACTGGGCAGAGGGGTGGGGCATGCAAAAATGCCCTCAGGCACTGGGAAGAGGGGCAGAGGAGCAATTCCCTGAGTGTTAGCTGGGCAGGCATGCCAAGGCATCACCAGTGAGTACTAGAGTAATGAAGGTGGCTGTCAAGTCCATAACTGTGAAACAGAATGTATTGGAGGTAGAACCTAAGACATGGAATCAAAAGATTTAGATTGCTACAATTAGCTTTGTGAACACGGACAAGTTTTTAGATATATATTTTTTTTAATATGTAGGGGTTTGGGGGCAACTAGGTAGCTCAGTCGATAAAGAACCAAGCCTAAAGATGGGAGGTTCTGGGTTCAAATATGACCTCAGACACCTCAGATACTTCCTAGGCCAGAGACTCTTGGCCAGTCACCTAATTTCAGTTGACTAACCCTTACCATGCTTCTGCCTTGAAACCAATACCTTGTATCGATTCTAAAAGATTTTTTTAATTTAAATTTAATTAAATTTTAAAAGATTTTTTAAAAATTAGGGAATTGAACTTTATGATCTATGATTCTATGGTCTCTAAAACTGACTGACATATAGAAATTTCCTCCATTTTTTATTTAGAATTCCTTCCACAAAAAAGTGCTACTCGTGATTCATCATAGCAGAGATGACTAGAGTCTTAAAAGCTATGTACACATTCTAGCAGATTCTAGGAAACTTAAAAAGTTTCAAATACAGGTACAATAACAACAGGGGCATCTGTTATCTCAGGATGAGTCTAATTAAATTCAGAGAGGCTCATCAGCAGAAATATGGCCCCCGAAAACCAAAAATTTTGGCCATCACAACCCACGAAATAGGGGAAAATACAGAATAGTTCTCAAACATTAAATCATAGGATCATAGATTGAGAGCTTGAAGGTTCCTTAAAGGCCATTTAGTCCAACTCTTCCTCATCTTTTTTTTTTGTAAAGATATTTTATTTTACCAATTATATATAGTTACAATTTCCACTATGTTTTCTGAATTCGTATGATCCAAATTGTTTTCCTTCCTTCTTTCCCTTCCTCTTCTAAGAAATGGTAAGCAATTGATCTGGGTTATACATGCATTATGCAAAATATATTTCCATAGTGTTCATTTCTGTAAGAGAAAAATCATATAAAACCAAAACCCAAATGAACTAAAGTGAAAAATAATATGATTTGATGTACATTCTAACTCCAACATTTCTTTCTCTGCCAACTCCCTCATCTTAACAGATGAGGAAACTGAGGCTGAGAGAAATTAAGTGAGTTGGACATGGTCATGCAATTAGTAAGAAACATATTCAGTTTCTGAATCCAGGTCTTTTAAGTCCTGTTTGACTTATAGTTTCTATGGTGAGAATGGAAAAGTAGGAGAAAAGAAAGTGAAGGATACTAAGAATCACATAATTATTAAAACCTCTATAAATAATGACTTAACTCTTGATATTCTTTTTTTTTTAAACCCTTAACTTCTGTGTATTGGCTCATAGGTGGAAGAGTGGTAAGGGTAGGCAATGGGGGTCAAGTGACTTGCCCAGGGTCACACAGCTAGGAAGTGTCTGAGGCCGGATTTGAACCTAGGACTTCCCGTCTCTAGGTCTGACTCTCAATCCACTGAGCTACCCAGCTGCCCCCCAACTATTGATATTCTTAACATGTAATCTTGACTCTGTGAGTTAATATGGTACCCTTTTAAATTTAATCTACATTATTAATATTTCCTCCATCTCTTTCTTAAATCTAATCAATAGCAACAACAAAAAAAAAACCAGGCCCTCATAGTTAGCATTTGCTGATGTCCAAAGTTTAATTACTAGTAGGAAATTTTAACATTTGGCTCTAGTAAACTGATATGTGCCACCCCTAATACATATCCATCCTTCCTAATGTAGTGGAATGAAAAAGGGTTGCCTACTCATCCATTTTTGGTATCCACCTTCCGCACTCCCTTGTGGCTTGGAAAAGCTGTAGGACACACACTGCCCATACATACTCCAGTAAAACTGTCACCCAGATGGGCTAAACCAAGTTAAGCATAACTGACAGTCCTCAAGTTTGTCAGTGAGTTAAGGAGTTGTCTACCCCAATCACATGACAACTCCCCCCGCAGAATGGGCAGATGAGAACCATTTATTCCAATGGACATGAAAGTGGCTGAAGCAGACACTGAGGAACACCTAGAACCTAGTCAGACATAGAATATGCCAATGTCCTCCACACCACATGCCAGGCCATGGTCAGTTGCCCTTACTTTTGTCTTGCCACTGGTCTTTAAAAGCTCTGGAAGAGAGTAAGACTTTGTACAGTTTTGCCTCACTTAAATCCAACGCACAAACAAGTCAAGATATCATCACTCTTATGATATCATTTGTCCTCTTCAAAAAGAAAAGACCAGGAGAATAGCTAGGTGGCTCAGTGGATTGAGAGCCAGGCCTAAAAATGGGAGGTCCTAGGTTCAAATCTGGCCTCAGACACTTCCCAGCTGTGTGACCCTGGGCAAGTCACTTGACCCCCATTGTCTTACCACTCTTCTGCTTTGGAGCCAATACACAGTATTGACCCTAAGACAGAAGGTAAGGGTTTAAAAAAAAATAAAAAAGAATGTAATGGAAAAAATTCGAATGCTGTGATACAAATTAAATTTAAAAGTGTACTATTCTAACTCACTGGATCATTATTGGTTTAAGATAATAACCCTTCTAACTCTAAATCTTAAGTTATTATTTGTAGCACCTTAAGGTTTGCAAAACACTCTACAAATATCTCATTTTATCCCTACAACAACCCTGGGAGGTGGGTGGCATTTATTTTCACCCCCATTTTACAACTGAAGAAAATTAGGCAGTTAGAAGTTAAATAACTTGCCAAAGTAGTCCGTTATCTGAGGCTAGATTTGAACTGAGTTCTTCCTGACTACATTGCCATCTACCTGCCTCTATAAATAAAATTTGAAATTAGAAAATATAAAGAAAGTGATATCTAAGTTAGGGGGTTTTCATTGGAATTTATTGATTGATTTGAGGGAATCCAATTTGGATGAAGGGAAAATGAGATCCTTTTCCTTCACTAACTTTTGATTTTCTTTTAAACCTTATGCATCTTCTTTTATGCACCAAAAGCATTATTTCAAGAGGGGATCCACAGAATAGGGCTCATCTCATTGCCAAATGGGTCAATGACATTAAAAAAAATTTAGAGCCTCTGCTCTAAGTGCATATATGACTCATAGCCCTTCCTCATAGCAAACGAATGAGTTTACAAAGTTGGTTTTGTAATGTCCCCAAAGTCAACAAGATGCATCATTCTGAGGGACACTTAGTCATATTACCTTGCAGTCCACATGATGAACATGAGCAAACTGACCACAATGAAGATGCACTGGCATCATTTGCAAAAGGGATAAAGTTGTAAGAAAATTCTATTAGTAACTTAACAGCATTCTCTGAGTCAAAATATACTTTGATACTGAATGAATGAAAACATAGACAAAGAGAAATACTATGTTGGCATATGTGAGACCAATAAGTGAAATAAACCAAAAGCATGTAGACTATTCAGAAGGCTCACATATTATATATGTGTCATTAATTCTGTCTCTTAAATGTCTGAGGCCAGATTTGAACCCAGGTCCTCCCATTACCAGACCTGACTCTATCCAATGAAGAGTCAGAAAATGTATGTAGTAGAGCACCAAACATAATGTGAAAAACTATATTCTAATAGACAAGCTATAGAGTTTCTTAATCCCTAAATTATTTTGCTTTATATTTTGATAACTTTTTCAGATATATAATTGGCTTCCTTTGTCATCCTAGATATTTTTTTAAAATATTCTAGGAAAGGGTCCATGGCTTCACCAGATTTCTACTACACATAAAATGTTAAGAACTCCTGGGTTAGCAGAAAGGTCAAAATGAATAACAAATTAGAAGAAAGAATAAAGGTAAGAAAAAATAAATATTGAATAGGGGCTATGGATAGACAATGATCCAAACTTAAGTAAGGGGAGAATTGGAACATATCACATTTGAAGAATTATACAATTCTAGACTTACAAAAAAGCTGAATCTTTTAACATCAGCGTTCTCAGGAGGCAGCTAGGTAGCTCAGTGGATTGAGAGCCAGGCCAGGAGATGGGAAATTTAGAAGAATCAAAATATATGCTACACAGGAGGATTTATGAAAGTAAGCAGGCTGACAAGTTAGCAGAAATGGTTAAGAAAAATAAACTGGCATCATCGGGAAAATGTTAGCCTTGGTCTTAGTGTCAGAATGAAAAACAACAGGTAAGAAGTCCAAGTAGGCTAGCCATATTCTCCAAGCTATTAAAAAGAACCAGAGGAAAGCATCTGATATTCACTGTATTATTTATGAGTAAATAGGATGAGAAGGTTGCAGTCTACATTACTGGAGAGAATATTCACATCAGTGACATCCCTAATCCATCAAAATTTCATTTTCCCATTCCTACTGCAACCTTTCTAGAACAGTATCAATTTTCTCCTTTCCTAGACTACATTAATGATCTAATCCTTCACGACAAAGTTCCCCCCTACCTTTCCAGTCTTCTTATACCTTACCGTCCCCTACTCTCATGTACTCTTCCACACAGTGGCATTGATTTCCTTGCTGTTCTTCAAACAAGAAATTTGTATCTCCCAAGTCTGGACATTTTCTCTGAATTCTCCCCCTTCTCCTCTTTACCATCTGGCTTTCCTGGGTTCCTTCAAGTACTACCTAAAAAATCCCATTTTTCTACAGGAAGCCTTTCCTGATCCCACTTAATCCTAGTATCTTTCTCCTCTTATCTCCAGTTTAAGTTGTTTACATGTTATCTACTATATTAGCCTATGAGCCCTTCAAGAGGAGAGATTATTGATTGCTTAAAAAAATAAAATTTCCAGTACTTAACACAGTGCCTGGCTCATAGTAGGCACTTAATGAATGCTTATTGACTATCATAATCATCCATGTAGTTCCTTCCTCTTCAATCTCTTCTCCACATCACTGCCTGAATAAGATTCTTTTTAAAACTTTTTTAATTAAAAAAAATATGTAAAAATATTTTTAATATTCATTTAAAATTGTATTTCCAAAATCTCTCCCTTTTCTCTTCCCTTACTAAGAAGGCAAGCAATGTACATGTATAATCATGTAAAACATATTTCCATATTGATCATGTTGAGAAGGAAATAAACCAAAAAAATTAAAACAAAGATAAGTAAAATAAAAAAGTATGCATTGATCTTCATTCAAATTCCAACAGTTCTTTCTCTGGAGATGGATAGCATTTTTTGTCATTAAATCCTTTGGAATTATCTCAGATAATTATGTTGTGTAACTGTGGTCTGAAAGGGGAGCAGGCAATTGGAGTTGGAAGGGACCCTGAAACAGCCCAGAAGAATGTTGCCTGTTCAGAATTCCTTTTGGGAGGGGCCAGCAGCAAGAGGAGTTTGGAGGAGTCTTCTCAACTGTCACTTCTCTCCTGACCGGACTGGGACCCTTGGGAATTGGTTCTTTGGTTGGGAGATTTTGATTTTGGGGTGGATCCTGAGTGAATTGGGCTCCTCTGTACTTTTATTAGTGATTATTGGGAGATCACAACTACTAACATCAATTCCTACTATCTTCATTTACCAACAAAGAAGACATTGAACAGCAATTCTCCAATTTGGCCGGAGAGCTCAAACTCCTAGGGGAGCTGGCTTGAATGGGGGGGTCCCTTCCCTGATCCTGTTTGAATCCATTTATCCTGTTACTTCCCTCTTATATTAGTTTAGAAATATTTGATAGGAAATTGTAGGGAGAAGAGAGAATGGGCTACTGTGACCAAGCCACAGAAGAAGTCCAGAACTGCTCTCTTGAGGAGAAGACATAGCTGTTCATGAAGTTCATCCTTTCCCTCCTTCCTTGATTCCCCTATACGTTTTCCCCTGTACCCAGAATTTACTTTATCATTTAATAAACCCCTGATAGTTTGCTACTTAGAGTCTGAAGCAGTTACACTGAAGAGGGGATGTGACTTATCTTGGGGCTGAGGGGCAGACTCCATCTTGATGGGCAAAAGCTAACTTGAACTTAGGAGTGGGGGAGGCTTGTCTCAACAGGCCTGGCTCTGAAGGTGGGATCCAACACATTAGGGTCTCAACTGAACCCCAACACCTTCCTTCAACATCCCCACTCTTAACTTTGCCAGTTTGGAGAACCTCTTTGGGTTTGTTCCCTCATAGGTCTGGGGTGGGGGTGAGGATAGCTGATCCGGCCCATTGAAAGCTAACAAGGGGGAGTCTAGATACACACACCCCTACCATCAATACTCACCCCAATACAGTTGCTAAGAATAGGTAAGTCATTCGCAGCTAATCAACATACAAAATTGGTGACACTGTGTACAGTGTTCTCCTGCTTCTGCTCATTTCACTTTGTATTACTTCTTATAAATCCTACCAGGTTTTTCTGAAAGCATCTTGTTCCTTATTATAGCACAGTAGTATTCCATCACTATCGTATACTACAATTTGTTCAGCTCTTCCACAATTAATGGGCATGTACCTTTATGTATAAATCATGTACCCATTTTGACATTATGTTGGTATACATTGTGAGATATTGGGCTGTATCTAGTTTCTACGAAACTGCTTTCTGGTTCTTATCCCAAAATCTTGGATCTTTGGGTTTATCAAATACTAGATTACTATCGTCATTACTAATATGTATTGTGTACCTAATTTATCCCATTGATCCACCAAACTTTTTCTTAGCCAGTATCAGATTGTTTTGATGATTATAACTTTGTAATACAGTTTGAGATCTGGTATGATGAGGCCACCTTCTTTCTTTACTTTTTTTTAAGGTTTCATTTTTTAGAAAAGTTAGCATGGTTACATGATTCATGTTCTTACTTTCCCCTTCACCTCCCGACCCCCCCCCATAACCAGTGCGCATTTCCACTGGTTTTAACATGTGTCATCAATCAAGACTTATTTCCAAATTGTTGATAGTTGCTTTGGTGTGGCCATTTCGAGTCTACATCCCCAATCATATCCTCCTTAACCATGTGTTCAAGCAGTTGTTTTTCTTCTGTTTCCTCTCCTGTAGTTCTTCCTCTAAATATGGGTAGGGTTCTTTTCCATAAGTCCCTCAGAATTGTTATGGATCATTGCATTGCTGCTAGTACAAAAGTCCATTACATTCAATTTTACCACAGTATATTGGTCTCTGTGTACAATGTTCTTCTGGCTCTGCTCCTTTCGCTCTGCATCAATTCCTGGAGGTCTTTCCAGTGTACATGGAATTCCTCCAGTTCATTATTCCTTTTAGTGCAATAATATTCCATCACCAGCATATACCACAGTTTGTTCAGCCATTCCCCAATTGAAGGGCATACCCTCGTTTTCCAGTTTTTTGCCACCACAAAAATCAGGGCTATAAATATTTTCTTACAAGTCTGTTTATCTATGATCTCTTTGGGGTACAGACCCAACAATGGTATGGCTGGATTAAAGGGCAGGCAATCTTTTATAGTGTTATGATTAAAAATGATAAAGACATATAAGAGAAATTAATATTTTAATAGCCATGGCCTTGTTGGTAAAATATATATGACTGCACTTGACTATCTTTTAAATCTACTGCTAGTGCCCATCCTGACTCTCATACGCCAGCTAGGTAACCAAGAGGCCTTCTTTAGGTCCTCCTCCGAATTTAAACTCCCCCATATGTGGGGACGTCTGACGTCCCCACACCCAAAACCGGAAACCAGAAACCCATTGGAATCACGAGAAATGTAGTCTCATAGTCCCCCACGTGTCCACAGGAAGTCTGCAAGACACACTTCCAAATGGCACCTCCTTGAATTCAAAATAAACAATAGCCCTTTGAGCATAGTTCCAAATTGCCAGCCAGAATGGTTGGATCAGTTCACAACTCCACCAGCAATGCATTAATGTCCCAATTTGGCCACATCCCCTCCAACATTCATTACTCTCCCCTACTATCATTTTAGCCAATCTGCCAGGTGTGAGGTGATACCTCAGTGTTGTTTTGATTTGCATTTCTCTAATTATTAGAGATTTTGAGCACTTTCTCATGTGCTTATTGATAGTATAGATTTCTTTATATGAAAATTGCCTTTTCATGTCCCTTGCCTATTAATTGGGGAATGGCTTGATTTTTTATATAATTGATTTAACTCATTGTATATTTGAGTAATTAGACCCCTGTCAGAGTTTTTTGTTATAAAGATTTTTTCCCAATTTGTTTTTTCCCTTCTCATTTTGGTTGCATTGTTTTTGTTTGTACAAATGCTTTTTAATTTAGTGTAATCAATCATCCCATTCACATTCAGAGTTATAATTATCAGTTGTGTATTCCCCAACATTTTGGTATCCTCTCTTAGTTCTACCCCTTCTTCTTAGGCTATTTCCTTTTAAACCAGTGATTTGAGTTAAACCAGTAACCCTTGTCTCCTCCCTTGATTTACTACCCTTTCTACCACTTCCCTTGTTATTCCCCTTTTTATTTTTAAGGCCTAATGAATTCCCTCTCCTTTCTCCTCCTCTCCCTTTTTTGACCTCCCCACTCCTCTGCTCCCCTTGGTTTATCCCTTCTGACTTTCTCAGTAGGGTTAGATAGAGTTCTATATCTCAATGGATATAACTACTCTTCCTTCTCAGGGATAATTACACTGAGAGTAAGGTTTACATATTACCTTTTAATGCTCTCTTCCTCTCTTTCTTATAATAGTACTAACATCCCCTCCCTTCCCATGCCCTCTTTATGTGTAAGAGAATATCCTATTTTTCTTATTCATTTAAGTTTCTCTTGGTGTCCTCTACTATTCACCCCCCTCTTTCCCACCCACCCTCTTATCATCTTAGACCATTTAGTACTCCATCCTCTCCCTGTGAATAATTCTTCTAATTACTATAATATTGGATACTATAATAGTGAATAGAGTTCACTACAGAGAATTACACATAACATTTCTCCATATAGGAATACAAATAATTAGATCTTATTGAAGCCCTTAAAGAGGCAAATTTAAAAATAAGAGTTTTCTTTCTTTCCCCTCTGTTTCTTATTTACCTTTTCATGTTTCTCTTGGTTTTTGTGGTTGGATATCAAACTTTCCATTTAGTCCTGGTCTTTTCTGTGCAATTACTTGGAAATCTTCAATTTTGTTGAATGCCCATACTTTCCCCTGGAAGTATATAGTTAGTTTTGATGGGTATGTGATCCTTGGTTGTAGACCCAATTCTCTTGCCTTTCTGAATATCATATTCCAAGCCTTGCGGTCTTGTAGTGTGGAGGCTGCCAGATCCTGTGTGTTCCTGATTGGTGTTCCTTGATATCTGAATTGTCTCTTTCTGGCTTCTTGTAAAATTTTTTCTTTTAATTGGAAGCTCTTGAATTTGGCTATTATATTCCTGGGGGGTTGTCTTTTCAGGGTTTAGTGTAGAGGGTGATCTATGGATCCTTTCAATGTCTATATTGCCTTCTTGTTGTAGAACTTCAAGGCAATTTTCCTGAATAATTTAGTATGGAGTCCAAATTTCTATTAATTACTGCTTTTTCAGGAAGACCAATTATTCTCAAATTATCTCTTCTAGATCTATTTTCTTGATCTGTCAATTTCTCAGTGAGATATTTCATTTTTCCTTCTGGATTTGTTTTTATGTCCCCTTGAGGAGTCCTGTATGTTTCGGTTAGGAGAGGTTAAGCAGCTGCTTTTACTCTGCCACCATCTTAACCTGGAACTCTTTTCTGGTTATTTTTAAGGGTTTTTTTTCCTTTAATTTTATTCCACTCACAAATCTACACATAATTTTTCCAAGGTTACATGACTCATGTTGTTTCCCTCTCCCCTCTTCCCCCCTCTCTCGTATAGTTGATAAACTATTCCACTGGGATTTACAAAACCTATATCCATATTGTTCATTTTTGTAATAGAGTAATCTTTTAAAACCAAAACCCAAATCATATACCCAAATAAACAACTTCACCTTTTTTTTATTAATTCCATTGATATTCTCGAACTTTTTTTCCTCCTAATTAATTTTTTTCTTGCTCTGTAAAAAAATTTTTTGGTAGTTTGATTGGTATGGTATTGAATGAGCAAATTAATTTAGGTACAGTTGGCGTTTTTATGATATTGGCTCAGCCCACCCATAAGCGATTAATAGTTTTCCAATTGTTTAGATCTGTCTTTATGTGAAAATTGTTTTGTAATTGTTTCCATATAGTTCCTCAGTTTTCCTTGGCAGGTAGAATCCCAAATGTTTTATGTCGTCTATAGTTATTTCAAATACAATTTTTCTTTCTATCCCTTGATGCTGGATTTTATTGATAATATGTAGAAATGCTGATGGCAAATGTGGGTTTATTTTATATCCTGCATTTTTGCTAAAGTTTTGAATTATTTCAACTAGTTTTTTAGTTGGTTCTCTAGTATTCTTCAAGTATACAACCATATGACTGCAACTGAATAAGCTTCTTAACACTCCTCCTATGGTCATATCAATCCCCCTTTATTAGCTTTTAGACTTTCTAGGCATTCCACAATCTCTGGTTAGCCAAACTTATTTAATTTTATTCCTCCTTGCAAAGTCTACATTCCGGCCAAATCTGACTCCTTTATGTCCTCCACTTCTTGAACCCTCATCCTTCAAAGACCTACTTAGGTACTACCTTCTGTAATGAAGTCTTCCTTGACTTCCCCACTTTCAGATTAAAGGAATCATTCCTTCCTCTGATTTGTCATGGAAACTTTGCCTGAATATCTCCTTCCCAGTTACCTTACTCTACCTTATATTACAGATATTTTTTTATTTCCACAGTATCTCAGAAATTGAGTCCTAAAAGGCCATCTTGTCAAATCATACCTAGAATGTACCCTCTCTACAATACTGAATACATTCATCTGTTCTTAGCTTGAAAACTTCAAGTGGATAAATTGGGCAGCTAGGTGGCACAGTGAATAGAATGCTGGGCATGGAGCCAGGAAGACTCATCTTTGTGAGTTCAAATCTGACAGGAGACATTTACTAGATGTGTGATTCTGGGATAGTCATTTAACTTTGCCTCAGTTTCCTCATCTGTAAAATCAGTGAAAAAGCAAATGGCAAACCACTCCAGTGTCTTTGCCAAGAACATCTCAAGTGGGATCACCAGGTGTCAGGCATAACTGAGCAACAATTTATTTTATCAAATTCAAATAAAGAAAAGAAACAAAATTAGAGGGAAAATGCAATTTTTTCCTTTAGATTCATAAGGCCAAGGTCTATAAAATAGTTCATCTGTAGTACACATTGTTGGTGTTATATAGCTCCCATCAAACCTTATTTCATCTTAGCTTGCATTAATACAGATGTTATCTAGGACAAAGGAAGTATTGTCTCTCTCTACTCCTCCTGGTCATTGTACATTTGACCCAGAGTAGGGGGAAACTCTCTTCCTTCCAAAGTTGCCCTTTCTACTTCTCTTGGCAATTCTGCTTATTGAGGACATTTATTTGAAATAGGACAGTCTCTAAAAAGAATTGGTCTTTATTAACATTTCATATTTAAAGGAGTGCTATGCCTAGGGCTACATGCATAAACAGCTCCGTTGATAGAATTTAATAGGGAAGCAATTCTTGGCCTTCCCCAATTTTGTACCCTCCTTGAGCAAAGGACTTGTCACATTTAATTTTGTAGCCCCAGCTCCAAATACACTAACTTGCACACCGTGGGTTTTTGTTTTTATTTTTTTAGTAAATGTTAGTTGAATTGAATTAAATTTGTGAAAAAAAGGACTGAACTACAGAATCTAATGATTGGAGTTGTGGGGGAGATAGGCTTACCAGGGAGGAAGACTGAATCACAAAATCTTAGAAGTTTACATCTCTCTTAATAACATGATTTGGTCATGCAAGTCAGACACATTATAATTCTGACTCTTCACATTAGGGAAAATAGGATTGAGGGAAGGTTTTCCTTAAACCATAAAAAGGTCTGTATTTTTTTCTCCTTTCCTTTTTTATGATCTCAGATCTCTGATCTCAGAGATAGCCACTTATCTTCCCAGCTAGAGTGAAAATGGCATTAATAGCTAAGGCTAACCCCTACTGCTGGGAGAAAGGGCACAGGGATTAAGAGAGAAGGAAGATTTCCCTGGATAAAAAATTGCTTGTGGAAAGAATATAGACTGTTTTCCCCTTATTTTCTTAAGACAGGTTTTTTATTATCTGTAAAATACAGGAACTGCAGTACACCTTTCCATTCCTCCTACCTAGCTTAACAAAATAGAGTATGTGTGTGGATAGACTGAGCCTGGAAGACCTGAGTTTAAATCTAGCCTCAAACACTCACTAGCTGCGTCCCTGTGCAAGTCATTTAACCCTTTTTGCCTCAGTTTCCTTATCTGCAAAATAAGCTAAAGAAGAAAATGGCAGGCCAGTTTAGTATCCTTGCCAAGAAAATCCCCAAAAGGGGTCAAGAAGAGTCAAATATAACTGGAAAACAACTAAGTAACAAAATGTATATAAGATTGTACTTTTTTAAATGTGTGCACATGTGTGTATGGTAGTCCAGAAAATTACATATTGAAATGAAGTACTGCAAACATAATAAAATGATGTTTCTTAGTAAAACAAGATATCTTTAAGGTACAGCATTATTTAGGAGATTGTTAACCAAATTTATCACATATACAAGCTTGAACCTGGGTCAATAATATATGATATAAATAATATATTATCTTATGTAATAATATACAAGCTTGAACCTGACACTGAAGCAGACTAAGCCATCTTAAGAGCTCATCACTGGACCTGTGTTTTAGATGTGGCATTTTAATTCTTTATGGAGCCTGCCCAAGTGTAGTTGAACTTGTTCTTCACCAACAAAAGATGAAACAAGCAATCTAAATAATTTGCTTAATAAACACATAAGGTAGAAGGAGAAGCTAAGATTAGAGGTGACATTTCTACTGTGAGAATCCAGGGCTGAACGGGTTCTGTCTATTTTTAATTGGTTTTTTGTAACGAGTATTTATAAATCTCATTTGGAATTGCCCAGCCCACGCACAAGAAACCAGACATTAACTAGGGAAGTCAAGTTCAGAGTGGGATGAACTGTAAATGATACTCTCCATACATGCCTCAGTAATTCCCAATTCCAAGAAATCTCAGCTTTGGAATTCTGCCCTTCAAGTGTAAATCCTACTTTATTCAGGTTTTTTCTACTCTAGTCCTGTACTGCTACTTCATCAAGAAATAGAGGTGACCTTGAAGTTTTAAAAGCAATGCCAGTGAGAGAAGCAAAATCTCGAGGCAATTTTGCTAAATTGAAAAGCGTTCAGACACTGACCAGGCAACAATAGACAATAAATCTGACTTCTGAGGAGCTAACTAGCAAAATTCCAAAAGGTTCACCCATCTCTAGAAGGCTAGTAGCCATCCATAATGATGGTTTGCTTTGGTTGCAACTCCTGAAACCATATACAAATATCACAGTAGTGGCCATGATCTTTATTGATAGAAAGAGTACCTACACCAGGTAGATTTCAGGGGAACCAAGAACTTGGATTGGAAAAAATTTACAACTATATTTTAATATAATTGGTCTCCTTTGTAAATTTATGCATTTTAAAACATCATTCATGGTTAAGATGGAGGCAGAGTAAGGAGCAGCTGCTCAATCTCTCCTAACCGAAGCATACAGGACTCCTCAAGGGGACATAAAAACGAACCCAGACGAATGAAGGAACCCCACAAAAGGGTGCAGCATTGAAGGTACACAGAATCGGGGCATTTCTACCCCATAAAAGGGGTGAAACAGCTCTCACTAAAACGCGAGAGGAAGAAGCCCCTCCACCCCCACACACACACCACGCACAGCACCAAGGCCAATGCACAAGAGTGAAAGCAAGATTGGGGCAACCAGTAAATCACTAGCAGCCCCAGGGCTTGTACCTGTGAGCTGCAAGACGTGGGACCCCAAGTGGCTGTGGGGCTCGCACGGACGTTCCCGAGAGTCTACACGGGTGAAGACATCACTCTGGGTGCGGACAAAGATCTCTAATGCAGGGACTTTACCGAGCATCTGCACTGGTGAAAGCATTGCCCCGTGCGCGAACAAAGATCTCTAAAGCAGGGACTTTCCCGAGCTTCTGTGCGGGTGAAGGCAGTGCCCTAGGCGCAAATAAAGATCTCCAGTGCAAGCTAGGACATCGAGTGAGGAACCGGTGCAGACGGGAGCAAGGCTGTGAAAGCAGCCCCCGAGACCGCTGAAGGAGCCTCGGGCAGAGGGGCAGACCGGGGACTACCAGGAGGCCTGACCCTGAGGACAAGGGCACCGGAGCCCTTGGGAGCTTAGAAAGCGCAGGCAGACCCTCAGCTTGAGGATAAAGCTGAGAAGGGGCTGGGCTAATAATGGCAAGCCATAGGGAAGCCCAGAAGAAANTTTTTTTTTTGAGATTTAAATACTTTATTTTTTTAGAAAAATTTTCCATGGTTCCATGATTCATGTTTTTACTTTCCCCTTCACCCCCCCTTCACTCTCCCATATCCAACACACATTTCCACTGATTTTAACATGTGTCATCAATCAAGACTTATTTACATATTATTGATAGTTGCATTGGTGTGGTCGTTTTGAGTCTACATCCGCAATCCTGTCCTCATCAACCCATGTGTTCAAGCAGTTGTTTTTCTTCTGTTTCCACTCCTATAGTTCTTCTTCTAAATGTGGATAGCATTCCTTTCCATAAATCCCTCAGAATTGTCCTGGATCATTGCATTGCTGCTAGTACAAAAGTCCAGTACATTCAATTTTACCACAGTGTATTGGTCTCTGTGTACAGTGTTCTTCTGGCTCTGCTCCTTTCACTCTGCATCAGTTCCTGGAGGTTGTTCCAGTTCACATGGAATTCCTCCAGTTTATTATTCCTTTGAGCACAATAGTATTCCATCACCAGCATATTCTGATTGTAGGTATTTTTAAAATCTTTATGTGCTAAGGATTCAGTGTCTAATGTTAACGTACATGAAAATGCAATTAAAATATTCAAATTTTAACTCCTATGACTGGGTTTGTGTTCTTTGATAGTATGTATGTGTAAGATCAGATTTGCAAAAAATTGTGCAGAAGATGAAATTTGTCTTTGCCTCACCCCATTTGCTTTTTTTTAACCTTCTATATTAGTATTTTCTTTTTATCCTTACTGTCAATCTTAGAATCAATACTGTGTATTGGTTCCAAGGCAGAAGAGCAGTAAGGGCTAGGCAATGGGGGCTAAGTGACTTGTCCAGGGTCACACAGTTAGGAAGTGCCTGAGACCAGATAACTAGGACCTCCTATGTCTGCGTCTGGTTTCCTATCCTCTGAACTACTTACCTGCCCTCCTTAATATCAATTCTTAGACAGAAGACCAGCCAGGGCTAGGCAACCATGGTTAAATGACTTGCACAGGGAACACAGCTAGCTGAGGCTAGATTTGAAGGCAGGTCCTCCTCACTCCAGGCCTAGAGTTCTATCCACTTTGCTATCCTGCTGCCCCATCCCATTTGCTTTTTTAAGCTTCTGTCTCTTTTACTGATACCCTCATTCTTACCTTTCAAAGTGGTCGTTCTGGTTCCATATTCATGAGACTTTGTTTTAAGCTTTCTGGTAGACAGATCCCAGATGACTTATCCTCAACTGTAAAATATTAGTTATTAAAGGTTACGCTTGTTTACATTTTAATAGGGAATTCTAGAGATGCCTTTGAAATCCAAAGCAAATCATCTTAACAGGAGAGGAAATATTCAAGGGAAGTTGGCCTTCAAAGCAAACCATCTTAGGTTCTATCATAGAGGTCCATCCTGGTTATGGTCTCAGAGGCAATCCATCCATCATTAAACATTTATTAAGCTCCTACTTTGTTCTAGGCACCTTACTAAATTCCAGGGATAGAAGAAGAGGAAAAAGCCAGTCCCTGCCCACAAGGAGCTTACAACCTAAAGGGGAAGACAGCATGGAAATATATATGATACAAGACATATACAAGGAAAAAAATAATAACTAGCAGAGGGGAGGTACTAGGATCAGAAGGTGTTGGGAAAGACTTCCTGTAAAATTATGAATTTTAGTTGCAATTTAAAGGAAGCCATGGAAGTCATTGGGTAGAGTTGAGGAGAGAAAAAGTTTCAATCATGGAGGACAGCTGAGGAAAATGCCCAGGGTGGAGAGATGGTGACTTGGTCATGGAAGTCGGGGCCAGTGTCACTGGATCAAAAAGTACTTGGTTGGGAGTCAGGCATACCACAAGAGAAGACTGAGTAAGAGCGGGGAAAGTTGCTGGTGGGCTCTCAAGAGACCCAAAGGTATATTCTAGGTCATTTTAATAATTCCATCTAATATTGTTTGGGCCACAGTATCCATATCACTTTACTCTATTCATAGAGAATTAACTAATTTTCCAGGAAGTATAATTTAGACAACCTTGGCTTGGGAAGGCAGCTGTCCTTTACCTTTTCTCTTCAGCTTCCCTCCTAAGCATCTTTTCTCCCAGTTGTACTTCCAAGATGGCACCCCCTTTTCTCCTCAGTACCTTCTCCAGGTTTAATAGATTGTTTCAGCAATTCATATGACCAAAAAAAAGATAATCATTCTATGATCCATCCTCTGGGGATGACTTGCTCCAAAGATAATTAGGCTTATCCTTGGTCAGCACACATGCTGTCCATCAACAGATTCATATTTAAAAACCTTTCCTGCTTGAAAGAAGTGGCCAGGGGTTGTGCTTCATCAACCCAACCTCTTGTTAGGAGTTCTCTTCTATGCCTTAATTGAGCATCAAAATAAACCTCATTCTGAATTTTTAGACATATAATTTACACAAAATATACCTCCATCAGTGGTCTAGTATTAAGATTTATTCATATTAATAATTTCTGTGATTAATATTGGAATAGCATTCAAGGTACATACAAAGTAAATGCTGCCTTCAGGCTCTAGTCTCCTAGATCATTTTGGGAACAGCTAAGGGAAATTTAGCCTTTTGCTATTTGAAGACACAATACTTTTTATTTCTCTCTCTGCAGGAGTTGGTGATTTCAGCGTGTGGGAGTTCTCTGGGAATCCAGTTTATTTCTGCTGTTATGATTATTTTGCAGCAAATGATCCCACTTCAATTCACGTAGTACTTTTCAGCCTTGAAGAACCATATGAGATCCAGTTAAATCAAGTGATTTTCTGGCTAAGTTTCCTAAAGTCACTTGTCCCTGTGGAAGAACCCATAGGTAAGCCATAGATAATGCACATGCATGTGAATGTTTCTTTGACAGATGATAAGGATGTTGTGGTTTCCTCTTTGATGTTGAGTTTTGTCTTTTTCTCTCCCCATGTGTGTCTCCTACTATTCATGATTCCCAAAGGCATTGAGCATACTTGTATTTCCAGATAGCATTTCATGAATCTTGTCAGGAGGTTGAACTGACAGTTGTATACTTCTACATCTCTCTATGTTCAATCTTTCTAAACACTTTATGCTGACTATCTGATAAAACTGTTTTGTTCTTCTGATTGTTAAAAAGCAATAGATTGGTGCAATTTATTTTTTGTATATCCTTAAAACTACTTCTCAGTTCCTATTTTAAACACTAAATTAATAACTGGAAGTTTCTCACTGTCACTTGGATCAAATTAAGTGGTCAAGTTTTGTAATCTTGAAGCTATTATTTCTGTTTTATAGAAGTCAAAAAGATCTACTTTGGGACCCGTTTTAATTTTTTTCAAAGTAGAAAATCCACTGAAACCATAGGAAGCTCAGGCAGCAAGATTAAAAGTAATCCTTGCTGCCAATTTTTTGTTGTGCAGTCATTTTCAGTCATGTCCAATTTCTTGTGATCCCATATGGGGTTTTCATGATGAAGGTATCGGAGTGGTTTGCCATTTCCTTCTCTAGCTCATTTCATATATGAGGAAACCAAGGCAAACAGGGTTAAGAGACCAGATTTGATCATATAAAGATGAGTCTTTCTGACTTCAGATCCAGTACTTTCTCCACTGCCCCAGCTACTCTTGCTGCCAGTATCAGGTCCCCAATTTATAAGCCAAAGGACTTGGATTGCCTACCACCAGGGGGCAATGCTCCAGTTCAGAATTTCTCTTCTGCAAAACAGTAATACGTGGTATATGTGCAGTGTGTTGACCTAGTTATGTTTTAAAATAGGGATAAGGAATCATCTATCAAGGTCTACTGACCAATTGAGAAAAGGGGCTACATAATTTTTTTTAATCTATTCTATTTCATTTTTCTGCATCTTCTTTACAAATTTAGAACTGAGGTCATAAAACTTCCATGTAAGGAATATAACGAATAATAAAAGATGAATATCTCTTTCATTATATGGAGAGAAGAGAAAGGGAGAGAAGAGGAATAAAATGAAATGGGCAAAGAAATACAAAAATAACAAAAAGACAAATAGAGATACACATACGCAGACATAACTTGTGAAAAAAGATAGAAACTACATGCAGAAGAGAAAATTCTGTAGAGCAACATCTCCATCTTATGGCTATTTAGGATATTACCTCTAAAGGCTTTTCCTTGCATGCTTCATATTTATTGACTATCCACTTCATAATAATAACTCCTTGTTTATTGAGTCTTAAGGTTTACAAAGTATTTTCTTTTAGAATCTTATATTGATTCTTTGGTCTTTATCTCAATGACTAAATGAAATAAAATTCTAGGCCAAATAAGAGCTAAGGATTGCCACATTTTCCAACCTATCTAATGAAATCAAAATTACAAGTGATTTTTTTCTTCATTTTCATTATAAAAAAAATAAAAAAACAAGCAAGTTTGAGAGTAGTGACCAATTCAACAAAATAAATTGTCTCAATTTTGTTACCAAGGAGATGAATTAGAATAAAAACCCCCTTGATTTCTTCATCTAACTGGTAGAACCATTCCTTACCAGTATAATATATGTCAAATCCCATTCTTGCAAGAAAATAGTAAGAAAACCTATATGTTTAAAGAGCTACAATAGATTGAAATTTTTAAGTGTATGTTTAGTATTATGATCTCATTCATATTGCCATATTGTGTCTTTCTCTTTCTCATTCTTTTTCATGGTATCTTCCAGGCTTTCCTACTTAAACTCTCCCATAAATGAGAGTTCATTGTTTGTGTAAGTACTGTACAGTTACATTCATACAAAAGTATGAATGTTGTGGACCATTTATCATCATTGTCATTTCTGTAGTGTTATGGGGTACCCAAAAACTTTTTGTAGATCTTTTAAAAGGAGTCATCATTGGTGGTTACATCTCCCTAAAGCTAGAGAGATACTGGTCAGTGATTTGTTACGATGTGCCTTTTCCTTTATCCACTATCCTAAAGAGCAGCACTTCTTGAAACAAAGCCTTCTTATTGTATTATCTGTGGGAAAGAGTGGTTATTAGAATTCGATCCATCCATGTTGCTACCATGTCCAGGGTGATGCCAAAGTTCTGAAAAGGGTTCTCAAAATAATATTAGGAAGTCAGTTTGCCATCTTTGAGGTCCACAGATATAATTATAAATGTTCTATACATGGAAAAATCTGGAGTATTATTGATGTATAAAATGAATTTCTGATTTAGCTGAATGTGGAGAGAGAGAGAAAGAGAGAAAAAAATGTCTCCTTCCTAAAGTTTTTCATTTTTTCCCTCCACCAGCTTTTGGCGGCAAGCTAAAAAATCCTCTTCGAGTAGTTCTGGTGGCCACTCATGCTGACATCATGAATGTTCCCCGACCTGCTGGAGGCGAGTTTGGCTATGATAAAGATATGTCATTGCTGAAAGAAATTAGGAACAGGTAAGATGGAGCCATGTTTTCAAGACACACTCAAAAATGTGCAAAACATTGTTTATGTGAGAAACAAATAAAAAAAATACCTCCTGAAAGAACCCTTTTTTTCCCTCTTTTTCTTGGACTTTTCTCCCTAGTTCACCCAGGCTGGACATGCCAGCTCAATCCTACTACTGACTGGCACAGGACTAGCTGCTCTTGTTTTTTATCTCGATGGATTTGTCCCTCCTCAGGCTGATTAGTAGTCTCTGCTTTTGAGGGCTCATCATATTCTTGTCAGACAAAGTATAGATACCCAATTGGCTCAACACACAGCTGTTTCAGAATTCCTAAGCACAAAGGAAACAACAACCTCAGTCTCCCAAATTGCAGGAAAAACATTTGTATCCTGCCACACTAAGTCCTTTCATCTACTTTTAGTTACACTGTTTCTTGAGTAGAGAACACAGTGGGTGGAAATGTTTCCTCAAAGTGTTCCCCCTGATTTGTATCCATCCTGGAGCTTAGATATGATAGATTCATTCTGAGAATTTACTTTCTTGAGCACCCTCTGGCCATGAGGTTAAAAAAAGGAAGATCTTAAAGGCAATTAGGTGGCTATAGAAAACCAGACCTGAAGACAGGAAGTCTCAGGTTCAAGGATGGCCTCAGATACTTCCTAGCTGTGTGACCCTGGGCAAGTCACTTAACTCCTGTTACCTACACACCTTACTTATATTCTGCCTTGGAACCATTATTACACAGTATCAATTCTAAGAAAGAAGGTAAGGATTATTTATTTTAAAAAAGAGAGAGAGAGAAAATTCTTACCAAAATTCAGAGCCCCCAGGGCTCATCCAATTCCTAATTAATTCAACTATGTAGTACTTCACTTTAAAACATCTTAAACAAAATGATACCTTCTATCGTAGAATCAGTTCTAAGTATTGGTCCCAAGGCAGAAGAATAGTAAGGGCAAGGCAGTTGGAGTTAAGTGATTTGCCCAGGTCACACAGCTAGGAAGTACCCATATTTTTTTTTAACCCTTACTTTCTGTCTTAGAATGTGTATTGATTGATTACAAGGCAGAAGAGTGATAAAGGCTAGACAATGGGGGTCAAGTGACTTGCTCAGGGTCACACAGCTAGGAAGTGTCTAAGGCCAGATTTGAATCTAGGACCTCCCATCTCTAAGCCTCACTCTCAATCCACTGAGCCACCTAGCTATCCCCTCAAATCTTTTTTAAAAATGAATTTCTTAAACATCTGTCCGCTACTCCTTTCTCTTAGGTTTGGGAATGATCTTCAGATTTCTGACAAACTATTTGTTTTGGATGCTGGTGCTTCTGGATCAAAAGACATGAAACTACTACGAAATCATTTGCAAGATATCAGAAGTCAGATTGTTTCTGTAAGTATGACCTCCTTGGGAAGCCTTTAGCTTCTTTTGGTTAGAGGTCAAATTTCTGAGAGGGTATTTGATGATGGATAATAAATTAGTACCTTGAGACATGATGCTACTGAAATGTGAGCCCTCTTTTTTAACACTTTCATTATTTTAATTTAACAGGGCAAGTAAATAATTACTTATTAAGAATTTACTCTATGCAAAATCAAGTCTTCAAGCATTTATTTATTTATGTTTAAAGCATTTATTAATATTCATTTTTAACATGGTTACATGATTCATGCTCCTACTTTCCCCTTCAACCCCCACACTCCCCCCACCCATGGCTAATGCACATTTCCACTGGTTTTAACATATGTCATTGATCAAGACCTATTTCCAAATTGTTGATCATTGCATTGGTGTGGTAGTTTCAAGTCTACATCCCCAATCATGTCCACCTCAACCCATGCATTCAAGCAATTGTTTTTCTTATATGTTTCCTCTCCTGCAGTCCTTCCTCTGAATGTGGGTAGTGTTCTTTACCATAAATCCCTCAGAGCTGTCCTGTGTCATTGCATTGCTGCTGTTACAGAAGCCCATTACATTCGATTTTACCACAGTGTATCAGTCTCTGTGTACAATGTTCTTCTGGCTCTGCTCCTTTCACTCTGCATCAGTTCCTGGAGGTCTTTCCAGTTCACATGGAATTCCTCTAGTTAATTATTCCTTTGAGTGCAATAGTATTCCATCACCAGCATATACCACAATTTGTTCAGCCATTCCCCAATTGAAGGACATGCCTTCATTTTCCAGTTTTTTGCCACCACAAAAATCACAGCTATGAATATTTTCGTACAAGTCTGTTTATCTATGATCTCTTTGGGGTACAAACCCAACAATGGTATGGCTGGATCAAAGGGCAGGCATTCTTTTATAGCCCTTTGAGCATAGTTCCAAATTGCCAGCCAGAATGGTTGCATCAAGTTCACAACTTCACCAGAAATGCATTTATGTCCCAATTTTGCCACATCCCCTCCAGCATTCATTACTCTCCCCTTCTTTCATTTTAGCCAATCTGCTTGGTATGAGGTGGTACCTCAGAGTTGTTTTGATTTGCATTTCTCTAATTATTAGAGATTTAGAACACTTTCTTATGTGCTTATTGATACTTTTGATTTCTTTATGTGAAAATTGTCTATTCATGTCTCTTGCCCATTTTTCAATTGGGGAATGGCTTGATTTTTTATACAATTGATTTAACTCCTTGTATATTTGAATAATTAGACCCCTGTCAGAGTTTTTTGTTATAAAGATTTTTTCCCAATTTGTTGTTTCCCTTCTGATTTTGACTACATTGTTTTTGTTTGTACAAAAGCTTTTTAGTTTAATATAATCAAAACCATTTAATTTTACATTTTGTAATTTTCTCTAACTCTTGCTTGGTTTTAAAATTTTTCCTTTCCCAGAGATCTGACAAGTATAGTATTCTGTGTTCACTTAACTTATTTATAGTTTCCCTCTTTATATTCAAGTCATTCACCCATTCTGAATTTATCTTGGTGTAGGGTATGAGATGTTGATCTAAACCTAATCTCTCTCATATTGTTTTCCAAATTTCCCAGCAGTTTTTGTCAAATAGTGGATTCATGTCCCAAAAGTTGGGCTCTTTGGGTTTATCATACACTGTCTTGTTCAAGCATTTATTTAGTATCAGACTCTTTAATCTCTGCTGGCTTATCATTTGATTGATAACCCAAATTTCTTTAATCAGTCCAAACACTATCACTTAGTTCAATCAAGATAGGTTCCAACAATATCTAAAATCAATAAAGGATTGTTTTCACACTTAGTCTAAAGCCTTTGATTCAATAGAGAAATGTTCTTACCTCCTTAAGGTATCAGGACACTTTATATTGATCATTACTCTATGTGGACCAGGTGGGTGATTTGATTGACTGACTCACTCAACCCAACCCTTACACATAAGAACTCACTTACTTTAAGTACCATCCATTAAGCACCCCAGCCCAGATTGGGATAAAGGGAGACCATTCAATGCTAGTCTCCCTCTACTGTTCATAAAGCCTCCTTCTGGCCATATAGGTGAGAAGAGCAATTTAGCCTCTCTGTAAACTCCAACAAAATGAATTGATAAACTCCCCAATAATTTTTTTGTTAGCTTAATTTTCAAAATTTTGTATTTGGGAGCAGTTAGGTGACTCAGTGAATTGAGAGCCAGGCCCAGAGACAAGAGACCCTGGGTTCATAACTGAACACAGACACTTCTTAGTTGTGTCACCCTGGGAAAGTCACTTAATTCCCTTTGCCTAACCCTTACTATTCTTCTGCCTTATAACCAATACACAGTATTGATTCTAAAACAGATGGTAACAGTTTGGTTTTTTTTAATAAATAAATAAAATTTTGCATTTTGTAAAAAATAGATCTTAGTAAATCCTAAAACATCAGACTAGAAAAAGGAAAATATGAATTCCTCTCCCCATGTGCATTCTATAAACACTAGATGCCTAGGTATACAGACTATTTGCTTAAGCACTAGGGGAGATAAAAGGTTTAAAAGTTAAAAGGCCCCTGATCTCATTGCATGTTGTGGGAATGAGACGTAAAAGCAGCTACAACACACAGAAAAACATGCAAAGGGCATTAGTAAGTTGTAAGACAAAATGCTACATGAGACGTGAGGAGGCATTCTTGCAAGATGTGGCACTTTAGTTAATATGTAACAGATAGCAGTGAATTCAACTGTTGTAGAAGAGACAAAGAAAGTGTACCTGACCCACAGAGGCAAAAGGGAGAAGAAAAATTGTGTTTGATAGAGAAACCTTTTGGCTGAATCTGGAGGAAAGAGACAAAGGTGAAGTCAAGGAGATCATGAATATAAAGAAAGGGAATTTGGGAGGCAGGAGACTGACGTGACCATATCTCTGTTTCAGATTGTTTTGGCAACAATATGAAAGACAGATTATGGGGGTGGTGAGATGGATTGAGAGCCAGAACTAGAGATGGAAGATCCTGGATGTAAATATAGTCTCAAATACTTCCTAGCTTTGTGACCCTGGGCAAGTCACTTAACCCCCATTGCCTAGCCCTTACTACTTCTTTGACTTGGAACCAAAACACAGTATTGAGTCTAAGACAGAAGGAAAGGAGTAGATGAAGGAAGATTGTTCCTTTCCTAATGCATCAAATCACTTTTTTTTTCCATTGTAGTTATGTGTTACAAACTACAAGTTTTATTTTCCATGGATGATTGAACAATGAATGCTAAGCATTTTGAATTAGATATAACTGAAAATACCATCCCACAAACAGGACTAGTTTTGGTTGGGTGGAAACTTAGTATTATTGTTTGGAGAAATATACTTTCCAACCCACATTTCCTGTTGCATTGCCAATAAACTTATCATTATTTCTGTGTGTGAACAAATGAGTGAAATATACTACTCACTCAACATTTATTATATGAATGAGTCCACATTTTTGTGCATTTCTACCTGAAAGCTCTTAACAGATATGTAGGAAACTGCTATTCATTTACATTAAATGATAGAAATGAAAATTCTAGGCAGAATTTTTGTTAGATATATAAAAATATAGATGATTGGGTTCTGTTTAAAGTTGTTATTGAAAACTGCAGTACTCACTTTTTAAAAAAACACTATTTTCTTTGCAAAAAAAATAATGTTAAATAAAAATAATTATCATAGAAAGTGTACCTTCAACACCTTCCCAGACTCCTTTGCAAGGGTGAGAGGCCTGCTGTGTGAAGTATTACAGTCTGTCAGACTTTTTGAGTATTCTAATTAATTCTGCAGATATTTCTTTTCTTTTTCCTCTCATCTTTTTCCTTTAAAAAAATTCTCTGATACAAGGAATAGATTTCTGGGAAGAGGGAAGAGAAAAATTCAGCCGGGTTAAAACAAAAGATAATTTTTAAAACCTTTTAAATAAAAGAAAAGTATATCTGCCATGTGTAGACAACAATTAATCACATAAAAAACATTCCTTAGGTTTGCCCTCCAATGACACACCTGTGTGAAAAAATCATCTCTACTCTGCCCTCCTGGAGGAAATTGAATGGGCCCAACCAGCTGATGTCTCTTCAACAGTTTGTATTTGATGTGCAAGACCAATTGAACCCACTTGCAAATGAGGAGGATCTAAGGCATATCTCTCAGCAACTGCACAGCACAGGAGAAGTAAGTAGTCCACAATAGGCAAAAGTTAAGAAGCCTCTCTCTTCTATAAAAGAGTTTGTTTGTTTGCTTTTCTTGAAAAGTCAGTACTTGCAGGTGTGGAAAGGGAATAATCTGTTCACTTTTTCTTAAAGTTCCTGGATATAGTGGACAGCTAGGTCCACTATATTTTATATATTTTAGCACAGTGGCTAAAGTGCCAGGCCTGGAGTTGGGGAGGATCTGGCTTCAGATCTGGCTTCAGATTTCCTAGCTGGGTGATCCTGGGCAAGTCACTTACCAAGAAAGAACATATAATAATAAAAATTAAAATTAAAATAATTCTTGGATATGGAGTGATGACCGTGTGTAGCAGATAGAGATAGACTTAAAATGTATATTTTATATATTTACATATAATGTGTAAATAATCGATGCTTGATTATATACTTATCATTTAATATTTATGTAAGAAATATTATTTATATGATAGTTTTATTTAAATGTTTAAGCTCTAGAATATTTTAAAATAGTTTCGGCATATACATTATTATAAAAATAAATGAAAATAAAAATTTATATTTTTAAAAGGAAAAAATTCATTTGGAAATACATATAGCAAACCCAAAGGAATTTTCCTTAGGTACACTGCTCCAGTGTCTTCAGTTTCCTGGAACTTTGCTCATATTCTATTTCATTAGAGATAGCATATGCTTAACTGATTTCTTTTAAGTTAAACAAATTCTTAGAACATTAAAGTGCCTGTTTGGGAAATAAAAAGCAATTCCTTTTCCCTAATGCCTATAGTACAGAACACCTTCAGTGGTTACTGACCTGCATGGTTACCTTGTTATGAACTCACCTTTTTCCCTCTCACTCACAAAGCCATACTATTGGCCATTTCTATGTACTTTTGCCATCTTGTTATATAATGATAATTGTAATGTAGGAGTAATTAGCTTAGTTAAGAATGGAGATGTAAGGTTTATAGAAGGGATCTGAGATTTCCTGGGGTACTTTAAGATTTGCCATGGAACCCTGACAAGGTCAGAGATAGAGAATTTTAGAATGTGTTTTAGGAGTGTCAGTTGAGAAACAGTCCCCCCACTTCTGGGACAGAGACTTGAAGGCTGGTTGTTCCTGGCTTTCTCTCTGATCAGCCTTGGAGAGGTTGTGGAAGATTTACAACATTTTAAATCTGAAGGAATTAGAAAGCTGTTTTGATGGGACATCAAGAGAGTTACAGAGCAGCTCCTCAGAACTCCTCTGGGGGCCTCCAAGGAGCAGTTGCTATGAGAACAGCTAGTGACTCAAGACTGGCAGAAGAGAAGGAAGTCTGGCAGATCTATATAATTGTTAAGTTTATAATTTTGGGAATAGGTTTAGTGAGTTAGAATGTAGTGTAAGCAGGATCACTATTAGTGATCAAGAAGCATTCCCATGAGGGAAAGTTGGATTGTGGGAAACATATAGAATTCATCAGTTAATGGGAAATCCCTTATCAATATTCATTCTCTTTTTACTTTCCCTTTTATACAATTATTTATAGTTATAATAAATAGTTTTATATAACTGGCCTGAGCAGAAGTTTTCCTTCAGTTACTTGAGCAGCCATTTTCCTCAACAGTCAACCTTAAGAGTCTGTCCACACAAGTGACACTATTGGTACCACTAATACCAATAATCAATAAGGGTAGATATCCTTTTCAACAGTTGTAGATTCAGGAGTTGAGTATTTGACGGCGTCTGCTTTTGCTTCATTCTCCAGGAACCTTGTATTTTCCCTGAGCCACTGAAAGGCTGATACCTTGAACAACCAGATCACCAGAGCTCATAAATGAGACCAAAGCTGGAAGGCCAAAAATTATAAGATAAGAAAGAAGTGTACTAAAGTGATAATTTTTTAAAGAAATAAATACATTTAATTTCTAAAACATTTAAACCATCTTTATCTGTGGCAGCTACAAGTTCTCCAGAAACAATCTGTAGCCAGAAATTCACTGAAAAGACAAGTTACTTTAGGTTTTGAGTATGTGTCAATTGTAACTTGGACTGTCCAGCTCCGGTTGCATCATTGCTCTGTTCCCACCCACTCCCCCAAAGCCACTGATCTATACTTATGAATATGAGAGGCAGTAAAGATGACACAGGTGATATGATTAATTCTTGGGGTCCTGTAATAATCATTATAGATGTTGGTATAATGCTTTCAGATTTGCAGACACTTTTATATCTGTTTATGGTATTTGATCCCCCTCTTAACAAAAGGAAACTCTTGTTAGGATAGTTGATAATTATATAAGAATGTAAAAAAATATAAGAATAATTGAGAACATTAGTGATGGCCACACAGCTAGGGACTGAGACAGGATTTGAATTCCGATCTCACTCTAGGTTTGGTTTACTTTCCGTTTTACCACACCCACTGTCAATAATGTTTTTCCTACATGCTACCCTCCAGTGCCCAGCCACTCTCTAATTCTAAGTTTGGCATAGCCTGTTCCTCCAGTGTCCTAAGAGTCTTCTTTGCTTTCTACTGGCATCACAAGGCTGCCACTGAAGTGGACGAGCTATGCCTTGGTCAGTCTTATCTCTCATCACATTATCTCCTCATCTTTTTTCTTGGGGTACATTTCTTTGATGACATCCTCCATGCCATTTCTCTTTTGAAATTTCCTCCTTGAGTTTTAACCGATGAAATTTGTATTTAAAATGTAAATTCGGAGGGTTGTACACAATTTTAATTATGAACAAATATGTACAAAAAATAAATTTTTAAATTCTAATTCAGAATATAGTTCAGCTGGCTTGACATCTCCCTCTCATCCTTATGACTGCACTGGGCAAATAATCATCACAGAGGAAGGAAAGGAAATCTTCAGTCCAATGACAGAGACTTCATTTAAGTCTGCCTTTGTGTATGTCATGGAGATGCCAAATCCTCCCTGTAGACTAGGGATTCTTAATCTTTTTTGTATTGTAAACTCCTTTTTTAGTCTGTTAAAATCCATGGACCCCTTCTCAGAATAGTGTTATTAAATACATAAAATGAAATGTAGAGGATTACAAAGGAACTGATTATTTGAAATACAGTTTTAGAAAAAATTACTTTTTAATTAATGGAACCCAAGTTAAGAAGTCCTGACTGAGGGCAGTTTGGTAGGCACAGTGGATAGAGTGCCAAACCTGGAATCAGGAAGTCCTGGGTTCAAATCTGGCCTCAGACACTTCCCATCAATGTGACTGTGGGCAGGTCACTTAACCCCAATTGCCTAGCTGGCAAACCTATGGGTACATGTGCCATCATCTGCCAGAGTTAGTTACTAGAAAGGCAGAGGGACTAGAAAGGGCAGAACTGCTCCTCCCCTCCCCTTCTCCACACATGCCTCTCATCACTTGCTCCTCTGCCCAGCAGCCCCAATGGGAGCACTCAAGCCACTCCCCTCCCTTTCTCTTCCCCCTGTCTGGGGTAAGGTGGGGGGGTGGGGACCCAGCACTAGGTCTCTGGGGGTGGGTAGGGCATGGCACAGAGTCTCTAAGAGGTTCACCATCACTTGCCTAGTCTTGCCCTTTTATCTTAGAGTTGTTACTAAGACAGAAAGTAGGAGTTTTTTTTAAAGAAGTCTGACTGAAGGGTGTATTTTCCCTCTATACTCATGAAAGAAACAATTTCTACACTTATGCTAACCCAATCCATTCTCTGGCCAAGTATTTCTGGGTTTAGAAAGAGGCAGATAGCTACTGACATTAGCACTAATGTCATATTGGCATCCCCTAACAAATGTCTTATGAATTGAGATTGCTTCATATCACAACCCTGTATTATGACCCAAGTAGTCACAGTTGTTTGGCTGATTTCTCAACTCTGTCCCTAGACTAGGGGAAAATGAGTTGCATGATTTGAAGTGGGAACTATTCAAGAAAATTTCCCTAAGTTTCAGATGCTTAATTTTATTGCTACAGGATTTAACAAGGGAACTCAAATAAGTTTATTTTGTTACCTCGGATGTAAAAAACAAAGTATTTAGAAAGGAGGTTGAGTTCAAAATATGCTTTGAATTTTTAGGATAAAGCATTACTCTCCTAATACTGATAATGATTGAAAATTGGCTGTGTTTCAAAGCCTATCAATTGGCAATTCACAAATCTTCCCCCATTTTTAGTGATAACATCAATTAAATAAGAAAAAAAGAAACATTAGAAAATATTTGTTTAAGGGCTAAACTTCAGGTGAGCTGTTCCAAGTATGATTCAAAAAACTACAAAAAATTCTGGCACCATACTCCAAAATGCTATCATCTAAGATAGACCCAATTGATTCATGATAAACAGATGAAGCAGTACTGTGTGTATGAAGCAAACAATTTCCATAGATGAGCTAGTGAATGACAAATAGGTATATTATTCAAAATTTGTCTCCTGATTGAGTTCACGACTACAAAACATGTCAGTGCCTGTACCTGAAAAGTCTTAGGAGACATATTCAAGGAACTATTATTCACTTGCATTAAGCAGTAGAAATAAAAATTCTCAACAGAAATTTAGGTCAGAAAGAGATAGTAAAATGGACTTGAACATCACTTTCAAACTGCTAGAGAAGCATCACATTGTTGGATTTATTCATTTTTCTCCAGAAAGGCAAAGTACTCACACAGCTGAGTCACTGAGAGGCAATCCCTAACGAATATGATAAAGAGAACAAAGTCTATGTTCCCTGGGTGAGAGGCAAGGGGTAATTTGATGACCTCTTAAAGGCCCAGAGCAGTAGTTAATGGAATTTGTTATGTTCCATAGCAAAGGGCAAGATGATTTTCTTTTTCTCATTGAGGCAAACCTTTCAGTGTATTAAGAAAAAACCCTACCATTGACATGTGTGTTTTCCAATAAGTGACTGCTTATTGTTCCCTCTGGCAGATTAATATAATGCAGAGTGAAACTGTACAAGATGTCATCCTCCTGGATCCACGATGGCTCTGCACCAATGTTCTGGGAAAACTCCTTTCTGTGGAGACTCCCAAAGCCCTCCACCATTACAGGGGACGGTACACAATGGAGGACATTCAGCGTCTAGTCCCAGAGAGTGATGTAGAAGAATTAATCCAGATCCTGGATGCCATGGACATCTGTGCCCGCGACCTGAGCAGTGGCACTATGGTGGATATCCCTGCTCTCATCAAGACTGACAATTTGCACCGGTCCTGGACTGATGAAGAAGATGAAGTGATGATATATGGAGGCGTCCGAATTGTCCCAGTGGAGCACCTTACCCCCTTCCCTTGTGGGATCTTTCACAAGGTACAAGTGAATCTCTGTCGCTGGATTCACCAACAGAGCACTGAAGGGGATGCAGATATCCGACTGTGGGTGAATGGCTCCAAAATTGCCCACAGAGGGGCAGAGTTGCTTGTTCTACTGGTTAACCATGGGCAGGGCATTGAGGTTCAGGTCAGGGGGTTGGAAACTGAAAAGATCAAATGTTGCCTCCTTCTGGATTCTGTGTGTAGCACCATTGAGAATGTCATGACCACCACTTTACCAGGGCTGTTGACAGTGAAACATTACCTGAGCCCCCAGCAACTGAGGGAACATCATGAACCTGTCATGATCTACCAGCCACGGGACTTTTTCCGAGCACAGACTCTGAAAGAGACCTCATTGACTAACACCATGGGTGGCTATAAGGAAAGTTTCAGTAGCATTATGTGTTTTGGGTGTCTTGATGTCTACTCTCAGGGCAGCCTCGGAATGGACATTCACGCTTCAGACCTGAACCTCCTGACTCGGAGAAAACTGAGCCGCCTGTTGGACCCACCCGATCCTATGGGGAAGGACTGGTGCCTTCTTGCCATGAACCTGGGCCTCCCTGAACTCGTGGCAAAGTATAATAATGGAACTCATAAGGACTTCCTCCCAAGCCCAGTCCATGCTCTCCTCCAGGAATGGTGCAACTACCCTGAGAGCACTGTTGGCGTCTTAATGTCCAAACTGAGAGAACTGGGCCGCCGGGATGCGGCCGACTTTTTACTGAGGGCATCCTCTGTGTTCAAAATAAACTTAGATGCCAATGGCCAAGAAGCCTATGCCTCAAGTTGTAATAGTGGAACATCTTATAATTCAATTAGTTCAGTTGTGTCACGATGAGGACAGCCATAGGTATGGGTAGGATCTCTTCCAGCTACAGAAGAGGGAGAAGCACAGTGTCACAATGGATTCTGGTTGTCTTCATTTATATGCTTATATACAATCTCTTCCCCATTGTCTCCCTTCTCCTTTACCTCTTCCACTGCCTTCCTCTCTCGCCATACATTCTGTTTTATGTGAAGAATCTTTCTACCTGGAGAGCAAACTGTTACTTTTACTTTGGCTGTTCAAAAGCTGGTCTGCTTTCAGTGTTTTCAATCCCATACCTAGTCCATCAGTGTACTATTTCCTATTGCTAATTAAATTGGAGTATCTGACTTTTCAGTGAAAATTTTTTAAAAGCTGTCACGTTGACTGTTTTTTTTTTGTGTTTTTTTAATGTGCATGTATCAAAAATGTGCATTTCTTTTGCCAGTTTTATTCCTTAAACCATCTCCTTGGCTTACCTTTTTTTATAAACCATAAGCTGTTTAATATTAAGCAGTCTGTGGTCGGTATAACATAACACCACTGTATAATTTATAAATAGGAATTTTGTGAGTGCCTTTTGCAGAAGAGGATGTGTTTGGTATCATCAGAGCTGGCCGAGAATTGTCATAAAGAAAAAGCTACCTCTATGTCCCTAGCTGCATGCCGATCATTGCAAGTGGTGCTTCACCACTGGTTTCCCTCCAGTTTTGAAGTGTTTTGCTTGACAATAAACAGGGAGAGAGAAAAAAAAATCCTTTCCTAGGAAAGTTTCACATGTGACACCTATTGCTACACAGAGTTGTGTGTAACCAATTTTGCTTTTGTTTGAAACTCAATGTGAAGTTCCCCCATGAGCCTCTAAATTGTCATGCCTCATTATTTCCTCTCATCTCAGGTAAAAGGTCCATACAGTTGTAGGATAACCAAAACCTGTGTAAAGTATACGATACCACAGAGTGATATTCTATAGCTGTCAGTCATTATCAGTGCATAGCAAATGGTTTTCCGCATTCAGGCCCTAGTTTGCTTATTTCTAGTACTTGAAGTGTGAACGACAAAACAATAAAGACTGTTTTCCTGCTATGATTTTAAATTGTGATATTTAGCTTTTAAATTAATATGAAGAAAGGTCCTATTCTGTCCGGAAAAGCATGTATGTGTGTATATACACATATATATGCAGAATATACACATATGGTATGTGTATTTATATATATATATACATATATATACTGCAGTGTATATATGTATGCAGTATTTAGAAATACAGTATGTATATTTATATCTATATACTGCAGTATGTATATATACTGTATATATACACATATACGTATACGCATACATATTTCTGGTTTTTTTTCTGAAACTGAAAAATGTAGTAAAATTTTAAATTTTGTTTTTGTTTTGTTTTAAGGAGTTTTTGTTGTTTTATTGGGGCAACTTTTTGGTTGGGTTTTTTTTTTGTTGTTTTGGGGGAATTTTTTTTTACAAATAAACTATTGCTTGTTGCATCATTTTTATTAGACTTTGTTCCAGAAGAAATTATTTCTCTGAGTTGTGTATTCATCATCATATGACTTTTCTTTTTCTTATTTCAGGTTGTAATTTGGGGGTATTCTTGTTTAAGTACCCTAAAATATATCTATGGGGAGAGAGAAAGGGGAAACAAGAAAGCTTATTTTGATGTATGTTCTCATTTTAAAGGGAAAGGGCTCCATCTGTGTTCCCTCAGCAGACTAAAAAGATATGGAGATGGGGGGCAGCTGGGTAGCTCAGTGGAGTGAGAGTCAGGCCTAGAGACAGGAGGTCCTAGGTTCAAACCCGGCCTCAGCCAATTCCCAGCTGTGTGACCCTGGGCAAGTCACTTGACCCCCATTGCCCACCCTTGCCACTCTTCCACCTATGAGACAATACACCGAAGTACAAGGGTTTAAAAAAAAAAAAAGATATGGAGATGATTACATCGTGAAATATCTGAAAGGAGGTGGTACAGATCTCAGAAGAGATAAGTCTACTAGGAGACAAGTCTCTTCAATTCCCTCATGGAAATCAAGAATATAAATATTTACACTACCACACCAGCTTGTCAAAATCAATTGAGATAATGTGTGGGAAAGCACCTAATAAATCACAAGCCAGTATTAAAGTACTGTTTTATTATAGAAAATGAATTGGGTGGGGGGGAATAAGAATGGAATCAGTTGCAAAAAAGAACCAAAGGAGGGAGACAAATTGGATGATTATAACTTTGGAAAACTTGTGTGAAAATTTGTTATTAAAAATTTTTTTATTTTTTTAAGAACTAAAGACATCTATATCTACAGCCAGTAGCTCTGTAAAACCAGCATGCACCAGAATGATCTACATGAACATCAAAGATCTCCAGGATAAAACTAAGAGAAAAGAACAGACAAAAAAATGCAAGTAATTTTCAACAGAAGACCGCTTCAGTCTCATGAGTGACTGAAAGATCCTGAAAATACAATATTCCACTGTCACTGGTTTAAAAGCAAAAAACAAAAGGAAATTTTTAACCTTTTTGTATTGGACCCCTTTGCATTCTGGTGAAACCTATGGACCCCTTGTTTAAATGCACCAAAAAAAAATGTGCAAAGTTTATCAAGGAAACTAATTATATTGAATTGTAGTTATCCAAAAAAGATTTTTTTGAAGTTCACAAGAACCAAGGTAAGGATACCCTGCAGTAGAGTGAAATGAGGTTCTTCCCACACATGCAAGATCTTTGTTAAAAATTATGTGGAGATTAAAATTAATATGCAAAATACTAAATATTATATTTATGAATATTTTATTAACAATAAACTAACAGAGGGGGCAGCTGGGTAGCTCAGTGGAGTGAGAGTCAGTCCTAGAGACAGGAGGTCCTAGGTTCAAACCCAGCCTCAGCCACTTCCCAGCTGTGTGACCCTGGGCAAGTCACTTGACCCCCATTGCCCACCCTTACCAATCTTCCACCTATGAGACAATACACCGAAGTACAAGGGTTTAAAAAAAAAACTCTTAAAATAAAAAAAAAATAATAAACTAACAGAGAGACTAACTTAAAGGTACTAACCAGCCCACTCCCAGGAACCAAAGAGAAAGAATGAGGCAAAGCCTCAGAATTTATACAAACGTGACCACACAAATGTAAACAAAAGGAAAAGCATTCTAGGTAACACCGAAAGGAACTCTGGGCAGTGCAGTCTTTAGGGGTTCAAGATTTTCCTACTATATAGTTATAATCAGAGAACCTTGTTCAGCTATCCCAGAATTACCAATATCAAGGGAAGCATAAAATAGGGATTTGCTTGTCTGTGTCTCTTGTGCTGTTTTTGTTTGTCCTTGGGCATAAATTAGATTTAAGTGAGACAGAATTGCTCAGTCATCAGCTTCACTTCTCTGGTCACTGAATTCCAGTGGCAGGACCAATGTCAAGGTGACTGGTCATGGATGGTCTGGGAGGCAGTGATGATCTTGGTCTCTTCACTGCCTGCTTCAGCCTTCATGGCCTTTAGACTGAACTGTTCTCATCTGCTCATTCCACTCATCTACTCATACTTCATATGCTTGGGGCAGACATGTCCTGTGTATGGTCCCAATCAAAGGGATGCTTTATAAATGCTGAATCCTTTGAGATGCTCGCACTTGTGGATGATTGTATTCAGTCTCAGAATGCTGCAGGACTTCTGAAATAAATTCCATGACCCCTCAAATGATACCCAACAACTCACACAAAAAAAACCAAATAGATGAAGAATGCATCAATGCTCAAACTATGACATGCACTTGGGTGAGTTAATCAATATTAGTTACTTGGATTGAAACTACAGATAAACAATGAGCTAGTGCCAGACTTAAATAGGAAAAAAACAGTGAATGAGATTTTATTTGGGAAATTAGGGTTGTTTTCAGTCATTTCATGCTTCTCCCTATTACTTAGAGTCATCTTTTTTTAATTATTAAATTTTAAATAATTTTAAAATGAATTTTTAATACCAGTCATCTTCCAGTAATGCTATAGGACTGCAAATCAAACCCCACTTAAAAGAAAACAGGCGATTCAAAAAGCCATGAATATGTTAATAAGTAGGTTACAAAGTATTATCAACCAAATCAAGCATAATTTGTGCTTAGGAGCACACACACAAAAATAACCCAGGAAATGTATGATTAGAAAAAGCGCCCTAGAAAGAGGTATGTATAGCAGACAAACCACCCTAATGTTGCACTAGTCCCCTGAAATGTAGAGACCAAGTGCCCAAACTGCAACCCTCGTGCCACAGTTGATCCCCCTACCTCACCCCAGACAGGGGAGGGAGGAAATGCTCCCATTGGGCTGCTGGATAGAGGGGTGGGTCATGTACAAAATGTCCTCAGGTGGGAATGGAGAGGGAGAAGGGAGCAGCCCCCTCGGGCACATGTGCCATAGGTTCACCAACATGGACCTAGAGGATTGTTGTGTGGATCATCTATGGAGAAATTATGGAAGGACATAAGCAAGAATTACCACAGAAGAAGGCATAGTTTGTAATCTGCACTCATAGGAGTATCCACATTGATAAGGTCCTGGATACATCTAAGTACATGAAACATATAAAAGTCCTAGTCTTATACCTCATTGGGAATGTAAAGAAACCTGAATTCTGCCAATAGAACCCACAGATTGGTGGACCCTTCTCTTTGATCAAAAAAGGCAGTGAGGAAGTCTGCCACTGTGTGTGTCTGTTTTGTAGGGTCAACCTATCTGAGTTCAGAAGTGTTCATCTCCAAAGTTTGCCCCTATGTGAAGAATTTGGGGTGGGGGTGGGGCTATAGTAACTCACAAAGTGTCTGCTTATCAGGGAGATATGTGATGGGTTTACTATCAACATCAGTGAAGAATAATATCCATAGATTCCTTTTTTTTTAATCCTTACTCTGGCTTAGTGACAATTCTAAAGCAGAAGGGCAACAGTTAGGCAAATGGGATTAAGTGACTGGCCCAGGCTGATTCAAGAAGGTCAAATTTGATCCCATGACCTCCTATCTGCAAGCCTGGCACTATGCACTGAACCACCTAGCTGCCCCCATATATTCTTAACATACTGAAGTATCATATAAAAATTATTCCCTAGCCAGGTAGACTATGACTGCCTAAACAATTACCACTACATCAAAATGTTGTTTAGTTGTGTCCAACTCTTTGTGACATCTTGGGTTTTCTTGGCAAAGATGCTGAAGTAGTTTGCCATTTCCTTCTCCAGCCCATTTTATACATGGGAAAACTGAGTCAAAGTTAATTGACTTCCTAGGGTTATACAGCTAGTGTCTCGAGGATGGATTTGAACTCAGGTCTTCCTGACTCCAGGCTCAGCACTCCATAGATGTAGGGCAACACCACACAGCTACCCTACATGCAAAATCCTTGATATTAAATTACAAGTTATTGAAAAGGTACCTGCTTAAATTATCATTGGAGCACTGGAGCTTCTGTGTCATTAAAATAGATAGTAATCTCTAAGCAGTATTCTGCTAATGTGTCTTTACTGATGAATATGAGGCAGGAACATCACAGGAGAGCTTTGTATCTTGAATACAATGACAATGTGGGAGGCAAAAAAGAATCAATGAGAGGAAATAAATGAAAAACCAAGAATGACCTGTTTAAAAGGGGGATTTACAGTCACTAAAGGTATTTGCAACTGTCATGGATGGCATCTAACACCCAGTCCAACTGGAAGAGGAAGAGGGTTTCTTTGCAGATGATATTGGGCTAAGTGAATCAAGGTGAAATTTAACTCTTATACTTGGTTTCAAAAAATGAACTTGAAAGTAGTAGAGAACAGTTAATCTGAAAAAAAGAAAATCTGGGAGTTTCAAAGGACTGCAGATCATAACAGAATGATGCAGAATTTAAAAAAAAGTGATCTTAGCCTGAATTGAGAGATTGACTGTATAGTATGGGCAGCAAGGTGGTGTAGTAGAGAGAACATTGATCCTAGAATCAAGAAGATCTGAGTTCAAATCTAGCCTCAGATACTTGCAAGCTCTGTTATCTTGGAAAAAACATTTAACTTCTGTTTGCCTTAGTTTCTTCATCTGTAAAATGTGATTAAAAGTGGCAGCTAGGTGGTTCAGTGGATAGAGAACCCATGGATGGAGAATCTGGGGTTCAAATTTAGCCTCAGACACTTCATAGCTATTAGAGCCTGGGCAAGTCATTTAATCCCCATTGCCTAGCCCTTACCACTCTTCTGCCTTGGAATCAATACATGGTATTGATCCTAAAATGGAAGGTAGAGGTTATTTTAAAAAAAGAAGAAAAGAAAAGAAAGTAATTGAGACAATAGTTCCAGTCAATTAGCAAGTTACAAAACAAACCTACGAAAATCATTAGTTTTCTACACAGCAACAAAAAAATCTACGAAAGAAAGATATGAAGATAAGTTCCCCTCAAGATAACTACAAAATACATAAAATATCTGGGTGTCAACCTACCAAAGCACACTAAAAACCTGTATCGATATAATCACACTATGCTTGGAAAGAAATAAAGAACAAATTAAATCATTGGAGGGCTTTTCAATGCTCTTGTCTGGCCTGCACTAGAATAAGGAAAATTCTTATACTCTCAAAATTAATTTACAGATTTAGTCCTATGCCAATCAAACTACCAAGAGGCTACTTTATAAAGCTAAACAAAAAAGAGAACACAGTTCCTTGGAAAGAATAAAAGATTGAGAATGTTAAGGGAAACTAAAAAAAAAAAAAAAAAAAAAAATGAAGGAACAATAGCACTTCTAAATCTCAAACCATGCTATAAAGCAGTGGTTCCCAAACTTTTTTGGCCTACTGCCCCCTTTCCAGAAAAAATATTACTTAGCCCCCTGGAAATTAAATTTTTTTTAATTTTAATAGCAATTAATAGGAAAGATAAATGCACTTGTGGCCATCACTGCCTCCCTGGATCGCTGCAGCACCCACCAAGGGGTGGTGGCACCCACTTTGAGAATCACTGCTATAAAGAATCATTAGCAAAAACCATTTGGTACTGGCTAAAAAAATAAGAAAGCAGATCAATGAAACAATCTGAACAAGGAAAAATCAGAAACAGTTGAACGCAATAACTCAGTGTTCAACAAACCTGAAAACAGATGTTACTGAAGAAATAATTTTATGTTTGACAAGAATTGGAGGGAAAACTGGAAAGTAGATAGAGAGCAGTTAGGTGTAAAGCAACACTTTATATGCCATATAGCACCAAACTGGATATATAAGACCTCAATCTATGTCAATGTCTTATGCCTTCTGTCTCCACTAGGCCCAGCCCCCCCCCCCCACTCTCTCTCTCTCTCTCTCTCTTCTTTCTCTCTCTCTCAATTCAAAGATATTTTCCCAATTACATGTAATAATAACTTCCAACATTCATTTTCCAAAATTATAAAATCCAAACCATCTCTTTCCCTTCCTTCCCTCTGTAATGTGGAAGTATCTTAGAGGAATGTTAGATATTACAGCCCACCTAGGAAGTTCCTCTGGGCTAGTTAAACACCAAGGAATAAGGGTAACTGGATAGGTATGATCCTATCACTCTTCAAACTACCTCCACCCAACTCCTAGGTCCCCTGCTGAAAGGGAGCCTTCTGTTTCTTCTCTGGGCCCTACCTATAGCTCCCTATGCTATCTAAAACCCTTTCCCAAGCTATCTGACTTAACCTAATCTTCCCACCAGTAATTAATAAAGAAATAAGGAAATAATAAAGGAAAACCTCTGAGTTTGGCTACTGTTCTAAGTAACCAAAATTATAGATGAAAAGCTTTGGATTACCTTAACCAATAGGAATTTTGGCAGCTGGAACACTGGCAGGTGAAAATTGGACTCAGTGAAATTGCTTTTCTCCAAGTAAATCCTCTACCTAGATGCCAAAGATTTATCCACAAAATACTGGCTTTCCAGGGAGAATCCCTTAGAGCAAAACCCCTCCTTCAGCTTGAAATTGTAGGCAGAGACAAAACCCACTCCCAGCTCATATGAAATCCAAGAAGGAAGTGAAGTTCAGTTATTTTTAGTTTTTAGACTCCCACAATTCCTTTCTTACCCAGAATCCTTTCCCAGGGCTTATCTCAAAATTCCCTTCTTTCACCTGACCCTAGAAAATTAGGCCATCCCTAACTATATACCTAGACCTCCCTCCACTCTGAGATGTTCAATAATTTGATCTGGGTCATATATGTATTACCATCCAGCCTGTCTCTTGAGGTAAGGCTCCAAGACTCCAGGCCAGGCATCTTTCATCTGCCTGAAAGCAAAGACTTCTATCTGTGCCAGCCAAGGCAACCTCTACCTCCAACTGTTAGCTTACTCTTCCAACTGGGGTATAGAGAATTTCTAGTGCAAAAAGAAGCATCCTAACCTCTGACTTCAGACCTTCCATCTCCTACTGAACTTGTCCATTGAGGGAAGAAGAGAAAAACTGGGGGGAAAGGGACGTTTTTCTCATATTCTATAGGCACCATTTCTGTCTCCTTCTACATGATTTTCCTGCCTCATCCCCAGCCTTTGGAGGAAAAAGCAGAGTCTCTCATCTGATCATCTGACTCTATGTCTTCCATTTCATACTGCATTTGCCTCCAACCTCTGCTGGAAAGGGAAGTGGTACCTTCTACTCAATGATGACCATTCTCATACCTGGTTATATACCCTTCACATCCCACTGACTGAACCCCTATCAATCATCACTCAAATCCATTCCCTGCCCCCTACCAACCTAATTTCTCATGCCTATTCCTCTCAACCCTCTCATCCTAAAGTGATAGAGGTTGGCAGTGGGCAGTGAGAGGCAGTAACAGGAGCCCTCATACTCTGAAATTTTGTATTTCTCAGCAGTTAGCACTAGTTACAAAATATCATCTGAAAACCTGTGGTTTCGGTATTAGGCAACAATGAACTGCAGAATCTGTTTTATTGATCCATTACCAGTTCTATATCATCAATCACTTGTCCTGGATCTGTAATGCTCTATACTGGTCAACAGCCTTGTCCTTAATCTGCATTATTAATTACTCATATTGTTCTTTATTTCCTTTAGTTCTGAACTGTAAGATATGATTAATTATCTATTGTGGTCCTCTGATGTTCTACAACCCCCTCCCCACTCCCATCATTGAAGAAAACATTCCAGAAGGGTAGCAAGCAACTCTCCCACATTGACAAATGATGACAAGGTGGACAGTGGGGGGAACATGGGATTTACTAAGGACTCTGGCCTGCCAGAAGGATCCTCTAAACCTGCTCATGCTCCTTATTTTCTAGGAAATATGAGTGCCTCTACCTGAATTTGGCCATGCCCATTTCCCAGAGTTTTTCAGGCTGTAGGGAGAAAAGGTGGAGATTACTCTTGGAAGCTCCCAGACCCTCAATAAATATGCCAACCCTGATCCACACCTCAGCTTGCTACTCCACACCTAGGGCTACTACTCCATTACCTTTTGGGCTATTCCATCAGATCCAGGGCTGCTACTCCAGCCTCTATTGGGAAGGAGAATGGTACCCTCTACTCAAGGATGACTATCCCCACACCTGGCCATACCCTACACTTCAGGGCTTTGGAGCTGCTATTCCATCAGCTAAGGAGCTGCTACTCCACACTTGGAGATGCTGCTCCCCACCTGAAGAGCTGCTATTCCATCAACTCCAGAGAGGCTAATCTACTAGCCTTCAAGCTATTCTATCAGCTATTAGGCTATTTCACCACCTTAAACCTCTTCATTTTTCTTGCTTCTGGATTGAACAGAGTCTGAATCTCCCATTCCTGGGAAGAGACCCTGATACAAACCTGAGTGTGTTTGACCCTCAATAGATACCACTAAGCCCTTTCACTGGGCCTTCTGAGTCCATTCCAAAGACAACTAATTTCCCTTCATCTGAAATTTCTCCTCTCCCATTACTTCCATCTGCTAATTATTACTCAAACATGCCTCCCCTATGATGAGATAGTCTCCCTGACCACCCTTTCCGGTACTGACTATACCTTCACTCTGTAATGAGGAGATTAAGCAGTAGCACCCAGGCTGTATCTAGAAAAGTAACTGGTGTCTCCTGATTGGTCTGTCTTACTTTCTTAAACTTAGACCATGCATTAGGGCACCTCGAGTTCTTTTCCATAACCTTGATAAGCAATTTCCTTGCCTGCTTGAGCATCCTGTAAATAGGAACTGAATTGAGATCCAGCTCCTCCCAAGCTATAGGCCATGGTGTCATCCCTTCCGTATTCCTTGTTTCCTCCACAAACTTATTCCTGTCATGATTAGATAATGTCTCCCCTAGGACAAACCAACAGTCCTCAAAATCAGGGTCATGTGCCATAGTCAATGCCTGAAAGATCCTTACAAATTTCCCAGGATCATTGTGAAAGTTTGGGATTTTCCTGTTTAAGTTCTCCACATCCTTGCTTCTAAATCTCGTATGCTGCCTCGGGTGGAAAATTCCATCATTGTGAATAAAAGGCAAATTGCGAAGCAGAAAAAGATTAACTGGTTTGTCCCTCTTATTTAATGCATGTAATGGCTCACCATTCTTTGACAAATCTGGGAGAAGAGTAGCTGGATTGAGTATGCTACATCTCTTCAACTGAATGTTCTCATTACCTAAGAAAATAATTTCATACTTAGATATGCATTGGTCAGAATGGGGAGATTAAGCAGTACCACCCAGGCTGTGTCTAAAAATCTGTGGGTTCCATAATGGAATGAAGCTGGGACTTTGAAAAGGTATGGGAGTTTGACCAAGCTGGAGGAAAGAAGGAGTGTTGGCTGTATGGACCAGGTTTTGCCATGTACCCAAGGAGCTGCCAATGTGGGATACCACTGAGAAGGAGATTTTTCAAGGAAAACATCATGACCTAGGTTGAGGATAGGACTGGGTTAATGGTTGGTGGACAACAGGTTCATCTATCTTACTCCCTGGAGTCTGTTTTGGATTAACTGGCTGCTTTGAACTTGTTCCTGTTACATCTGTGACCAGCTTGGAGCATCTCTGAACCTGTACTGTGAGAACCCCTCTCCAGGCCCTCTTAGATAGTTAGATACCAACTTAGTTAGATATCTAGTTAGTTAAACTATTAGGCTATTCTTTAGAATAGAAATACCCCTCTCCCTACTTCCCTTAGTCATTTCCATTAAACACAGTTTTGTTAGCACTTCCTGTCTCCTCTTAGTTATAAGAATCCACTACATTGGTTTTTCCCTGGTTGGCAGTTTTGACAGTTAGAAGTCAACTGACATTCCTGAAACTCACATCCCCATTTGGTTTACCTGTGTTTCCCTGTCTGTCCTTCTCTTGGGAGGAGTGAGTGTGTCCTCAGTTTATTATTAATTCCCCATTCCTAATATTACCTTTTTCAACTCATTCACCTCAGCTCAGTGATCCAGGAAGGAGAATTGGAATACCTCTTGTTCCCCATTGCCACTTCCATGTTCTCTCCCTACCTCCATCACTCAGTAACCTCTCTTCCTTTGAGATTCATACTATTCACATCTACCACCAAGTCAAAATCCTAATAACCATTGTCTACAAACTTCCCTGTCTCCTACCCCACCCAGGTCACACTACTTCCTTCCTCAGTGAATTCCATATCTGGCTCCCAATTTTCTCTTCTCCCTAATTCTTGCCCTCATACTAGGGGACTTTGACACATATACTTATTCTCCCTCAAACACTCTAACCATTCAGTTCCTCAACCTATTCACTTTTGGTGAGCTACCCCTATATGGTATCTCAGCCACAGACAAAAGTCATAATCTTCATCTTGCCACACCAACAAATGTTCAAGATTTCTGAAATCTCCCTATCCAATTATACATAATCTATTAGCTTTTCACCTCTCCCTCTGCCTTCCGTTACAAATCTTACTCTTCATTCATACCAAGACTTCTAATCTCTTGAGCCCTCAGTTTTCTACGAGGTCATCTCCCATACACTAATCATTCTATCCTCTTTTCCCTATTTTGACCTCTAGTGAACCGATTCAACTCTATACTCCTTCCTCAATTGAGTACCTAGCTAATTTATATCACTGATTATGCCCACCTAAGCCTCAGCCTTGGATCATTCCCACCATTTGTCACCTTCACTCCTACACACATACTGCTGAAGAAAGATAAAATATCACAACCTTTCTAATTGGATCCACTACAAATCTCTCAGCACTGTATGTTTTTCCTGAGTGTCCCGTATGCCTGGAAAGTTCTCCCTCTTATGCTCTGACTACTGACCGCTCTGGATTCCTTTTAAGTCCCATCTAAAGTCCTCCCTTCTATAGGAAGCCTTCCCCAAGCCCACTTAAATTTCCCTGCTTAAATTGTTTCCTATTTTTCCTATATGTAACTTGCTTTGTATTTATTTGTCTGCAAGTTGTCAGTCCTACTAAATTGTAAGCTCCCTGGCTTCCTTAAAGTCCCAACTAAAATCCTTTCTTCTAACTCCTGTTTATCTCATACATAGCTTCCTTTGAATATATTTGTCTGCAAATTGTCTATCCTATTAGATCGTAAGGACCTTAAGGGCAAGGACTGTCTTTACCTTTCTTTGTATCTCCAGTTTTTAAATAAACGTTTATTGACTTAATCACAGTTAGTGGTTGGAGTTGGTCCAACTGTCCTGAAAAGTAATTTGGAATTATTCTAAGAAAGGCACTAAAATATCCATACTCAGAGATTCTACTGCTAGACATGACAAAAAAATAAAAGCCAAATATTGATAGTACTTGCCAATTATTTATAGCCACATTTTTTTTTGTAGTAGCAAATAACTGGAAACAAAGTGGCTAAACAAGTTGTGGAAGATAAATGTATTAGGATATTACTCTATGTCATCATGAGAACTTCTGACAAATATTTTGCCAAAATCAAGATGTCTATGGCATTCTTCCCATCTACAACTCTACTAGCTTCTGTACCAAAAAAAAAAAAAAATGAGGTTAGAGTGGCATGACTGAATGAATGCTTAATATATTTAAGCCAGCTCCCAGCAATAACTACTCCCTATTCTAACACCTTGGTTATCCTTTCATCTTGCCAATGTTTATCTTTTAAACCTGAATTCATAGCTTTGTCCATACATCCCCAATGATTTCTTCCTTTTGCTGTATTATTATTTTTATTAATGACAGCACAGCCAGAATTTCATTTTTAGAACATATTTTCCTTCTTATTACCCTTTGAACCCTCCTTTTTCATAGTATATATCTAAAAAACAATAGCTAGTGGGGCAGCTAGATCAGTGGATCAAGAGCCAGGTATGGAGTTGGGAGTTCCTGAGGTTCAAAATCTGGCCTCAGACACTTCCTACCTGTGTAACCCTGGGTGAGTCACCTAACCCAGTTTGCCCGTTTCCTTATCTGTCCAATGAGCTGGAAAAGGAAGTTGCAAACTGTTCAGTATCTTTGTCAAAATCTAAAATGGGTTCATGAAGAGTTGGATACATCTGAAAAGGACAGAACAACAACAAGGGATCAGAGATATAGAGCTAAAAGGAATGTAATAACCATCTGGTCCAGCCTGTTATTTTAAAGACTAGAAACTTAAAGCTACCAAAAATTAAATGCTTTGTCAAAGATCCCACCGATAGTGACAAATTTGAATCCAGATTCTTTCTCTAAATCCAGCACTTTCCACTACTCTGTACTGATTCTTGTAGCTGTATTACTTCTAAGTAGCTTAAGCTTTATTGCAGATGACAGGGAAGTGAACTAGATTTATGGTATAAGGAGCTCCTGCAAGAGGAAACTCTGTCTCACAATGCAAGTTGGCACCTTCTCTACAACTCCATAGTTTGGGCGTAGTGGATAGAGCACCAGACCTGGTGTCAGGATGATCTGAGTTTGAAATCAGCCTCAGACACTTACTAGCTGTGTGCCTTTTTTGCTTCAGTTTTCCTATCTGTCAAATAGGGATAATAATAGAATCTACCTCTCAGGATTATGGTGAGACTTGAATGAGATAATAATTGTAAAGCATTTAGCACACTGCTTGGCATGCACATAGTAAACATATAATATATTATTAACTATTATATTTTTCTTATATTTTAAATATATTGTTTGATAATACAATATATTATATAATCATGTGTATTATATATAACGTGTGTTTATATGGTATATTATATTTTAATAATAAATATGTAATATATTTATGTATGTTTAATATAAATAATATATTAATATACCATTATTTATACTATATAAATAGTATAAGCACTATATATAGCATATAACTATATAAATGTTTGCTATTATTATTATTTGAGAGCTGTCTAGAGCTGTAAGAGGTAAAATGATTTGCCCGAGGTCATACAGATAGTCCATATCCAATGGGCTAGGCTTGAATTTATCCTTTTCTGGTTTGGGGGCTGCCTCTTAACCTATCCCCCTAGCTTTTCTAGTGCCGATTAAATATTGCCAAATAGAGGCAACTGCTTCCATAACTAGGTAATTCTACTTAAATAATTATAGCTGCTTGCCTGTCAATAAAATGTCAATGCCATCAAAAACAATTTCCCTTGGGGCAGCTGGGTAGCTCAGTGGATTGAGAGTCAGGCCTAGAGACGGAAGGTCCTACGTTCAAATCTGGCCTCAGACACT
>NC_058130.1:265779643-265860185 GCF_016433145.1 Gracilinanus agilis | reverse complement strand
CAAGATAAATTCAGAATGGGTGAATGACTTGAATATAAAGAGGGAAACTATAAATAAGTTAAGTGAATACAGAATAGTATACTTGTCAGATCTCTGGGAAAGGAAAGATTTTAAAACCAAGCAAGAGTTAGAGAAAATTATAAAATGTAAATTAAATGGTTTTGATTAAAAAAAAAAAAAAAAAAAAAAAAAAAAAAAAAAAAATGTAGTCAAAATCAGAAGGGAAACAACAAATTGGGAAAAAAATCTTTATAACAAAAAACTCTGACAGGGGTCTAATTACTCAAATATACAAGGAGTTAAATCAATTGTATAAAAAATCAAGCCATTCCCCAATTGATAAATGGGCAAGAGACATGAATAGGCAATTTTCAGATAAAGAAATCAAAAGTATCAATAAGCACATGAGAAAGTGTTCTAAATCTCTAATAATTAGAGAAATGCAAATCAAAACAACTCTGAGGTATCACCTCACACCTAGCAGAATGGCTAAAATGAAAGAAGGGGAGAGTAATGAATGCTGGAGGGGATGTGACTAAATTGGATATTAATGCATTTCTGGTGGAGTTGTGAACTGATCCAACCATTTAGGCTGGCAATTTGGAATCATGCTCAAAGGGCTCTAAAAGACTGCCTGCCCTTTGATCCAGCCATACCATTGTTGTGTTTGTACCCCAAAGAGATCATAAATAAACAGACTTTTATGGAAATATTTATAGCTATGCTTTTTGTTGGTGGCAAAAAACTGGAAAAGGAGGGTATGTCCTTCAATTGGGGAATGGCTGAACAAATTGTGGTATATGCTGGTGATGGAATACTATTGCACTCAGAGGAATAATAAACTAGAGGAGTTCCAAATGAACTGGAAAGACCTCCAGGAACTGATGCAGAGTGAAAGGAGCAGAGCCAGAAGAACATTCTACACAGAGACTGACATACTGTGGTTAAATCAAATGCAATGGACTTCTGTACCAGCAACAATGCAGTGACACAGGACAGCTCTGAGGGATGTATGGAAAGGAATGCTACCCACATTCAGAGGAAAGACTGCAGGAGAGGAAACATATAAGAAAAACAACTGCTTGAACCCATGGGTCGTGGTGGACATGACTGGGGATGTAGACTCGAAACTACCACACCAATGCAACTATCAACAATTTGGAAATAGGTCTTAATCAATGACACATGATAAAACCAGTGGAAATGGATGTTGGCATTGTTTGGGGGGTGCGGGGGGTGAAGGGGAAAGTAAGAGCATGAATCATGTAACCATGTTAAAAACGAATATTAATAAATGTTTTAAAAAAAAAGAACATAGAAATAATAATTAGTTGATTAGTATGGGGCTACCTTTCTCATAAGACACATGAGTTGCTTAGATTCACAGTTATGAGGAAATTCCCATCAATCTTTAGACAGAACAGTTTTCCAGTCACAAAAGACTAAGTTTAAATAATATCCAATTTCCATAATCACTGCCTTAATTAGAATCTGCCCAGAAAAGAGCAAAACTTGACCAAAATTGCCCTATTGTATTCAATATATTTGCATCCAAGTTTTACTGAGGTTTGTTCCCACAAAGTGGGCAAATAGAGTGACTATGGGTAAAACCATGCAGACCCAAGTGGAACATGGGTATGGTGATATCCATTCCCTGGAAACACAGGGTAACAACTTTCCAAACAAATGACCCTTTCCTTATTAACTAATCAAGATTAAATGTATTCCTGAGAACCCCTACTCACTTTTACTTTTATTCTTACTTTTACTACTTACTTTTACTTACCTTCTGCTTAACACACCTCCTTATCTTCTTACCTTACCTTGCCTTACTATATTAATGAGCTAACTGTCTATAGCTACTGTATTCTCTATTAATAAAGCTTGTTTCTGCACAATGGAGTCAGTCTGAGTCATCAATCAATTCCTTTGACAATACATCCATCAGCATTACCTACATCAGTATCACTTGTTACTACATAAACATTATCAACACATTTTTGCTGAGCTGTACTTCATTACAAGAAAAGTAATTAGCAAATGAGAGAGAACAATATAAAAAAATTAGCAAGGAAATTGTAGTTATTCCACGTGTTACCCATACTCTTTTAACACAGTCTCCAATGCCTTGGGTGCCTAAATGACCATGTTTGTGAGTTATAAATATGAAAAATAATAAAGGCTGGTATAAATATAAATATTAGTAATTTAATTAAAACCATGCTGATAGATAAAATCATTAGACCACACGCTCGTAAGCATTCAAAACTGCTGCCTCCATTTTGTTACCTCTCTCGAGTCTGCTGGCCAAGAGACCACTCCTTCCTAACCCAGGAGATTATATACTCTTCCCTGCGTGAAGATGTAGGCCTCTCCAAGCCCAAAAACCCGGAAACGGAAACCAGTTGGACCATGTTGGATCACGGGAAATGTAGTTTTGATACATTTCCCCTGTCCATAGAAATATATACACTTTTAGATGGCATTTCCCAAATTTCACTTTTACAATTCCCCTTGAGGTCCGGCAAAAAAAAAAGGTTAGTCATTTTTTCTTCTCTGGGCCTGTAAAAATAAACAACTTCTAAATTTTTCAGGAATTTGGGGATAAAAGAAAATAGATGAACAAATGGTTAAAATTAGCCGCATTGACAAAAAACCAATTCGGGATCAGTCCCCTTTGGTATAACAGTGTACAATTAAAACAATACATACAACTCAATTTCAACTCCCCATAGCTCAATCAACTGCACCCCAAAGTTCAAAGTTTGGTCTTCATGGTACAGTGAAGGCTTTTCAGACATCTTCATGTGTCCTCACCAACAAGTTCGTCGTCTGGATTTTGGGGAGATGGCAAGATCCTTATCCTGAAATTATTCTCAAAAGAATTTAAACTTTACATTATAGATTACAAAACATACATTTTCTTCTAAGATTATACAATTTAATTCCCCGTGAAATTACTCCTAAAAGAGTTAAATATACATATATTTTTACATTATTAAATTTTAAAAAACTTAACAGATATCCCCGTGAGGTAAAATCTTAAACACACCTTTTTTCTAAAAAAGGGTACCTCAGGTCAGCTAAGGATGGCAAAATACAAAGAATAAAATTCAAGAAAAAGAAGAAAAACTTAACTTGTGAATGAAATGTAAAATGTGCAAAAAATGTAGGGAAAATAAACTTAGACCTTTGAATGGAGGTCTAATTAAAGTGAATTCAGCAGATTACAATTACCCATTCAGGGCCAGGATTTAAGGAAAATGTCTCTCTCTGATCTGACTATCATCAGCTTTTTAGGGAACTGAGCCAAATAAATAACCAATCTTAGGTGCTTTCTAGGAATCTAAGTCGAGGGGACCCACGTCCTCTAAAGTTTTAGAAAAGACTGGGACTCCAGGACTCAAACCCCAATTTCCAAGCCCTAAAGTATTGGCATAGAACTGCTGCAATTATGCAGATCTTAGTCAGTCAAGTCTCTGACCATGTGCTTTCTTTAGCACTATTAACGGCTTTCATATTCCCTTCTGGAATCAGAGAGGCATTTAAATCACAGTCCTATAGGCTCAGGTATTTGCTGTAGAATCAGAAAAAGGATAAATAATGATTATATATGTATTTCCAGTACAAGATGATAAAAGGGAGATCACAGGCACTGGGAGGCTTGCAGGCTTCCAACGCTGCAGGATTGGAGATCAAGTCAGGAGTCAGGAGAGCAGCGGCAGAGACACACTGGCTGGGCTCCGGCATTTTAGTGTAAAGCCAAAAGCCCAAATCGACTGACCTGACCTCCCTCCCAAGGTGGTTTGGGCTGGACTGGCTGGCTGAGTCCCGCCGGAGGCAAAAACGTGCTCTTGCTTTTAGCAAAAGCATGGCAAGGAAAGCCACTTTCCTTTTTTAAAAAAGTGCTCAAAAGAGCTGAGCCAGACGGCCAAAAAGCAGGCATGGCTATCGTTAGGCTATCTGGAAGATTTAGAGTTCGAATTTCGACCTTCTGGTTCGCCAAATTATAAATATGAAAAATGATAAAGGCTGATATAATTATAAAATTTAGTAATTTAATTAAAGCCATGTTGATAGATAAAATCATTAGACCACGCGCTTGTAAGCATTCAAAACTGCCGCCTCCATTTTGTTACCTCTCTCGAGTCTGCTGGCCAAGAGACCACTCCCTCCTAACCCAGGAGATTATATACTCTTCCCTGCATCAAGATGTAGGCCTCCCCAAGCCCAAAAACCCGGAAACGGAAACCAGTTGGACCATGTTGGATCACGGGAAATGTAGTTTTGATACATTTCCCCTGTCCATAGAAATATATACACTTTTAGATGGCATTTCCCAAATTTCACTTTTACAGAGTGGATTGACAAATTTGGGTGTAGAAATTTCTAGGGAGCAGGGGTTTGCTGTCTGATGATACCCATACTCCATTAACTTACTTGGCTTTAAATTTCTTTTTCCATTGTCCCACTTCCTTGTCTGTATAGGAAAGGGATAGAACCAAATCATCAGTGATTGTCAGTGCCAAAATGAGTTCAGGTCCTTCCAAGGCCATTAGCTTTGCTGTGGCATCTGCTAGGTCATTTCCCCTGGAGACAGGGTCAGTACCACATGTTCGGGCAGTAAGTCAGGCAGGATAGTCAGTAGGCATTCAGGTAGGCAGGTTCAGGTCCATCTGAAGGTCTCCCATTCCTCCCCAAGAAAAACCAACTGAAATATGTCTTGAGTAATCTCAAGATACAGAAGGGAGATTCTGCCCAGTCTCTGCAGCACATCGAATATAGGGTTCTTCCACAGTATGCTCAGTGTGGAAATCCACCTCACTATGGGGGACCCCAGAAGTGTGAGCAAAGGAATCTAGATCAATGATAATACTCAGGAGGGGAAGGAACCTCAATGAGTCTGGAGGAGAATTTTAAGCCTTTTCAGACTCTATTTGCCTTATTGATATTAACTGTTTCAGTTTGTTCTCCACTAAATAGTGAAGAAGTCTCTGTAACACAGCTATGAGAATTGGTAAAAAGGACTCTTGGATTGATTGCTCATATGCAAAACCTTCTATTGACACTGGGTAACTATATCTGGTCACTCTTATTGTAAATGCTAATTGTTTGCCCTAAAATTCAATTTTGTTTTTTAAGTTCATATATTAATCTAATCTAATATATTCTGTTACATTGTCTTTATGTGTACCCTCCCCCTGTGATTAGACTGGAGAAAATACCATTATAAAAGTTCATAAACAACTTGGACAAACCCTTTTCCATGGCAAAATCATAGGTCCTCATGGATACTGAGTTTGTCACCAGATCCATCAAGGTCACGTTGTGAGGGAGAAAAGGGGTTCTTTGGGTTCAATATATTAAAAGGTGGTTGCCAGGGGAAATTTCCCCAACTAAGGAATAACCTCAAGTTAAAATTAACTTTTATGGGAATTTATTTACAGTTGAGAAGAGGTAGAAGAAATAAGGAAATAGGAATCTATTACAGTAGGTAAATTGCTACTATCCCCTAGGTAAATCTAATTAACCCTCAGCAGAGAGTCAGAGGGTCAGAGGGCCAGAGGCCCAGAAGTGAATGAAGCAAAGCTTCATTCACAAAGTCTCTATTAAAGGGTAGTTCCTTAAAAGTAGGAATTACATGTAGAAAATAAAATTTTAAAAGCAAAACTGGAAAGGAAAGATCATAGCACCTTTGCTAGAATCCACAAATAAACCACAAAAATGTTATTTGTGTGCAAGAAAAGGCCACTTAATGTTAAATTGTAGAAATTAGAATCAGATATTCAATAAAATGAATTTTAGGAATAATGATAATTTCAATGGTAATTTCAGAAATAACAGATATAACAATTATCAAAATTATAACAGAAATAATTACAGAAATTATAGTCCAAATTAAGAAAATGATGATACACAATAAAAATACCCAACAACAATATATCCAGAGTTGAGGTTGTCCATGCTATGCACGGGGAGAAAATCCTCCTCAATGTGGAGGATCCCAGAGAAATGCCCAAGCATCTTTATGAAGGTGTAATGGAGGGTCAAGGGCCTTGGGATCGGAATATGAAATCTTTGATTTTCCAGAACCTGATGCCTTAATGTCAGTTATTTCAATCCATTCCTCCCCAAATAGTGATGATCCACATGTAACCCTAAAAATAGGAAACTAGTACTATGATTGTCTTTTAGACACTGGAGCATCTAGATCAGTTCTGGTGAGTAAACAAAATGAAAAATGTAATCTCATTCAATCTATAAATGTAGTAGGTGTATCAGGAACACCTCAAAAAGTTCCAACACTTTCTCCTCAAATGGTATCCATAGGACCCTTACTGTAGAACATTATTTTCTACTAATGCCTGGGTCCCTCACAAATCTCCTCTGAAGAGATCTATTATGTAAACTAAAAGCAACAATAATATGCAATGCAGATGGCTCTATGTCACTAGAATTGCCTGAGGAATCTTTAAATTTGCTTCCTGTACTTCTCTCAGAAAGCCAGGAGGTGAAAGACCCTCCCAGCTTTGAAATACCCATTGATATATCTGAATCTCTTTGGGTTACATCTTCTTCCAATATAGGCCTACTAAAATCAGCTGATCCCATTCAGATTAAGATGAAAAATGAGCTACTTCCTTCCATTCCTCAGTACCCCTTATCAAAAGAGTCAATTGAGGGAATTATCCAAGTAATAAATTCATTAACTGAGCAAGGAATACTAACCCATTGCAAATCATAATATAATACACCTATATTACCTGTTAAAAAGCCAAAATTAGGCCCAGATGGAAAAGTCATATATAGATTTGTCCAAGATTTAAGGGCTGTAAATAAAAGTCATAAAAAGACATACTGTGTTTTCAAACCCAAACACAATAATTTCCTCTATTCCTAAGACAGTCACATACATTACTATAGTGGATTTGTGCTCAGCATTTTTTTCAATACCAATTCATGAGGATTCCAGAAATGTATTTGCTTTTACCTGAAAGGTTATCAGTGGACCTGGTGTCGATTGACAAGTGGGTATGTGGAAAGCCCTACTCTTTGCACAAATTTTGGCCCAAGATATATATAATATTCAATTTAAACATAGTTGCTTAATTAAAAAATGTGGATAATTTGCTTTTGGCTACACCAAATGCAACAGAATGCCAAGAAGATAGGAAACATCTTTTATTAGAATTACATAAGAGAATCCACAAGGTCTCAAAGGCAAAAGTTTCAATGGTATCTCCCCAAAGTGCAATATTTAGTTTTTATTTTATCTGCTGGTCCCCATTCTATTTCTCCTAAGTGCATTGAAGTATTCAAAAATTAAGTGCTCCCACTACTAAGAAATAGTTAAAAGCAATCTTAGGAGCAACAGGCTTTTGTAGACACTGGATTCATTGCTATGGCAAAATCACCAAACCCCTTATAGCACTAAGATAAGATTCAGTCACTGAACTGCTTAGATTAGAACCAGAACACCTATCAGCTCTGTCAGATTTAAAACAGGCTATCTTATCTGCCCCTGCTCTAGGTATCCCAGATTACAATAAACCATTCCCTTTATATGTACAAAAAGGGGTGACTTCAGGTGTTTTAACCCAAACTTTAGAATTGGTTCAGTGTCCTGTTGCTTTGGCCAAGTTAATCCCAGTAGCTTCAAGAGCACCACCATGGCTTAGAGTTGTAGTTGCCACAGCTTTATTAGTAACTAAGGTGTATTGGGATGCCCTTTAAAAATTATGTGCACACATAAAGTAGAAGCATTGTTGCTCAGGCATAGAACACAAACATTTTTGGATCAAAGACTCAAAAGGTACAGTGTAACCTTATTAAGCAATGAAAATGTCACTTTAAAACATTGCATAACTATTAACCCTGCCACCTTGCTTCCTGATTTGTCAATTTCAAAACCATTGCATAGCTATGAATCTTTAGTGTCCATGACTAAAACACCTTGAGATAATCACCTGGACACTCCTTTAGACAAACCAGATCTAGTCTTATTCACTGATGGTTCTTCTTTCATGAGAGATGGTATATGTTACACTGTACTGCAGTAGTCACAGAATTTACCACTGTATGGTCAGCTTCATTACCCTCAAAAATAAGTACTCAAGGTGCAGAACTTATAGCTTTAAAACATTCCTGTATAATTATCAGAGAAAAAAGGGCAACAATTTACACAGACTTTAGACATACATTTGGAATTTGTCATGCAGTAGGTATTTTATGGCTTCAGAGAGGATTTTTAACCTCAACTGGAAAAACTATAGCAAATGGAAAATTTATTAATGAAGTTCTTTCTACTCTGCAGCTACCTGAAGCCTTAGTTCATTGCTCTGCCAATACAGGTGGAATTGACCCTGTATCTAGGGGAAATGGCTGAGCAGATATTGCTCCAAAGCTAGCAGCCATAGAAGGACCTGAATTAATTTTAATTTTAACAACAAATAAGGGATCAAATTTATCACTTTCCTATAATGAAAAGAAGTTGAAAAACGGATGCAAAAATTTAAGACAAAACAGATCAATGGAGTATGGGCGTCATCTGAAGGAAAATCCCTGCTCCCTAGAAATTTTTTAGCATCAAATGTGCCAATCTATGCATAAAAATGGTCACTTTGGCACCCAAGGCATTGTAGATTCTGTTAAAAGATTATGGATAGGGGGCAGCTGGGTAGCTCAGTGGAGTGAGAGTCAGGCCTAGAGACAGGAGGTCCTAGGTTCAAACCCGGCCTCAGCCACTTCCCAGCTGTGTGACCCTGGGCAAGTTACTTGACACCCATTGCCCACCCTTGCCACTCATCCACCTATGAGACAATATACCGAAATTAAGGGTTAAAAAAAAAAAAGAGTATGGATAGCCCCTGGTATAACTACTATAGCCTCTAAAGTGTATACAGCCTGCCCTACCTACCAAGCATATAATTGTAAGAATCCATGTATATATTAATCTTGATATTATTTTAGTGATGCTCAAAAAGCTGACTCTTGTATTTCTTATGATTGGTTTCTATAACCTTGAGTTAAATTGAACCTTAAACTTGTCAAATTCCTAAACCTTCCCTGAGGCTACACTCTGAAAGACTGGTCAGTTATCTCAGTCTCCTTATTTTATCAATAACAAATCAATTAACATGTATCAAACAAACTTAGATACCTTAGTATAAAAATTAAAAATGATAAAGGCTGTTATTATGGGGAAAAATAATAATTTAATTAAAGCTATGTTAAAAATTATATATTCATGCCTGACTATTTTTAAAAATGCCACCTCTCCGTATCTCCACTCATTTTCCTTAGTCTCGTACGCCAGAGAGAGAGCAAGCCTCAGCTCCACCCCTAAATTTAAGTCAAGCTCTATGTTGGTTCCCGTTGTCTGACATAATCACGTCAGAAACCTGAAATCCATTGGATCACGGAAAATGTAGTCTCAATGTCCCCCACATGTCCATAGGAAGTTTGTAAATACTTTTAAATGGCACCTCCCTGAATTCCAAACAACACATTTCCCCCTGAGATCCGGCAAAAAAAAAGGTTGATCCTTTTTCTTTACTGGATCTATAAACATAGTCAACTTCTAAATTGCAGGAATTTGGGGATAAAAGAAAAGGATAAAACTAGCCGCATTGACAAAAAGCCAATTTGGGGCAGTCCCCTTTTGGCATAAGAGTATACATTCAAAACAAATGCATTCAACTCATTCAACTCCCCATAGTTCAAATCAACTGCACCCAAAGTTCGAATTTGATCTTCATGGTCCAGTGAAGGCTCTTCAGGCATCTTCATGGTGCCTCCACCAAACAGGTTTATTGTCTGGATTCTGAGGAGATGGCAAAATCCTTATCCTGAAATTACTCTCAAAAAAATTTAAACTTTACATTATAGATTATAAAACATACATTTCCTTCCAAGAATTATACATTTCCCCCTGAAATTACTCCTAAAAGAGTTATTTATATATATATATATATATTTACATTATCAAATTTAAAAAAAAACAACACACATCCCCCTGAGGAGAATTCTAAATAACACATTTCTCAGCTAAGGATGCATGGCTGAGTCTCGGGGGTTGTATGAAATCAATTGGCAAAAGAAATAATGAAAAAATACAAAGAATAAAATTCAAATAAAAGGGGAAAAATTAACTTGTGAATGAAATATAAAATGTGCAAAAATGTAAGGAAAATAAACTTATATCAGGCCTTTGAATCAAGGCCCAATTAAAGTGATTTAAGCAGTTTACAATTACCCATTCAGGGCCAGGACTACAGAAAATTGCCATTCTCTCTATATATAAGAAAAATAAGGGGAATGTCTCTTTCTGGTCGGATTTTTCTTCACCTTCTCAGGGAATGAGCCAATAATGATAGCCAATCTTAGGTACTTCACTAGGAATTTAAGTTAAAGGGGACTCTCATCCTCTAAAATCTTAGAAAAGACTGGGACTCCAAAAACTCAAACCCCAGTTTCAAGCCCTTCGGTATTGGCATAGAACTTCTGCCATCCATGGTCTGCATGGCCTCGTGGCTCTTTTCAGCACTTCTGGAATCAGACAGAGAGGCATTAAATCACAGTCCCATAATATTTACCAATAATTGGCAGGTTACCATAGTCTCAGATTTTTCAGGTATGCATTAATAATATAGCAAATATATATTTGCATTAAGCTTATATCACTGTAAAATTAAAAAAAGGATAAATAATGATTATATATGTACTTCCAGTACCAGATAAGAAAAAATAAATTGCTCTAATTAAAAAATTTTAAAGAACAAATATTGCATTGCACATGTAAGGAAGAAAAATAAAATGTCAAAAAAATAAATAGCTTAGAACTAGTGAAGGGTTTTTTCCCCAAACATGAGATTGATTTCCTGTTAAGCCTTTGCATGAGCTGTGAGTGTAAATGGGTTTTACAAAAATAGCAGATTCACAATGCATATTCAAATAGAGTATCATAATTTCTAATAACACATTTTAAAACAATAATAAACAACCCATTATTATAATCACTTGCTATGATGTTTAAAAAATCATATACTTGTTACAAATTCAAACCTTGGCTAAAATATTTTCTCAACAAACTCTATTACTGCCTCCATAGCAAAATCTGGTATAAAAAAAAAACCTTCTGGGTCTAAATTATCCTCAGGAATTCTAGATCCTTCTGATAGAAAAGCAGGCTAAGACATATAGACTAACACAAGTATATAGAAGCTCTCGTGGCTTCCTGTTTAAAAAAAAAATCATGGGTTGGAAATTTTCATGTTTCTTCTACCCATTTAAGACAATTCTTTATAATAAAATATATAAAATCTTATCATTTATACAGAAAGGACTAGGATCTAAAGTAAAATTTAAAACCTCTTATAAAATCATAATTTAAATTCTCAAGGCATCGAAACCTCCAAGGGAAAACTTAAAAGACATGTGCTCCTACAAATCCAGTATATATAAGGCAATTTACAACTTTAAAATATGTAAGATGTTCATAGATGGTACATATAACAGCATTGTTTTGATACAGTAAAAATGAAACCTTAAATAAATTAGGAAATACAATATGAGTACCAGATAACAAACTATACAGTCAAAAAAACCTCTTCTACCAGTTCTAATAGATTTTCTTTTCATTATTTGGGAGTTACAATAAAATCATAAACAGAATTAATCTAGCAGCCAAAAACTTCATTAGCTTAAAATGATTCAGTCCAACAGGAAAATCAACGAAATAAACAAAATTAATTCACAAAACTAATCAGCAAAATACAGTAAGATACAGAGTCTTTTTAAAACAGAAATAAAACCTATTCCTTTCTGAGGTTTAAAAGGTCCACCTCTGGTTCAATTCAAGGTTCTTCTAATTGAGCTCTGCTCTGAGCTTAAGGGATTTTAAAGTTCAAAGTTTCCCCAAGTTTCAAGTTTGAAATAATCATAAGAAAGTTTGTCATTTTACTTCCTGTTTGAAGAGTAAACACTAGCGCCCACGTGGAAGTGTGGGGTAGCGGCTGGAGAAAAGCTTAGGTCAGTTTTTAGAAAAACCCATGTGGAGGATGGGAGTGCCTAGGTCAGGCTTTAGAAGAAACGTGGGGGGGGGGGTGCCACGTGGAGAGCGAGAATGGAGTAAAAGCATCTTTCAGGTTAAAAGTCAGTAACAAGAGGGGGGGGGGCAATACTTCCCAAATCTTAAGCGGCAGAGGCAGTCTCTGGGATCGAATTCAAATTGGCTGGGGACTCAGGAGTGGGCAGCAGACAGGAACAGCAGAAGCAGTCTGCACTGGTGGGCTCGAGCTTCGGCAGGCAGGAGAAGCGGTGGAGGGGGTTCTGCACTGGAGGTAGCAGGCAGGGTACTGGCATTTGGGGTTAAGGTCAGAAGCCAGAAGCGGTTTCTCCGCCACCCCCACCCCCCCAGGGTGGATCGGGCTCAGCTCACTGGCAGGTTCCAAGGGCAGGCAAAAACAGGCTGTTGCTTTTAGCGAAAATATGGTGAGCAAAGCCACTTTCCCTTTTCCCTGAAAAGCAGCCATGTGGCTGGGGAGAACAATGAGAAAAGAAAAAACGGAAACAAAAACTCAAAAACGGCAAGAGCAGGTCCATACCTCTGGAGAGGATTTTAAATACTCTCGGGCTATCTAAAAAATTGAGGGCTAGATTTCTGATGTAGTGGTTGCCAAAAATGTAAAAACTAAAAATGATAAAGGCTGTTATTATGGGGGGAAATTATAATTTAATTAAAGCTATGTTAAAAATTATATATGATCATGCCTGACTATTTTTAAAAATGCCACCTGTCCGTATCTCCACTCATCTTCCTTAGTCTTGTATGCCAGAGAGAGAGAGAGAGCCTCAGCTCCACCCCTAAATTTAAGTCGAGCTCTATGTTGGTTCCCGTTGTCTGACATAATCACGTCAGAAACCTGAAACCCATTGGATCACGGAAAATGTAGTCTCAATGTCCCCCACATGTCCACAGGAAGTTTGTAAATACTTTTAAATGGCACCTCCCTGAATTCCAAACAACACATTAGGCCATATGAACTCCTGATCTGGGCATTTGCTATACCTATTGTCTTAGAATCCAATAGTTTGCATCCTGTGATGATTATCTCATAATGTTAATATATCAGACCACTTGTCTAATTATCATTTTCCCTTCCCCCTGTACTATTGTAACCCCACAAAAAACACTAGTATGTCAGCTAAGGGTTAAGCTCTTCACCATAAGAGCTTCATTCCAGTGAAGCTCTACCCCACTAGAGCTAACTCACTGTATGACTACTTCATGTCGGAACTTTCCTTGTCTTTGTGTCTTTATTCTCTCCTTATGCTCTCCTTTCCTTAGACTGGTGATGGCAAACCTATGACACACGTGCCAGCACTGACATGTGTAGCCATTTTTGATGACACATGGCCACATATGGCCACATCCAGAGAAGTATGAGATGAAACATTTTCTGTAGGGTAGTGTAGACACTCTGTGCACTATAGATGACAATTCTACCTATATTAATTGACCTATTTTGGTTTACTAAATATAGTTATAAATATCACAAAATTATGGTGTTTCTTTCTCGGAGTGACACACCACCCAAATTATGCTTGTTTTTTTTGTCAAATTTTGACACACCAAGCTCAAAAGGTTGCCCATCACTACCTTAGACTTTAACTTATGACCCATTTTTCTCTCAGTCCCTAGTTCCCCTTTCTGAGTGTTTTACCCACTAGAAACTTTTGTGTAGCTGCTGGTTGACTGCAATAACCAACATGTCTTTCATGGCAAAGCATTGGTAGGCTCCCTCTGGCTTAGACACCTTTTGAACATCTTCAAATAGATTTCATAACTATGCCAAAGGCTAGACATTATAAATTTTGTCTAGTCATAGTAGATCAGCTTACCAGATGGCCAGAAGCATTTCCTACTGTCCAAAAGAGATAATTCCTCCCTTTGGCCTGCCTGCATGTATTGATTCAGACAGGGGAAGCCATTTTACCAATTCAGTTTTATCTCAGGTCTATTCCCGTTTGGGGATGACTCCCAAATTCCATGTACCACATCATCCCCAGAGCTCAGGCCAAGTTGAAAGAATGAACTGTAACATGGAAAATGGCAGGGTGGAATTCCTGCAAGATACAGGGTCAAGCCTCACCCAGATTCCAGAGCCCCCCGCCCCAGAGAAATTTCGGTGAGGGGACAGTTTGAAAGCAGTTAGACAGTTGGCTCCTGGGGTTGAGATGAGAAGATCTCTCTGCTTGCTGTTCCCAGTTTTGGGATTGCTTTGGAGGCCATCTGTGGAAATAGCCATTTTGGTTCTTCTTTGCAGTTTTCCTGTTTAGCTGAACTAGACCTTTCTAGCAACAGGACAATTGTTATTTAGTTATTTAGATATTTGAAGTGATAATTACAATCTTTGAGGACAAGCTAGATATAAATTCTGCCACTCCCTCCCTGGGAGTGGGGGAGCTGTTTCTATCTAACAGTTCAAGGCTTCCCAGATCTTATCCTATCCCTGAAAAACCTCCTTACCTTTCCCCTTTCTCTTTTATCAGTAAAACCTTCATCTTTTGGGAGTAGTGCCTATTTATTATTCTGGGAATACTTACATCCAACTTCAGCTAAGTTTCCTTCAGCTGTCTGGCCCATACAAGTTAGATTTGTCTGTCCCTGATAACTATAAGACATCAAGCTTCTCCTATTATCCCTCAGTCAAACCTGTGGGGAATATAAGTTGAGAAAGTGAACATCATTAGAGATTTGCCTTGCTGAGCCTTGCCAGAAGACATCAGTCCTGCCTCCATTTCCAACTGATTTCCAACTGCTTGGTGGGAGGGGTGAGAGTAAGGAGTACTTACCCTCCCTACTCACTCTAGCCTGTATGTGTGGGAGGAGTGAATCCTGCAGATTTCTAGTTTCAGGCCATCTCTTCAGCTTCCCAAACATCTCTGTTAAGATCAACATAACAGAAAAGAGAGCATAAAACTATGATTGGCAAACTATGCACTGAAACATGCCTAAATGGCCTGAAGCTCTCCCCCTACCTTTATTTTATCTCCAAAGTAGGCCCAGAGGGGATCTACACATCTCACCATTTGAGATGCTTTTTGGACACCCTCCTATACAAGCTAAACCTTTTTTCTCCTGCATATACATATCATTAGGGGGAGATACTTCTATTGATACATATATACAAGAATTGCAGAACAAATTATGTGAACACCATGAATTCAGAGCTGCAGTACAAGCAGGACCTATAGAATTTTCACTGCATGACCTAAACCCAGAGACAAGGTATGCATAAAGAACTTCCAGTGTACTGGAGCAACTCAATCTTCCTGGGAAGGTCTGTTTCAATTATTGCTAACCACTCCAAGAGGTATAAAAATTGGAGAAAAGGACTCTTGGATTCATTGCTCACATGTAAAGAGAGCAGCTTTTGATGAAACTGATTGACTATACCCCATAACTCAACTATGTATCCCAAGTTGATCCAAATGTTGGTTAACACCCTCCTCAGAGGGCTTTAAAAGTCTGGCCTTTGACACATGAAAAAGTTTTCTAAATATCTTATGACTAGAAAAATGCAAACTAAAACAACTCTGAGGTACCACCTCACACCTAGCAGATTGGCTAATATGACAGCAAAGGAAAGTAATAAATGTTGCAGGGGATGTGGCAAAATTGGAACATTAATGCATTGCTGGTAGAGTTTTGAATTGATCCAACAATTCTATTCTTGAAGGCAATTTGGAACTATGCCCAAAGGGCTTTAAAAGACTGCTTGCTCTTTGATCCAGCCATACCAATGTTGGGATCATACCCACAAAGAGAAAACAAGGAAAAAGTTTTGTACAAAAATAGTTATAGCCATGCTCTTTGTGGTGGCAAAACATTGGAAAATGAGAGGATGCCCTTGGTTTGGGGAATGGCTGGACAAATTGTGGTATCTGTTGGTGATGGAATACTATTATGCTCAAAGGAATAATTAATTGGAGGAAATCCATGTGAACTGGAATGACCTCCAGAAATTGATGCAGAGTGAATGGAGCAGAGCCAGAAAAACAACATACAAACAGAAGGATACACTGTGACCCAATTGAATGTAATGTACTTCTCTACTAGCAGCAATGGAGGATCCAGGACAATTCTGAGGAACTTATAAGAAAGAATGCTATCCACACCCAGAGAAAGAACTGTGGGAGTAGAAACATAGAAGAAAAACAACTGCTTGATCACATTGTTCAATGGGGATATGATTGGAGATGTAGACTCTAAACAATCACTCCAGTGCAAATATTAATAATATGGCAATAGGTCTTAATCAATGACACATGTAAAACCCAGTGGAATTGCTCATTGGCTACAGGAGTGGGGTGATATGATTGGACCTATATTTCAGCAAAATCAATTTGACAGCTTGAATTGAGTATGGGCTGGAGTGGGAGAGAGTTAGGCATCAGGTATTATATGTACACCAGTGTCAGAAGAGAGAATGGGGTCATATGTAAGAGATGTTAATGAAAGCAGAATTGATAGGATTTGATAACTGATTGTATAGTCTATGTCAAAGTACAGAATTGAGGTTTCCAGCTTGGATGAATGTGAGAAAGGTACTCTTGACAGCAATAGAGGAGTTTGCAAGAGGGGAAGAAAAAAGTTCTGAAAAAAGGTAATATGTTCAGTTTTGGACATATTGGATCTAACATATCTATGGGATCTAGTTCAAGATGTCTAAAAGGCAGTTGAAAGTGCAAGGCTGGAAGTTAAGAGAAAAATTGGAGCTAGACAATTTGATTGGAGAGTCATCTGCATAGAGATAATTATTGAAACCATGGGAGCTGATGAAATCATCAAATGAAATAGTACAGAGGGGGAAAAAAGGAATCAGAACAGTCTTATAACATGGTAATAGGACAACAAGTAAAGGAGAATGACAAGGAGCAGTATGAAGATCCAGGAGAAAACAGGCTCATGAAAACCTAGAAAATATAGAGAAGAGGGTGACTGAGGCTCCAAAGAGAGGTCAATGATGATGACTGAGAAAAGAACATCAAATATGGCAAGATTGGCAAGAACAATTCCAGCCAAATAATGAGTTTTGAGGCCAGGTTATAAAGAGATCAGTTGAGAGGAAAAGAAGTGGAGGTACCAGTTGCAGAGGAGAGATACACAATGATAGGTAGCAGAGATCAAGTGTAGAGTTCTCTTTGAGGAGAAGGGAGAAAGAGACACTTTTGTAGTCAGTAGAGAATCAACCTGTTGACTGAGAAATAACACAGAACTAATAAATAGTCAGAAAAATCACTCTTTAATTAAGGAAAGGATTGGACAATTCCAGGGAACAAAAGAATTTGGGGAACCTATATACCATTTGGAGAGATCCTGGGGCAGGGAAAGATGATTGACATTACCATAGCTACAAAGAAATGGAAGTGTTCAAACTATACTGACTGGATACAATCAAGCTTGGGAAAGGAATCATAGCCAGAGGCTAGCGTGTAGGAAGCAGTTACCTACAATGGATACTAAAAGGGTGGTCCCTGCCCAGGTGTGGGTCTTTCCAGAACCGGTCTCTCAGGTAATGGAAAAGACTACTTAGCATACGCCTAGCTCCACCTAACCGGGATTGTCATTTACTTTAGGGTCCATTATTCAGTCTGAAACTGCTAGCCTGAGATTCCCTTCAGGGTGGATTCTCATGGGAACAGGGAACAAGAACAAGCTTTGGGGTCTCCAATTTACAAGCTAGTCCTAAAACTTGGGGTTCATTAGATCTTAAAAGGCTACAAGTTTGGGGTTTCTAGATTCCATGTCAACAAACCAATGGGCAGGTAGCAACTGAAGATTAATGAGAGAAGAGAGATGCGCTGGAGAAGACAGCTACTGGTACAAGAGTTCCCACCTCCAACTTTTGCCCACCTTTTCTTAGATTCCATGTCGACACCTAGAATGCTGTCCCTACCACACTGCCAAGTGAAACCTTCAGCTACCTAGCTGCCTCCTTCATGTTTCCTTTTTTTTTTTTTAACCCTTACTTTCTGTTTTAAAATTTGTGAACTTGGAAATAACACAGAACTACTAAAGTAATCAGCAAAAACCAAATCTTTAATCAGGAAAGAGTGTTCAATATTTGACCACCACACAGAGTCAGGTGCCTAAAAACCACACAAATCTCCGGATCTTTGGGAACAGTATCACCCAAGATGATTTTCCAGAGAGGCAGAACAGTGGGGGTCCTTTACACCCTCTGGAGAACTTGATACAGCAAACATGCATAGACAGGCTACAAAGAGACAACAGCTGGGGTATCAGGGAGTGGTCAAGGACAATGAATACAAAAGGAAAGGATCAAACCAAGGGCTGGGGTTCCTGAGAGAAGACTTTAATACAATGGCAAAAGCTACTAAAACAAATAAGAATTCTCAACATTTCAGTATATGTGCCTGTCCCATCCAAATTGGAGCCACCAAACATTTCAAGGTCTATTGTTCAGTCCAAAACAGATGTGCCTGATACTTCCTTCAGGGTGTGTTCTCAAGGGGGAGGGGTAAACTTGAAACTTGCAGAATACTCAGTTGACAAATCAATACTGTGTATTGGTTACAAGGTAGGAGAGTAGTAAGCGCTAGACAGTGGTGACTAAGTGACCTGCCCAGGATCACACAGTTAGGGAGTGTCTGGGGTCACATTTGAACTCAGGACCTCCAATTCCTAGCTCTGGCCCTTTAATCCACTTAGCCACCTAGCTGTCCCCTCCCTATTTCATGTTTCTTAAAGGAAAATTGAAGGACTCGATTTTGCTTGTGCAAAGTGCATCTGGCATAAACTGGTTCGTATTGACTAAGTACAAAAGAGCTCATAATCACCCCCATAATTTCATTTTCCTATCTGTTCTACAATGGAAAAAAATTGTTGGGGGGGGGATTCCTTGAAGCTCCTAGGAATAAAGGAATAAGAGCATATACAATTAAAATGTATAATAAAACACAAATTCACTATAATCTTTTTCTATAAAGCTGTTTACTTCTAACTGTAATTTTACCGAATACACTTTGGCTAATTTGAAGGAAGGAGTTCAGGGGTTGAGAAATTGATCTGAGATTCTAATTGAAAACTCTGATACCCAAGTAATTGAATCTATTAAAAGACAAATCCTCTCAACCTCCAGAGTGAGTTTCCAGGAGACCTCGATCCATATCTTATATATCTCCTGCCCTCAGAAAATCTCAGGATTTGGAATGAAAAAAATCTGGGTTTGAATCTCTGTGTAGTCCTTTGCTATAGACACTGACCCTGAGCCTCAGTTTCTTCGTACATAAAACGCAGGGGCTGGAAGATGCCTTCCAGCTCTACAATTCTCTAAAGGATTAACTGAATTGGTAAATATACAAGTGGTTTCTATGGTCACCTCCGGCAATTTACTTCTCTGTATCTCTAGGTGACTAGCTTCCTTCTTCCCACAAAATTCCCACACCCACACTGAGCCTAGCAGGGACGGGGTTTAGATAATTCCCCAAGTAAATTCAATAAATAAGCCTCTTGGATATTTGAACCAATTCCTTGGCCTTCCTATACATAATTGTAAAACTACCTGTCGTAACTAGCACCACAGTTGCTGGAATGTGGGATCTGCAGGCTTAGCCCAGGACTTTGTTATAAAAGAGGAGCAGTCGGATCTTGGGTCCAGTATTCTGCTGTTGGGACCCTTAAGTTTCCTTAGAGGTCCCGCTTTTACCAGGTTGCTGCTGAGACACTCAGGTAAGGACTGGGTGAGCTGTGGTTCCAGTTCTAGGGCAGAAGGGGAGGATTTCCGGGCCCCCGAAAGAGGCAAACTCCTTTGGCTCCTTGGTGGCACCCCTGGCATGGCATGGGATAGAGCAAAAGAGGATAATCAAGCCTGAACTTGGGAAGAGTTTGTTGTTTTTAATGCTGATGATGATGACTAAGCAACCTTCTGAAGACCCGCAGATGCGCCGCGTGGCATAGCCTGGCTTTTCCGAGCACAGAAGTCCAGACGTGGGGGGTGATTGCGTGTGTGTGTGTGTGTGTGTGTGTGTGTGTGTGTGATTGTGTGTTTGGTGTGAGTGTCTGTGTGTGGGGGGGTGGGGGTGGGGGTTCAGCTGGAATAGGGGATGGGATCATGAAGTTTAGGGCAATATCCTCCCTGAAACCGGACAAATAAATAGCATGTACACTTTCCAGGAAGGCTGTTACAAGACGGGAGTAAGATCTGTAAAACCCTCCGCAAACCTTAAAAGTGCTAATAGAATGTTGACCTTCGTTTTGAATTCCATTATTAATGATTAGGAAAGCGCTTGGACTCTGGGGTGTGTTTTTGGCCAGCACTTACTTAATGGAGGAGGAGATGGCCAGGGGGAGGGGGAGATGGAGGAGGATTATCTGTTTAGATGAATTTCGGGATATGGACTGGCCTCCCCAGGAGCAAATTGTGCTTCCATTCCCTTGTAGGTGACTTTCTTATTTATTCAAGGGGCTGACCTCAGCAGGCATCGCCGTACTGGGGGTGGGGGACCCGTGTTTGTGTACCCGCTTCTGTCTGTTGCTCCAAAAGAGGGAAAGAACTCCTATCTGTGTCTGCTGGAAAGGCTCCTGTGGATGCCCCGAAAAGCGCACCCCTACACATACCCCAGCCGAACCCCAGGGTTGGGGGCTGAGGATCGGATCGGACTATGTGAGGATAGGATGGAGTGGAGGAAGTCTTAAGGCAAAGGAGAGACCAGTGAGAAAGCTATTGCAAGAAGTAGGTAGGTAGCCCAATGGATAGAACTCCAGGCATAGAGTCTAGAGGTGTAGGTTCAAATGTGGCCTCAGATGCTGTGTGGCCCTGGGCTCATCATTTAACCCTTATTGCCTTGCTCTTGCCACTCTCCTGTCTTAGAAGGCAGGGTTTAAATTAAAAAAAAAAAAAAAAAAAAAAAAAAAAAAAAAAAAAAAAAAAGGTTAAAAGTCCAGTGGTGATGGGGGCAGCTGGGTAGCTCAGTGGATTGAGAGCCAGGCCTAGAGACGGGAGGTCCTAGGTTCAAATCTGGCCTCAGACACTTGCCAGCTGTGTGACCCTGGGCAAGTCACTTGACCCCCATTGCCTACCCTTACCACTCTTCTGCCTTGGAGCCAATACACAGTATTGACTCCAAGACGGAAGGTAAGGGTTTAAAAAAAAAAAAAAGTCCAGTGGTGAAGTTGTAAAGACCAATGAGAGATGCTTTGGCAACTGATTGGATATATGGAGTGAGGAGGAGCTGAAAATTGAGAATGTGGGGTGACTGAAGGATGATGGTGCCCTTGACAATAATAGCTGTGGGAAAAGAAAAGAATTTGTTCCTCTCAGTGTGGGATTCCATTAGAGAAGGAAAACCTATTTAGGAGTTAAGAATAACATCTTGAGGACATTTTGTTATTGCCATAGGCCCAGTGGGTTGAGAGATCTCTTCTCTCCAAGAAATCAAACCATTAGGCTATCCTACCTCCTTCTTTCCTCTGATCTCTAGAAGTCAGAAAAATCCCTCCAGAAGACATAGCTACCTCTTCATAATCTCCCCCTCACCTGGTGGAACTCATGATAGGACTCATGTGGTAAGGGCTGTGGAAGAGTGCTCATGAAGTGCCTGGAGTCTGATCCCAAGAATTGAGTCTTAAAAACCAACAATGCAATAAGCAAAGGGACTTTATTGTCTTAGCTTAAGCTAAGGGACTCATGCCATAAGTCAGCATGGACCCCAAGCTGTGGGAGAGCTGAATACTTAAGGATGTGCAGGCAGGCAGGGGGTTGGGGGCAGGACCTGGTGAGCTGTTCATAAGGCTGACTGGATTTCTTAAGAAAAGACCTTTTAAATCCCATCCCTATTCAGATGTTAAGTCTACTGTCTGAGCAAGCCCAGCCTGTCCCGTACTAAAGTCTGCTAGGTTTGAAATGTAGATGGGGGGATTGCAGAACAGCCACTATGAAAGAAATTTCCCTTTGTGAAGCTGCATCTTAAACTCTTTCCCCTTCCTTTGTTTAATCTTATAGCTAGTCGCACAAAAACAACACAGACTCAACAGAAATCTACAGGACATACTCTCTCACACATTCATACACCTTGGAACCCAAAGAAGCCACTGAAATAGAGTGCTGTGGCAGGTCCCTGCCTGGACTTCTTCCTTCTCTTCCAGTGCGCCCACTGGTGCTATCTCAACTTCCCACAGACCTCTAACCCACCGAACCTAGGATTCAAACCCCTGCAAGTTCCTCTTAAATCTAAGGGGACTCCCCCAGGGAAAAAACTCTTGCAGTGGGTACTCCAATCCCACAAGTTACCTCTAAATTTCTAGCCAGTTAAGTTGTAGGTCTCCCCTGTTTGAGACACCTGTGCCTGGCAGAGCTCCTTTCTTTTTTCGACTTTACCAGGAGCATGTTCAGAGGGTCTGTCAAGGTTCTGGTCTGGCAATAGGCCTTCCCTGGCACAAGTCGTGAATTGGAGCCCACCGGACCCGAGCAGCCTCAGCAGCAAGGATCCTAGGGGAATTCCCAATTGGTCCCACTGCTGGTCAGAACTCAATTATTCCTATGGGATCCCAGATGAGCCCCTATATGAAGTGCCCAGAGTCTGATCCAAAAAATTGAGTCTTGAAAACTAACAATGCAATATGCAAAGGGATTTTATTGTCTTAGCTTAAGCTAAGGGACTCATGCCACAAGTTTTATGGACCCCGAGTTGTGGGAGAGCTGAATACTTAAGGATGTGCAGGCAAGCAGGGGGGTGGGGCAGGACCTTGGGGGACGGGATGTATGTAAGGCTGGAATTCCTGCAGATAAGACAGATATCAGCAAGCTGGAAGTTCCCACAGATAGGAAGGATGTCTGCAAGGTGTGAGTTACTGCAGATAAGGGTGTTTTATTATGCTGGGGCCTGGAGACCAAAAGGTCCTTTTCACTATAATGTCATACAGGGGTCTGGATTTTTAATTCTGACTTTCTAGGTTCTACACTCATGCTATGTAACTTTGGTTTCTGATTGGGTGGTCTTTAACACCTAGATTATAAGTTCTGCCCCAGATCATGTGTATCAAACAGAGTGGGTGGGGGTTTGTATCAGAAATCTGTAAAATGCTTGTATCTGCACCCTTGTGTTGGGCATTGCCATTAGGGCATGACCCCTTCTCATGAGAAAGGTTGAATCTTGCTTCTATTCACTTACACCAGTGATTCCCAAAGTGGGCTCCACTGCCCCCTGGTGGGTGCTGCAGTGATCCAGGGGAGCAGTGATGGACACAGGTGCATTTTGGAACCTGGATTCAGTGCCCAATTTTTTAGCAAAATTCAGTAACCAATTTATTAACAACAAAAAAAAAGAAACTAATTGCAAATAATCAATCGTGGTGATTTAAGATTACTGCTGATGAAAATAGAGCCAAGGATTACTAAATTGGTAGCAGCACACCAGGTTCATCCTTCTCATTAAGATGATTTCGAATGTTTTAACTTTCTTTTTATTACATTCTATTCTGATTTCAATAGTTTCATAATTTCAAAGTTCAATGTTTCTAATTTACACCTTTCTTTACTATATTTTATGAAAAAGGCAGAAACATTAATACATATATCTTTCCTATTAATTGCTATTAAAATTTTAAAAAAATTAATTTCCAGGAGCACTAAATAATATTTTTTCTGGAAAGGGAGCGGTAGGCCAAAAAAGTTTGGGAACCACTGACTTACACAGTCTATTTCTTTAAGCTATAGCCTCTCGTACAATAGTTATCACATTTTGAAAAAGATAACTTCAAGGAGCAAAATAATGTCACAAAATCTGCATCCTGGGGGACTCACTTGCCTCATCATACATAAAAAGAGGAGAGATTGGAGACTTTTACTGGTCATTACTGCAGCTGCAACCCCACATATCCCTTTCCCCCATTTTCCCAGTGGCTGCTGCTTGATATAGTTGTATCATACCTGCCTTAAGTTTTGCAGAGGTTGGGAACATGAGAGAAGTCCTGAGTCTGAGATTATTAGTGTCATAATTACTATAATTGTATTAGAGAAAAGGTCTCTAGATTGAAAGTCTAGTGAATGGAATATAAACCAACCTCACCCTTTCTCTGAATAGTTAACAAAAATAATTCTAAATAGCCAGTGCTTTATGGTTATTTAAAATATTTCAAAATTACTTGAAATTATTTTAAAATTTTGAAAATTATCTGTACTACTAATATAGACATGAAGTCATGCATTGTCTCTGGTTTTGATGTTTTTGCATGTCTAAATTCCAGAAAACTCTAAATCAGTATTGTGTGTCTTGTGTTTCCCCTCACTTCCATCCCACTGCACAACAAGGACTTATATGTTATATAATATTTTGTGAAATGAATTTTGTCATTCCCCTGGGAAGACTGTGCATTTCCCAGAGAATCAAAGAGCTTGAACTTTTGCATTGGTTTTATTTTAATCATAGATATTTTATTTCTTTTCTTCCTTTTTTTTTTCCTTTAAGGTTGGGAACATGAATTTCTACCTGTGTTTAGCTTCCCTATGCTTGGGATTAGTGGCTGCCCCTCCACAATTTGACAAGGCTTTAGATACTCAGTGGGTCCAATGGAAGGCAAAACATAAGAAGACCTATAAAGTGGTAATGTTTTAACTTCTTTTCAACCCAGCAGTATGTGCATAAATGTCCCAGGGTGGTCTAATGTTATGACCTTTCCCCAGAAGCCAATCATTTGCACAAGAGCTTAATGTGCTCAAGATTGCTGCTTTTCCCACATAAAGTTGGGGTAGTAATGTTTTATAACATCACAGCTTGGAACCCTTCTCAGAAATGAATTTTCTGGGATATGAGACAATATTTAGATATGATCACCATCCCAACTGTGCTAACCTACTTACTGACAGTGGATTTGTTCTGAAGAAAGATTAACTTGTATAGCATGTTACAAAATCTTATTGATGGGTTTAAATCTGGCCTCAGATACTTCCTAACTATATGACTATATAATTATATGGGCAAGTCACTTAACCCCCATTGCCTAGCCCTTATCATTCTTTTGCCTTAGAACCAATATATAGTCTTTTTTTTTAAACCCTTAACTTCTGTGTATTGTCTCCTAGGTGGAAGAGTGGTAAGGGTGGGCAATGGGGGTCAAGTGATTTGCCCAGGGTCACACAGCTGGGAAGTGTCTGAGGCTGGATTTGAACCTAGGACCTCCTGTCTCTAGGCCTAACTCTCAATCCACTGAGCTACCCAGCTGCCCCCTATATAGTCTTGATTCTAAGACAGAAGGTAAGTAAGAGTTTTAAAAAAAAGACTTGTTGAACCTTACTTTTTTCATACTTTCCTTCAGAATGAAGATGGTAGGAGGAGAGCAACATGGGAAGAGAATTTGAAAATTATTGAAAAGCACAATCTGGGATACAGCTGTGGCAAACATAGTTTCCAGCTGGCAATGAACAAGTTTGGGGATATGGTGGGTGTATCTGCTAGTTCTGAGTAATCGATTCTTTTTTGCTCCCAATACACTTAATATAAGATACCTTTCTTTTCATTTTAGACCACTGAAGAATTCAAACAAGTGATGAATAGCTTTAACTCCTTTGGATCACAGAGGAGGATCAATGGATCTCTGTTTCATGAATCTCTCTTTGCACAGATTCCTGAATCTATAGACTGGAGAGAGAAAGGCTATGTAACTCCTGTTAAGAAGCAGGTATTAAACTTTTTCAAGTTCTGTCCATAGATAACTCTGATAAAACTCAGTGAGGATTATGATAACACATTTAAATAAACGGATTTCAGGTAAGCTCTGTGATCCAGTTCTCTTTAATTGCTTTGAGACTATTCAGATCTTTCATAAAAAGCTTTTTAAGATTTCATATAGACTAATTCACCTTCATTTTGACTTCCAGGGTCAGTGTGATTCTTGTTGGGCATTTAGCGCCACTGGCTCCATTGAAGGTCAGTGGTTCCGTAAAACAGGCAAACTTGTTTCACTTAGTGAACAGAACTTGGTTGACTGCTCTTCTTCTGAAGGCAATGATGGCTGTTGTGGTGGTTTCATTGACAAAGCCTTCCAATATGTGAAGGAAAATGGTGGCATTGATACAGAGGAATGCTATCCTTATGTTGGAGAGGTAAACATCCCCATCATTTTCAGTTAGGCTATATTTGAATATAGAGGCTGATTTTGGGGAAATGGGAGTTTGGGAGTTCTATAAAAACTAATGTAAAAAAAAAATGAAGGCTTTAACCTAAGAGAATTCATCTCTCTATTGGAAGGGTAAACATAGTTATTAGATGCCCCATCATTTTGGTTTAGTTACGTTTGAACCAAGAGACCCAATTTGAGGGAATGAGAACTGAGGAGGCTTATAAAGACATCAGACTTAAATACCTCCCTCCCTAATCAGACCTCAGAATCTATAGCTGAATCCAAAATATGTCAGCAATTAAAATTAGTGCCTTTCACTATGTATTTAGCTAGAGATGTTAAAATTTTAAAATATTTAAAAATAATATTATAAGCATTTGGGGCAGCCAGGTGGACCAGCAGATAGACAGTAGATTTGAAATCATGAAGACTCATCTTCCTGAATTTAAATCTGGCATCAGATCCTACTAACCTTGTGTGATCCTAGGCAAGTCAGATAATCCTGTTTGCCTTAGTTTCTTCATCTGTAAAATGAGCTGGGGAAGATCAGTATATTACCAAGACAATTCCAAAAAGAGTCAGTCACAGGACTGAGATGACTAATCAACAACAAGTATTTGTATGTAAACCACATGAAGAAAATTTGTATGCTGGATTATCTCTATAGTTAAGACTCAGAAAGCATTTTATATATCATCTAGTCAGACATGTTCATTTTACAGGTGACAAAACTGAGGTCTGGAAATCATGAGTGTGACCTCAAACACTTCTAGCTATGTGACCCTGTTCAAGTCACTTAACCCCCATTGTCTGGCACTTTCCCACTCTTCAACCACTGAAGTGGGTAAATAAGCACACAGCAGTTTCTAGGGGGGAAAAGGGATGAAGGAGGAATGAAGAATGATTGCTTGACTCACAGTAACACACTAGAAATCTCACCAAACATACAAATACTGGACTTGGGAATAGACGGTAACAGTTGAGAGGCAACTGTCACTTCAGACCAACTCAGCTAGGGATTTCCAATTAAATTACAGTGAGTCCTTTGAGTTGTGGAATGAAACAAGAGGAAGTTATGAAACACAGTTTAATAGCTCATTTAAGGGTAAAAGATGTGGGAATAGGTCACACTACTCCAAACCACTATAGACAGACTACATATAGCACCTATGGGATAAATTCAGGGTTAAAGGTTGGGATAATCCCTACACTACACTATTGCAGGCAGGCAGGGCACAAGGAAAGAACGGGATCTCAAGCAGATGTTCTTGATCAGTAGCCCAAATGTATCAGCTAGTCCAAGAGCACAAATAACAGCCAAGTAATCCACAAAGACGTCAGGGAGACTGATCTTGCTTGTCCACCAAACAAGACAGCTATTCTCAACCTGCTCTTCTAGATCTTGCTAGTTGAGATGTTACTCTTGCAGATGATGCTCAAAGAACAGAGATACCCAAATCCACAGGCTCTCTTGTCAGTGGTTATGACTTCTCCAACTCCTTCAAAACCCCAACTGCCAGGGGGCAGCTGTGTGGCTCAATGGATTGAGAGATAGACCTAGAGATGGGAGGTCCTAGGTCCAAATCTGGTCTCAGACACTTCCTAACTGTGTGACCCTTGGACAAGTCACTAAACCCCCATTGCCTAGCCCTTACCACGATTCTGCCTTGGAGCCAATACACAGTATTGACTCTAAGATGGAAGGTAAGGGTTTAAAAAAACAAACAAACAACTGCCCTTAGAGAGAGTCCTTGGTATTCAGTCCCTTGCTGTGTTCCAAGTTGGAATTTTAGCTTCTGCCAGCCTGTCTGGCTAAATCTGCTAAATCTCTAAATCTGCTTTTAAAACTTATTTCCCAGATCCAGCTATTTTCTTGAGCTGTTAATAAATTTCCTGGGAAAACATGGCCCATGGGTTTCTTCATTTTGTGACCATCAATTTTAAATTCATTAAATTTAAAACACTTCAATAAAAACTACTAAATTTAAATTTAAAATTTATAGACCATTTCTCTGTTCCATTTAAAAAGAATAACGAATGCAAATACCAGCCAGAATGCTCTGGTGCTAGTGTCACTGGATTTGTAGACATTCCATCTGAGCAAGAAAGAGCACTCATGGAGGTTGTAGCAACCATGGGTCCCGTCTCAGTTGCTATTGATGGGGGAAATCCAACCTTCCAGTTCTATAACTCTGGTAAGCATTTGTTCTTTGTTATTTCTATAACAATACACTTAACTGTATTACTGCCATTCCTTAGTATTTCTCAAGCTAACATTTCACTTCAATATCTTAGGTGTTTATTTTGAACCACAGTGCAGCAGTTCTGAACTGCATCATGCTGTGCTGGTTGTGGGCTATGGTTCAGAAGGAATAGATGGAAAGAAATACTGGATTGTCAAGAACAGGTAAATTAACTCCTAAAAATACTTTTTTTACCTGAAACGTTATTAATCTGCTTGTTGCCAGATTTTTGATTATTTCATTTTGAAGGAAGAAAGAGGAGGAGGAAAAATAGTAGTCCTCTTTTTCATTGTCTAAAATTCCTGGCAGCTAGGTGGCCCAGTGGATAGGGATAGAGCACTTGGCTTTGAATCTGGAAGACTCATCTTCATGAGTTCAAATCCAGCCTCAGACATGGAACTTACTAGTCATATGACCCTGGTCAAGTCACTTTAACCCTCTTTTGCCTCCCTTCCTCATCCAGGAAGGAAATGCAAACCATTCTAGTGTCTTTGCCAAGAAAATTCCAGAATAGCATCACAGAGAATCAGATATGATTGAACAACAACATTTTGTGAAATGGGTAAGGGATGGATGTTTATGGTTGGAAAGGACTGCCTTATTAATTTTTAGCATCCAGAGTAACTTTAGAGTTCTGTGGTTCTTCATTGGTTCCATTAATCATTGATGACTAGACAGTGCAAAAGATTTCTGGTTGGTAACCAACCAACAGTTTGTTGGACTGTTTTAATACTGTTATTATCAGGACTTAGAAAATCTTAAAAGCACTCATAGAGTGTGAGCAGCTGTCATTGATGCCACCAGCAGGCACTTTCATTGCTTTCTGGAAAGTCCAGCTCACTTCCAGTTTCAGTCACATCAGGTGTCAAAACATTTGCTTTGTGTCCATAAATCTACTGTTGGACAACCCTCTCTCTGATGCTTGAAATTTATTTTTTCTGCAGCTGGGGTGAGGAGTGGGGCGACAAAGGGTACATTTTAATGACTAAGGACGAAAATAACCACTGTGGAATAGCAACAGCAGCCAGCTACCCTGAAGTGTGATTTGATTGCAGGAGAACCGCTTCAGAAAGATTTGAAAACAGGATCCAACCTGTATTGTTTGGAATAAAACATTTGAATATAGTCCAGGATCCAAGTTATAATTTGAGTTCCTTGTGAAATTTTTACATTTCTGAAATGTTAACAATATTTTGTTATAAATTGCTTGTAATATTTGCTTAATCTGAACCTCAATTCATTGTATATGCACTTTGGGAGAGCTGATTGAGAAGAGAATTGGGTTTCTAGGTTTTTTTTGTTGTTGAATAGGGAATCAGTGGCTACAAATAGTTTTGGGGATTGAATCTAACATTGTACTCTACCTCATTACAACATTAAAGGCTGATCAATGACTCCAATTGGCTTTCACATTACTTCAGTCCCTTGAAAAGCAAAACAGGAAGTTACACGTCCAATTTTCAGGAGCCATTAGTAATTGATGTATAGGTTCGTTACCTGTTAATTATGTGACTATAGAAATATATGTATAGACCTGCAAAAGTTACATCGAGCAAGGACAATCCTATCTTTTTTACGTTCTAAAGGGTTTTTGATACAACTTAAACATAATATTACAATCAGAGCTGCTATAGCCTAAGGGTTACTGTTAACCATGATTATTACCTTTGCATCTTTTTCCATCACCAGCTTAAGGTCTTTGAATAAATTGATATGAGTTTTATTTTAGCATTGGAACAAATTTTAATTGTCCAGTTTAATTTGGTCCTAATAATAGCTAACTCGTCCAGGCATGTATTAATCTTGAAAATATTTTCGGGGTACTCAAAAGCTGACTCTTACAAACAATTTGATCACTTAACAGTCTCATGGATATGTTTCAAATGATAGATTTCTGTAACCTTGAGTTAAGACCTTAAGCTTGTCAAATTCCTCACCCATCCCTGAGTCCACACTGGGGAAAGACTGACCAGCTATCTCAGTCTATTTGCCTATATCAATCATTTAACATTTGTATCAGACTAGCTTAGATGACTTAGGTCAAATGAAGTCCTGATCTGAGTGTTAGCTACACCTATTTATTGCCTTAGGATTATATCTTATGAGTATCTTATGATGATTACCTCATAATGTTAAGTTATCTATCAGACCACTTGTTTAATTATCAATCTCCCTTTCTCCTCTCCTTTTTACCCTAATAAAAATCAGTATGTCTTGAGCTCAGAGTTAGTTAAGCTCTTTTCCATCAGAGCTAACTCACTGTCAGACCTACTTTATGATGAAACTCTCAGTGCCTTTGTGTCTTTCTTCTTGCCTTATGATCTACTTTACGTAGGCTTTAAATTTTCTCCCATATTCATTCAGTCTCTAGTTTCCCTTTCTCTCTACCCTCCAGGAACTTTAATGAAGTTGGTGGACAGCTTTATTTTAAAAGTTTTCAAATCTCTTTATATATGGTCAATCAATAAGTATTTATTACCTACCATGTTCCAGAAACTGTGTTTAAAGTGCTGGGGATTATAGGAATGATATTAGAAATCTATTTTGATAAGGTTAAGCTTAATAGTTAAGGAATTTTGAAGTTTGTCCCAGAGGCTTCAGAAATGAGGGTGCAAGAGAATTCTGTGAAAGGTTGAGAATGTGAGGAAGAGGAGCTACAGGAGTTGAGTTGGCAGTTAACCCTGACTGCTGGAAGGGTTAGCACGCTGCTTTAATCTCTTGGCTCTCAGCCTTAGATTTGAGAGGGAAATATTGAAGTATCTTAGTGTTTTCCCTTTGGACAATCTGGGGAATACTAGGAAGTGAACCAGTTATCATCTACTGCTGTTAAAATCATTGATTCCTGAAGAAGACCAAAGAAGATCTGTCTTTACTTTGGACTCTACCTTAGAGTCCCAATTCAGCTTCACTAAGCCTCAGCCATTTGATCTTATTGTTTATAAATTTGGAGACAACCTTTAAGAAATAGAAATATATATATAAGGATTTAGTTAGCTTATTTAGTTAATATTTTTTTGGTTTTTAGATAGTATTAAGGAGTGACAGAGCAACTTGGGTGAATTCCCAAGACCAGAAGAATTTCACTTTGCAGTGAAATAAAAGTGGGTGGAAAGTTAGTTTCCTTTAGTGTTAAGGTATCATTTTTATATATCCTTATAACTTAAAACATATCTTAAAACTTAAAACTTATATAAATAAATAGTTATATTTTTGTATGCAAGTGTCTCCAGAACAGGTTTTTTTTTTTTTTCTGAGCTCAAAGAGGGGAAGTTCACATTTGAGCATTACCTCAATGAGGAGAAATGTAGATGGTCTGTAAACACCTAGCAGAGTATCAACCTTATATTTATAGGACACAAGTATGTAAAAAAGACAGTCCCTGCATTCAAGGAGCTTTCAGTCTAGTTAGGGAAGGCAACACAAAAATAAACTGATAAGGGGGTGGGAGAGACTGCAGAGGAATGTAGAAAAGTAAAAAACTAATCCTTACAGTCCCTATGAGGTAGGTGCTATAATTATCCCAATTTTACAGAGGGAAGTTGAGGCCAAGAGAGGTAAAATGAATCACATGACTTAAGATCCCTCACTAATAAATATCTGTGGTAGGACTTGAACTGTCTGTCTGAAAGTACAATCTTGATCTCAGTTGTTGAAATATGCTCATATGGCTCCATTCTTTATGTCCCCTTATGATTAAAGATGTATCAGATCTGTGATCTCTGAGCCAGCCAGAACTTACCCCCAGATAATAGCTAAGGTGGGGCCTTAGGGTTGGAGTATGCAGAAATGTAGATCTGTATAACTCTCCTCCCCCATTCCTCCTCAAAATAATTAACTACATTAACTCTTTGTGCCTTCCAGTTTTAGTTGTTTGCCTTAGATGATGCCCTTCAAATAGGTTCTTTTCAAAATATGACTCAGAAGTGATAGTTTATCAGTGAGCAACACAAAAGATAATGAACCCTTTCAGGAGGTATTTAAATATACCCAGGTCATCAAATTTAATAGTATCTACATTCATTTAAGGGAATCTGTATAGTGAACTAAGTGATTCCCCCAAGATGTCTTGAATACTGAGGAATAAATTGCCTTCCTGAGAAGCTTTCTCCACCTTTTCCTCTCTTATTAGTCCATGGATAATTTTATCTAGCTAGTCTTTAAATTTCTACTTTATACTCCTTCATTGATTATTTTTTCTTTTTGCCCAAGGATAGGGTTCATAGAAAGACAGAGTATTTGCAATCTTAAACTGCAATTGATCAAATTATTTAGAAACTTTTAAGGCTTTTTTTCCCTCTATGTCTCCCTCCAGATTTTCCAATCACTTAAAAATGTGTGTTCTGAAATGCCAGATCCATAATTAATTAACTTCCTTTCATCCTAAACCTTTCCCTTTCTTTTTCCTTCCATCTTCTAGTGGTCACTGAAATCTGGCACCTTTCTGATGACACTCCAACCCTGAAAATAATGGTTTTGGTTGGACTAAATCTTTAAAGGGGTGGTCACCAAGAACTAAATAAATATCAATTCTAAAATAATTTTAGTAATTAATTTATAAAATATAGGAAAGAATGGAAGTAGAAAGATGAGAAGAAGGCAGAGTAAGAGATCTAGCTTAATGAACTAGATTATGTGTTCAAGTCTTAGCTTTACTCCAGCAGGGCTCCAGAGGCCCAGCCAGAATGTCTAAAAGTCTATTAACAATGGTTTTAGCTATGAAGCCCTCCTCCCAATCAAGGGCTCCTTGAAGGCTAGTACCTCCAGGGAAGCTAAGGGAGTCAGCCTTTTTCACTCACCATGTGCAGTTCTAAGGAAAAGATTTAAGAAGAATCTCACCAAGTCCAAGGTCCCAACCAGAGCTCCTCCAGGTCCAGTTCTAGGCTGAAGAGAGCGAACCCTGGAAGTTCTTTCAATTTATCCAGGCCATTTCTTTCATCACTTCCTGTGCCTTCCTTCTAGTTTACGTGTCCAATCACAACAAAAACTTTGCTTAGGACTGTCCAGTGGTCAGTCAGCCAATTCTGATTTGTCAACCACTCTTGCAATGTGGGCCACAGACCTCCCCACTAGAGAATTAAGTGGTGATGTTTACACTTTTGGTCCTTAGATCTAAAAATGGTCAGGGTTGATTTAATCTCATTATCACAATACTCTCTCATTGATAATTTTTTTTACCCAAGGATAGGGTTCATAGGAAGACAGAGTATTTGTAATTTTAAACTGCAGCTGATCAAATTATTTAGAAGCTCTCAAGGCTTTTTTTTCCCCTGAGTATCTCCTTCCAGATCTTCCAATCACTTATAACTGTGTTTTGGAATGCCAGATCCATAATTAGTTAGCTTCCTTTCATCCTAAACATTTCCCTTTCTTATTCCTTCCATCTTCTAGTGGTCACTGAAATCTGGCACCTTTCTGATGACACTATAACCCTGACTACACTTTCTAGGGCTGTTGAGCTTTTACTCATACTCTATTTATCCACCCAAATTCAGATGACTCATTTTATTCAGTTCTGCTATGAGGAAGAGATAATTATAGTAAGAGAGATGCTGTTTTGCAGAGGAGAGATGCATGAGTGCTGAAGATGGAAAATTCTGGAATGCTGGAAGAAAGGATTAAGCTGGAACTGAGAGGCTGTTAGCTCTCTCTCTCTCTCTCTCTCTCTCTCTCTCTCTCTCTCTCTCTCTCTGAGGCTGCTGACTGCATGTGGACCTGGAGGGAGTGACTGCCAAGTACCTGGTAAAGACCTTAGGTTTCTGATCCTGTCCTTGTTGATGTAGCTTGTGTTTCCCTGGAAAAAGATCCTGTTAACCTGATCTAGCCTGAACCAGCACCCAGCTATATGAACTGTCTGTAAGCAGAGGTCTGGGTCCAGTTGTGTCTGGGACCTACCCTTGGGTTCCTGTCTAATCTGTCACAGACCAGCACCTCTATTAATATGTAAGAGAGGTTTGGATAGTGCAGGTTAGTCAGAATAGGGTCTGGGTCCCAGGTTAGAAAGGATAGAATGAAAAGTGTAGAACAGCAAGATCTCTGAAGGCCCTTCTTCCAAAGAATTAAGTTTGGAGTTTATTAGCTATTGGGAACTAATGACAGGAAATCCTCTTTCTCTCCAAACCTCTCTGTGGAAAGAAATTAAATCTTTCTTTGACTTTGTACCATTCTGTGACTGGGTAACCTGTGTGCTGGGCCCAGATCAGGCTCTGGCCTGTCCAGTGCTTACTATTGGGGCACCTTCAACCCACATTGGGAAAACCCTAGTACTGGTCCAAATACTCAGTTGGTCCCTCATCTGACCATGTCTACCAAACCCACAAATACAGTTCCCATGACTTACTCCTTACTCTACCCCAGTCACACGTAAGGATAGTCATACTTGATCTCACCATTTCACATATTTTCCATATCCTTAAAAATGATGGCATTGGTTCCAAAACTTTTTGGCCTACCGCCCCCTTTCCAGAAAAAATATTACTTAGCCCCCTGGAAATTAATTTTTTTAAATTTTAATAGCAATTACTAGGAAAGATAAATGCACCTGTGGCCATCACTGTCCCCTTGGATCTCTGTAGCACCCACCAGGGGGCGGTAGTGCCCACTTTGGGAATTGCAGCTCTATTTGATCATGACTTCCTATAATTCCATATCTCCCTATGCCTCAATCCCTCCTAAAACTGTTTTCCACCCTCATCAAGACATCCAATTCATTTATTTCACAGTGGTATTTCAGGTTCTTACCTTACGTTGTTCTGTCTTTATTTCTTTCACTCTCCACTATAGGTTTTCAAGTTTTCCATCATACCTTGTCATCAAGAACCTCAACTGGTGTGGGATACAGCTAAGGCAGTACTCAGGGGAAATTTATATCCTTGAGTGCATATATTAATTAACAAATTAGGGAGGGCAGAGATTAATGAATTGGGCATGCAACTTAAAAAACTTGAACATGAGCAAATTAAAAATCCCTAGATGAAAACTAAATTAGAAATACTAAAAATCAAGGGAGAAATTAATAAAATCGAAAGTAAAGGAACTATTGAATTAATAAATAAGACTAGAAGCTGGTATGGTAAACCCAAAGAGCCCAACTGCAGTTAAGTTTCCTGTTACTGACATAGAGACTAGGGATCAAATAGAGGAAGAAGGCATAGACTCACAGGATTGGGATGTGGTCATGAACCAGAAACACATTCCCAATTCTGAAGAATTTCCTTTAATGCAGAGAAATACCTCTCCTGAATTTAACTTTGCACAAGTCAAGCATACCATTTTCATCCTCACATTATGTCCTCATGTTTAGAAGATAAGTTTTAGGTAGCTCTACCCTCCTCACTCTCTCTTCTCCCGCTCTTGTGGTCCAATAAAGTTGTCTTTACTCAGGCTATATTTTTCCTCTACTTCAACTGATTATTAATAACTCTTATAAAATATAATACTTGTAGTTACTGGTATTAATTTTAATTTTACAATAGCTAGAAAGTATCTGAGGCTAGATTTGAATGCAGATCTTCCTTACTCCAGGCCTATCCACTTTGCTACTCCACTGCCCCATCCCATTTGCTTTTTTAAGCCTCTCTCTCTTTTACTGACACCCCACTCTCTTCTCTTTCCAAGTGGTCATTCTGGCTCCATATTCATGGGACCATGTTTTAAGGTTTCTGGTAGACAAATCTCAGATGATTTATCCTCAACTATAAAATATTAGTCATTAAAAGTAAGACTTGTTTACACTTTAATAGGGAGTATTAGGAAAGCCTTTGAAATCCAAAGCAATTCATCTCAACTGAGGCAGATGAGAGGGGCAATATTCAAAGAAAGTTAGCCTTCAGAGAAAACCATCTAAGGTTCTGTCATAAAGGTCCATACTGGTTCTGGCCTCAGAGGCAATCAGTCTACCATTAAACATTTATTAAGCTCCTATTTTGTTCTAGGCACCTTACTACATTCCAGAGATTCAAGAGGCAAAATCTAGTCCCTGCCTACAAGAAGCTTACAACCTAATGGGCAAGACAGCAGACATATATATAAAACAAGACATATATAGGGCAAAAAAAAGAAATTACAACCTAATGGGCAAGAAAGCAGACATATATACATATATATGTATATATACATATACATATATATATATATTTATAAAGACAGATATAGGGAAAAAAGGAAATAATTAATAGAGGGGAGGCACTAGGATTGGGAGGTGTTGGGAAAGACTTCCAGTAAAACTCTAGATTTTAGTTGCATTTTAAAGGAAGCCATGGAAGTCATTGTGTAGAGATGAGGAGAGAAAAAGTTTCAGTCATGGAGGACAACTAAGGAAAATGCCCAGGGTGGAGAGATGGTGACTTGGTCATGGAAGTTGGGGCCAGTGTCACTGAATCAAAGAGTACTTGGTGGGGAATCAGGTATACCCCAAGAGAAGACTGAGTAAGAGTGAGGAAAGTTGCTGGTGGGCTCTCAAGAGACCCAAAGGTATATTCTAGGTCATTTTAATAGTTCCATCTAATATCATTTGGGCCACAGTATCCATATCACTTTACTCTATTCAAAGAGAACTAACTAATTTTCCAGGAAGTATAGTTTAGACAACCTTGGCTTAGGAAGGCAGCTGTCCTTTAGCTTTTCTCTTTAGTTTCCCTCCTACACATCTTTTCTCCCAGTTGTACTTCCAAGATGGCACCCTCTTTTCTCCTCAGTACCTTCTCCAGGTTTAATAGATTGTTTCAGCAATTCATGTGGCCAAAAAATCATTCTATGATCCATCCTCTGGGGATGACTTGCTCCAAAGATAATTAGGCTTATCCTTGGTCAGCACACATGCTGTCCATCAACAGATTCATATTTAAAACCTTTCCTGCTTGAAAGAAGTGGCCAGGGGTTGTGCTTCATCAACCCAACCTCTTGATAGGAGTTCTCTTCTATGCCTTAATTGAGCATCAAAATAAACCTCATTCTGAATTTTAAATTGCCTTTTTTTAGACATATAATTTACACAAAATATACCTCCATCAGTGGTCTGGTATTAAGATTTATTCATATTAATAATTTCTGTGATTTAATATTGGAATAGCACTCAAGGTACATACAAAGTAAATGCTGCCTTCAGGCTCTAGTCTCCTAGATCATTTTGGGAGCAGCTAAGGGAAATTTAGCCTTTTGCTATTTGAAGACACAATACTTGTTATTTCTCTCTGTAGGGGTTAGTGATTTCAGTGTGTGGGAGTTCTCTGGGAATCCAGTTTATTTCTGCTGTTATGATTATTTTGCAGCAAATGATCCCACTTCAATTCATGTAGTACTTTTCAGCCTTGAAGAACCTTATGGGATCTAGTTAATCAAGTGATTTTCTGGATAAGTTTCCTAAAGTCCCTTGTCCTTTTGGAAGAACCTGTAGGTAAGCCATAGATAATACACATGCATGTGAATGTTTCTTTGACAGATGATAAGGATATTGTGGTTTCCTCTTTGATGTTGAGTTTCATTTTTTTCTCTCCCCATGTGTGTCTCCTACTGTTCATGATTCGCAAAGGCATTGAGCATACTTGTATTTTCAGGTAGCATTTCATGAATCTTGTCAGGAGCTTGAGCTGACAGTTGTATACTTCTGCATCTCTCTCTATGTTCAACCTTTCTAAACCCATATACACTTTGTGCTGACTATTTGATAAACTTTTTAATTGTTAAAAAGCAATAGACTGGTGGGATTTATTTTTTGTGCATTTTTAACACAACTTCTCGGTTTCTATTTTAAACACTAAATTAATAACTGGCAGTTTCTCACTGTCTCTTGGATCAAATTAAGTGGTTGATTTTTGTAATCTTGAAGCTATTGTTACTGTTTTGAGGAAGTTAAAAAGGGCTACTTTAGGACCAATTTTAATTTTTCTCAAAGTAAAAAATCCACAGAAAGGATAGGAAGCCCAGGCAGCGATATTAAAAGTAATCCTCACTGGCAATTTTTTGTTGTGCAGTCATTTTCAGTCATGTCCAAATTCTTGTGATCCAATTTGGAGTTTTCATGGCAAAGATATTGGAGTGATTTGCCATTTCCTTCTCTAGTTCATTTCATATATGAGGAAACTGAGGTAAACAGGGTTGAGAGACTTAACCAGAGTCCCACAGTGTCTGAGAGCAGATTTGATCTCATAAAGATGAGTCTTTCTTAATTCAGAGCCAGTAATTTCTCCACAGCCCCAGCTACCCTTGCTGCCAGTATCAGGCCCCTAATTTATGAGCCAAAGGACTTGGAATGGCTACCACCAGGGGGCAATGCTTCATTTCAGAATTTCTCTTTTGCCAAATAGATAGTAATATGTGGTATATGTGCTGTGTGTTGACCTAGATATGTTTTAAAGTAGGGCTAAGGGATCATCTGTCAAGGTCTACTGACCAGTTGGGAAAAGGGGCTATGTAAGTTTTTAAAATCTATTTTATTTCATTTTTCCATATCTTCTTTACAAATTTAGATCTGAGGTCATAAAACTCCATGTAGGGAATATAACAAATAATAAAAGATGAATATCACTTTTATTATATGGAGAGAAGAGAAAGGGAGAGAAAAGGAACAAAATGGGCAAAGAAATACAAAAATCACAGAAAGACAAATAGAGATACACATCTGCAGACATAACTTGGAAAAAAAGATAGAAACAACTACATGGAGAAGAGAAAATTCTGTAGAGCAACCCCTCCATCTCATGGCTATTTAGGATATTACCTCTAAAGGCTTTTTCTTGCATACTTTATGTTTTTTAACAATCCATGTCATAACGATAAATCCTTATTTATTGAGTCTTGAGGTTTGAAAAATGATTTCTTTTGGAATTTTATATTTTATTTTTTGGTCTTTATCTCAATGACTAAATAGAATTAAATTATAGGCCAAACATAGGATTGCCACATTTTCCAGTCTATCTAATGAAATCAAAATCACACAATGATTTTTTTCCAACAATTTCATCATAGAAAAATAAAAAAGCAAAAAAGTTTGAGAGTAGTGACCAATTCAAAAAAAAATTCTCAATTTTCTAACTGAGGAGATGATTTGGAATGAAAACCCCCTTGATTTCCTCATCTAATTGGAGAACCATTCCTTACCAAAATAATATATGTCAAATCCCATTTTTGCAAGAAAATAATAAGAAAGCCTGTAAGTTTAAAGAGCTACAATAGGTTGAAATTTTTAAATGTATGTTTAGTATTATGATCTCATTCATATTGCCATATTGTATTCTTCTCTTTCTCATTCTTTTTCATGGTATCTTTCAGGCTTTCCTACTTAAACTTTCCCATAAGTGAGAGTTCATTGTTTGTGTAAGTACTGTACAGTTACATTCATACAAAAGTATGAATGTTGTGGACCATTTATCATCATTGCCATTTCTGTAGTATTATGGGGTGCCCAAGAACTTTTTGTAGATCTTTTGAGAGGAGACTTCATTGGTGGTTACATCTCCTCCCTAAAGCTAGAGAGATACTGGTCAGTGATTTGTTTCAATGTGCTTTTTCCTTTATCAACTATCCTAAAGAGCAGCATTTCTTGAAACAAAGCCTTACTATTGGATTATCTGTGGGAAAGAGTGGTTATTAGAATTCGATCCATCCATGTTGCTACCATGTCCAGGGTGATGTCAAAGTTCTGAAAAAGAGTTTTTGAGATAATATTAGGAAGTCACTTTGCCATCTTTGAGATCCAGAGATATAATTATAAATGAGAGAGAGAGAGAGAGAGAGAGAGAGAGAGAGAGAGAGAGAGAGAGAGAGAGAGAGAGAGAGAGAGAGAGAGAATTTCTCCTTTCTAAAGTTTTTCATTTTTCCCCCTCCATCAGCTTTTGCGAGCAGGCTAAAAAAATCTACTTTGAGTAGTTCTGGTTGCCATCCATGCTAACATCATGAATGTTCCCTGACCTGCTAGAGGCGAATTTAGCTATGATAAAGATATGTCATTGCTGAAAGAAATTAGGAATAGGTAAGATGGAGCCATGTTTTCAAGACACACTCAAAAATGTGCTTGCTCTAAAGCAAACATTGTTTATGTGAGAAACAAATCAAAAAACATCCCCTGAAAGAACCTTTTTTTTCCCTTTTTCTGGGACTTTTCTCCCTAGCTCACCCAGGCTGGACATGCATTAACCACGTACCAGTTCAGCCTACTACTGACTGGCACACAAAAAACACCTGCTCTGTTTTTTGACCTGCATGGATTTGTCCCTCTTCAGGCAGCCTACTGGTCTCTGCTGTTAGGGCTCATTATATTCTTCCCTGACTAAGTGTAGATACCCAATTGCTTAGCACACAGAGAATTACTAAACTGAAAGGAAACACCAGCCTCAGCCTCCCCCAATTGCAGGAAAAGCATTTGTAACCTACCATTCTAAGTCCTTTCATTTGCTTTTAGGTACACTGTTTCTTGGGTAGAAAACACCGTGGGTGGAGATATTTCCCCTCCTGGAGCTTAGATATGATAGATTCTTTCTGAGAACTTACTTTCTTGAGCACCCTCAGGTTATGAGGTTAAAAGGAAGATCTTAGAGGCAGTTAGGTAGCGGTTAGTTAAAGCATCTTGAACAAAATGATGCCCAATCTTTTTTTTTAAACTCTTACCTTCTGTAGACAGAAGAGAAGTAAGGGCTAGCCAGTTGGAATTAAGTGATTTGCCCAGGCCACACAGCTAGGAAGTGTCCATATATTTTTTTTAAATCCTTACTTTCTGTCTTAGAATGTGTATTGGTTCCAAGGCAGAAGAGTGTAAGGGCTAAGCATTGGGGATTAAGTGCCTTGCCCAGGGTAACACAACTATGAAGTACTCATGTTTTTTTTAAAAATAGATTTCCTATACATCTGTCCACTACTTTTTTCTCTTAGGTTTGAGAATTATTTTCAGATTTCTGACAAACCATTCATTTTGGATGCTGGTACTTCTAGATAAAAGACATGAAACTACTATGAAGTCATTTGCAAGATATAAAAAGTCAGATTGTTTCCGTAAGTATGACCTCCTGGGGAAGCCAGGTTTCTTTTGGTTAGAGCTCAAATTTCTGAAGAGATATTTAATGATGGATAACAACTTAGTACCTTGAGATATGATGCTATTGAAATGTGAGCCCCCCTTTTTAACCCTTTCTTGATTTTAATTTAACAGGGCAAGTAAATAAGTACTTATTAAGAATCTACTTTAAGCAAAATCAAGTAATCAAGCATTTATTTAGTACCAGACTCTTAAATCTCTACTGGCTTATCATTTGATTGTTAACCCAGATTTCTTTAATCAATCCAAACATCCTTCCTGGACGCTATCAGTTACATTCAACAGATGGGTTCCAACAATATCTATAATCAATAAAGGATTTTTTTCACACTTAGTCTAAAGCCTTTGATTCAATAGAAAAATGTTCTTACCTCCTTAAGGTATCAGGATACCTCATATTGACCCTTACTCTATGTGGAGGTGGGTGGTTTGATGGAATGACTAACTCAACCTAACCCTTACACATAAGAACTCACTGCTCATCCATTGAGTACCCCAGCCCAGATAGGGATAAGAGGAGACCATTCAATGCTAGTCTCCCTTTACTATTCATAAAGCTTCATTCTGACCCAGAAGACAAACAACTGTTTGACCACATGACTGGGGATGTAGACTCTAAACCAGTGATGGGCAAACTTTTAAAGAGGGGGCCAAAGGAAAGAAATGCTCATCTGTCCGTCTGTTTCTAAAGCAACTCTTTCTAAGTTTCATTGTATTGTATCCTACTCATTGTATTCATAAGATAAGGAATAATGTCTCAGGGGCTGGATAGAACATTTCAGGGATCCCCCCATCTTGCCTACAGGCTATAGTTTGTCCATCACTGTTCTAAACAATCACCCTAGTGCAAATAATAATATGAAAACAGGTCTTGATCAATATCAAATGTAAAACCCAGTGGAATTGCACGTTGGCTACAGGAGGGAGGTGGGAGGAGGGTAGGGAAAGAACTTGAATCATGTAACCATGGAAAAATTTTCTTAATTAATCAATAAAATAAGATATTAATGGAAAAAAATAAAACCTATAGGTGAGAAGAGCAATTTAACTTCTCTGCAAACTCCAACAAAACAAATTGATAAACTCTGCAGTAATTTTATTTTGTTTTCTTAATTTTAAAAAATTTGGTATTTGGGGGGCAGTTAGGTGGCTCAGTGGATTGAAAGCCAGGCCCAGAGATGGGAGATCCTAGGTTCAAACCTGAATTCAGACACTTCCTAGTTCTGTAGCCCAGGGCAATTCACTTAATTCCCTTTGCTTACTATTCTTCTGCCTTATAACCAATAAACAGTATTGATTCTGAGACAGAGGGTAAAGGTTTTTTTTTAACATATAAATAAAAATTTATATTTTGTAAGAAATATATCAGTAAATCCTGAAACATCAGACATGAAGAAAGAAAATGAGAATTCCTCTCCCCATGTGCATTCTATAAACACTAGGTGCCTATGTATACAGAATATTTGCTTAAGCACTAGGAGAGATAAAAAGTTTAAAAGTTAAAAAGCCCCTGATCTCATGGAGTATTATGGGAATGAGAAGTAAAAGCAGCTGCAACACACAGAATTACATGCCAAGGGAATTAGTTAGTAGTAAGACAAAATGCTACATGAGATGTAATGAGGCACTTTTTTTTTTTAGGGTTTTTTAATTATTTAATTATTTAGTTTTATTTAGAAGAATTTTCCATGGTTTCATGATTCTTGTTTTTACTTTCCCCTTCACCGCCCTTTACCCGCATACCCAACACCCCTTTCCACTGGTTTTAACATGTCTGATCAATCAAGACTTATTTACATATTATTGATAGTTGCATTGGTGTGGTCTTTTAGTGTCACATCCCCAACCATGTCCGCATCAACCCATGTGTTCAAGCAGTTGTTTTTCTTCCGTGTTTCCTCTCCTGTAGGTCTTCCTCTGAATGTGGGTAGCTTTCTTTTCCATAAATCCCTCAGAATTGTCCTGGGTCATTGCATTGCTGCTAGTACAGGAGTCGATTTTATCCCCGGTGTATCAGCCTCTGTGTACAATGTTCTCCTGGTTCTGCTCCTTTCACTCTGCATCAATTCCTGGAGGTCTTTCCAGTTCACATGGAATTCCTCCAGTTTATTATTCCTTTGAGCACAATAGTATTCCATCAATAACATATACCACAATTTGTTCAGCCATTCCCCAATTGAAGGACATACCCTCATTTTCCAGTTTTTTGCCACCACAAAAAGCACAGGTATTTTCATACAAGTCTGTTCATCTATGATCTCTTTGGGGTACAAACCCAGCAATGGTATGGCTGGATCAAAGGGCAGGCAGTCTTTTAGAGCTCTTTGGGCATAGTTCCAAATTGCCAGCCAGAATGGTTGCATCAGTTCACAACTCCACCAGCAATACATTAATGTCCCAATTTTGCCACATCCCTTCCAACATTCATTACTCTCCCCTGCTATCATTTTAGCCAATCTGCTAGGTGTGAGGTGATATCTCAGAGTTGTTTTGATTTGCATTTCTCTAATTATTAGAGATTTAGAACACTTTCTCATGTGCTTACTGATAGTTTTGATTTCTTTATCTGAAAATCACCTATTCATGTACTTTGCCCATTTATCAATTGGGGAATGGCTTGATTTTTTTATACAATTGATTTAGCTCCTTGTATATTTGAGTAATTAGACCTCTGTCAGAATATTTTGTTGTAAAGATTTTTTCCCAGTCTGTTGTTTCCCTTCTGATTTTGGTTGCATTGTTTTTGTTTGTACAAAAACTTTTAAATTTAATATAATCAAAATTACTTATTTTACATTTTGTATTTTTTTGTAACTCTTGCTTGGTTTTAAAATTTTCCCTTTCCCATAGATCTGACAGGTATACTATTCTATGTTCATCTAATTTTCTTATAGTTTCCTTCTTTATATTCAAGTCATTCACCCATTCTGAATTTATCTTGGTGTAGGGTGTGATATGTTAATCTAAACCTAATCTCTCCCATAGTGTTTTCCAATTTTCTCAACAGTTTTTGTCAAATAGTGGATTTTTGTCCCAAAAGTAGGACTCTTTGAGTTTATCATAGACCGTCTTGCTGACATCTCTTACCACAATTCTATTCCATCAATCCTCCCTTCTGTCTCTTAGCCAGTACCATATTGTTTTGATGACTGCTGCTTTATAGTATAGTTTAATATCTGGAACTGCTAGGCCACCTTCCTTCACATTTTTTTTTATTATTTCCCTTGATATTCTTGATCTTTTGTTCTTCCAAATGAATTTTGCTATAGTTTTTTCTAATTCAATAAAAAAGGTTTTTGATAGTTTAATAAGTATGGCACTAAATAGGTAAATTAAATTGGGTACAATGGTCATTTTTATTATGTTAGCTCATCCTACCCATGAGCAATCAATGGTTTTCCAATTGTTTAGATCTAGTTTTAATTGTTTGGAAAGTGTTTTGTAGTTGTTTTCGTTTAATTGCTGTGTTTGTTTTGGTAGATAGATTCCTAAGTATTTTATATTGTCTAGGGTGATTTTAAATGGTGTTTCTCTTTCTAACTCTTGTTGCTGTGATGTGTTGGAAATATGTAGAAATGCTGATGATTTATGTGCATTTATTTTGTATCCTGTAACTTTGCTAAAGTTGTTGATTATTTCTATTGGCTTTTTAGTAGACCCTCTAGGAATTTTTAAGTAGATCATCATATCATCTGCAAACAGTGATAGCTCATTGCCTATTTTAATACCTTCAATTTCTTTTTCTTCTCTAATTGCTACTGCTAGTGTTTCTAGTACAATGTTAAATAATAGAGGTGATAGTGGGCATGCTTGTTTCATGCCTGTTCTTATTGGGAAGGCTTCTAATTTATCCCCATTGCATATGATGCTTGTTGCTGGTTTTAGATATATACTGTTTATTATTTTTAGGAAAGGTCCTTCTATTCCTACACTTTCTAGAGTTTTCAATAGGAATGGATGCTGTATTTTGTCAAAGGCTTTTTCAGCATCTATTGAGATAATCATGTGTTTTTTTTTGGTTTGCTTGTTGATATGGTCAATTATGTGAATGGTTTTCCTGATGTTGAACCACCCTTGCATTCCTGGTATAAATCCCACCTGATCATAATGAATAACTCTCATGATCACTTGGTGGAGTCTTTTTGCTAGTATTCTGTTTAAGATTTTTGCATATATGTTCATTAAAGAGATTGGTCTGTAGTTTTCTTTCTCTGTTTTTGATCTGCCTGGGTTTGGCATCATTACCATATTTGTATCATAAAAGGAATTTGGTAGGACTCCTTCTTTGCTTATTATGTAAAATCATTTATATAGTATTGGAATTAGTTGTTCTTTGAAGGTTTGAGAGAATTCACTTGTGAATCTATCATGCCCTGGGGATTTTTCTTAGGGAGTTCTTTGATGGCTTGTTCAATTTCTTTTTTTGATATGGAATTAAGTATTCTATTTCTTCTACTGTTAATCTAGTCAATTTATATTTTTGTAAATATTCATCCATCTCACCTAGATTGCTATATTTATTGCCATATACTTATATGTATAATGTATGCAAAATAATTTTTCATGATTGCCTTGATTTCCTCTTCATTAGAGGTGAGGTCTCCCTTTTCATCTTTGATACTGATGATTTGGTTTTCTTCTTTCCTTTTTTTAATTAGATTGACCAGTACTTTGTCAATTTTGGTTTTTTTTTTTCAAAGTACCAGCTTCTAGTCTTATTTATTAATTCAGTAGTTCTTTTACTTTCGATTTTATTGACTTCTCCTTTAATTTTTGTAATCTCTAATTGGGTCTTTAGCTGGGGATTTTAATTTGTTCCCTTTCAAATTTTTTAATTTGCATGCCCAGTTCATTGATCTTTGCTCTCTCTAATTTGTTAATATATGCACTCAAGGATATTTCTCCCTGAGAACTGCCTTACCTGCATCCCACAGAGTTTGGTAGGATGTCTCATCATTGTCATTCTCTTCAATGAAATTATTGATTGTTTCTATGATTTCTTCTTTAACTAACTTGTTTTGGAGAATCATATTTAATTTCCAATTCGTTTTTGATTTGCCTGTCCAGGTGCCCTTACTAATTATTATTTTTATTGCATTATGATCTGAGAAGGTTACATTTATTATTTCTGCTCTTTTGCATTTGTTTGCAATGTTTCTATGCCTTATTATATGGTCAATCTTTGTGAATGTACCATGTGCAGCTGAAAAGAAGGTGTATTCCTTTTTGTCCCTGTATATTTTTCTCCACATATCTATTAAATCTAATTTTTCTAGGATTTCATTCACCTCTCTTATCTCTTTCTTATTTATTTTTGATTTGATTTATCTAGATCTGAAAGATGAATAGAACTTCAGGGCAGTTTTCCTGAATAATTTCTTTTAGTATAGAGTCCACATTTCTATTAATTCCTGCTTTTTCAGAAAGACCAATGATTCTTAAATTGTCTCTTCTAGACCTGTTTTCTTGGTCTATTAACTTCTTATTGAGATATTTCATGTTTCCTTCTATTTTGTCAATTTTTTGACTTTGCTTTATTAATTCTTGTCTTGTGAGATCATTGGCTTCTAATTGCCCAATTCTAGCCTTTAGAGACTGGTTTTCAGCTAAAATCTTTTGCTTTTCCTTTTCAATCTGGTCTATCTTATTCTTCAAGGCTTCCAACTGGACATTTCTGGTCTTCAATTTGCTTATCAATTCATTTGATTTCAAAGCCTCATTTTCCAGTTGTGAAATTCCACCGTTTGAACTGTTATTTTCTTGCCATATCTCTTCCATCTTTCTCATGATCTCAGATTTGAACTCTTCAAGATCTTGTAACCCATTTTCATATTTTTGGGAAGGTTTGGATGTCTTTAACTGTTTGTCCTCCTCTGTTTTCTGGGTTTTTTTCTGTGCAGAAGTTATTGTGTTAGAGTTTTTTTCTTGGTCTTCTTGTTTATTTCTTGGGATTTTCTTGGCATCATTGTGGTTTATCCACCAGAAGGCTGAGTAAGGCAGTCTGATTCTCTTTGTATGGAGTTAGGGAGCAGTTTTTGCCTGAGGCTACTTTTTGAGTCTCCTGGCTTCTCTGGGGACCCTCCTGGGGTCTCTGATCTAGCTGTTTTCAGGGTCAAGCCCCCATGTTCCTAGCCAGTTGCCCAGAGCCCAGAACTTGGCCCATATTTGCTTCTCTACCTAGGGTTTTCTCCTGTGTCTGATTGCGCTGGGAGCTGCTGCTGCCTCTCTAAGCCCCACTCCTGTTTCCAAGGTTTGAGTTTTCTAGTTTCTTGGGTCTCTGGTCTAGCTGTTTTCAAGGTCAAGCCCCTATGGTCTTAGCCAGCTGCCCAGAGCCCAGAAATTGGCCCACACTTGCTTCACCACCCGAGGTTTTCCCCTGAGTCTGAGCATGCTGGGAGCTGCTGCTGCCTCTCTCAGCCCCACTCCCATGTCCAAGGTCTGAGTTTTCCAGCCATCTCGGGTCTCAGGTCTTGCTGCTGTTAGAGTCTGTTTGGGTGGCCACCAGAGGAACACATGAGACAATGCAATCAAAGCAGGAGAGAGCGTTATTGCCAGTGCACCGGTGGGGGGGGGGGGAGTTCTGTAAGAGAATTCCCCAAGTGGTGCGTCTACAGAGGGGAATATATACGTTTCAAGGGCTGGGATATAGGCGCTGGTGTCTTAGGGTCTGATAATAGCTAGACAGTGGGAGTATAGATGTTTCCAGGTGCCATAGGATATAATTCTTAATGTTCAAGGCTGCTCTGTCTAGGGAGGACTGGTGTCCCTGGAACTATGAGTTCCAGATAACCACCCTATTTAGTAGAGCATGATGCTATCAAGCTGTTAGTTATGAGTCTCTGCTTTCTGGCTACAACACTGCTCTCAAGAGCAAGCTCCTAGTGGGCCAGTTAGCTGCCAGGGGGCTAGATTTTGTGCCCCTGCTGGCTCTAACTCTGGAGTGCAGCCTCTGCCTCTGGTACTGTGGGTGGGGTGGGGGAGGGGTGACCTCCTCGCGTTTTGATGGGAGCTATTCCCCGCTCCCTTTATGGTGTGGAAGTGCCCAAATCCCAAGTACTTTTGATACTTGGCCCTATTGTGGGGTCCCTTCTTTCATCTGGATTTGTTTTTTTGTCCTTCGGAGGTACTCTATATCCTTTGGTAAGGAGAGAAAGTTGCCCTGCCTCTACTCTGCCACCATCTTAACCCAGAAGTAGCCTGGATCTTGAACAATTCTTCATGCCTGTCTATATCTCCATTTTAGGCCGCATGCCATTCAATGTCAGATCCTTGAAGAAAGGGACAACCTAATTTGTCTTTTAATCCCCAGCACCTGATACAGGGTTCTCAGTCACACGTTTCCCAATCTTTAGTGATTATCTTTAACTTATCCTAGCATGTTGAGCTAGGTATATGTTACTGGGCAGCTAAGTGGCACAGTGGATAAAGCACTAGGCTTAAACTCCTCCCTTAGTTCAAATCTAGTCTCTGACACTTAATGGCCATGTGATCATGGACAAGTCATTTAATCCTGTTTGCCTCAGTTTACTCCTCTGTAAAATGAGTTACAGAAAGTAATGGCACACCACTCCAGTATCTTTGCCAAGAAAAACCCAAATTGGGTCACAAAGAGTCAGACATGATTAAAAAATGAATGAACAACAATATCTTGTTGAACATAGTTGTTTGGATGTCCTTTCCCGCATTTAGATAATAAACTCTTTCAAAGCACAGAGTATTTTTCAACCATCTTTCTATCCTTGGCCCTAGGTTTTCTCCATAATGAACTAAATTACTAATGAACTCTTAGTTACTAAATTTAGCAGCTTTTTTTAGTTCTCCTCCTTTTCCTTGATCTCTCTGCAGCCTTGACACTCTGTTGGTTACTCTCTTCTCTCTAAGTTTTAGTGACACTACTCTCTCCTAGTTCTCTGCTTACTGTTTGACCATTTCTTGTCAGTCTCTTTGGTTGGATCTTTATCCAGGTCACTGTTATTAACTGTGAGTATCCCCCAAGGTTCAATGATGGTCTCTTTTCTTTTCTCTCTCTACAGTTTTGCTTGGCAATTTCTTCAGCTCGCATGGTTTCCAATAGAATTTCTATTCTGATGAATCTTATCATAATATCTCCAATCTCCCATTTCAGGGTATTTAGCTGACATCTCAAACTGACCATCCAGTAGGCATTTTAAACTCCACATGTCCAACACTGAACTCCTTATCTTTCCTCGCAAGCCCTCACTTTCTAACTTTATTATTCTGGAAGGCACAACCATTCTCTTAATCACAAAGGACCAGAAGCCTGATCTGGTCTGGAGAGTGGCAGTTGGCAGATTTAGAGACATACATAGGCAGTAACTTGTTTATAATTAAGAGGATTAGTAAACAGCAAAGGTTATTTAGTATAGACCCTGAGAATTAGCATAGATTAAGGAGTGTTAAGAAGGTTCAAGGAAATCTGAGCAGGAAGCAAGTTCTCATGAACTAGAAGGGAGAGGGCAAAAGTTTAGATCCCCTTTTAGATTTAGGGAATCAATCCTAATCCTCAACCCTCATTACCTTTTCTTACCTTTCCTTTAACCTTTTCCTTAATACTTATTAAATTGAGATTTTTTTGGTTTTTCAAGCTCCCTCCAAATATTGTTACTCTCAGCTCAAGGTATTAGATACCTGCCTGATTGACTACAAGCAGTAAAAGATACTGTATCCAATTTCCCCCACTTACCATTCCTATATTAATATGCCTGGGTGTTCTTATTTACAACATTCTTGGAGATAGATTACAATTAACATTTCTTGCAATCTAAACAGAGACAGAATCTATAGAATTGATACTAGTATCCATAACAGGTACAATCAGGACTTTTAAAAAGGCAATTTTTTTTCCTTCATTGTCATCCTAGAGACCATTAAAGAGCCATGTAATAATATACGGGACAGCCATGTTGAAGTCGAGATGATGGACAGTTACCTGCTTAGAATGTAGAATGAACTGAGCCTTGCAGGAGCTTGGAAGGTGGCAAGGGCAATTAAGGCTTGGGTATAAAAGCTGGGATCTTGAACTGACAAGGATCTTAGATTTGAGATTTGGTTAGAAAGGGTGGTTTGAATAGGCCTTAGGTGAGCTTGTTCAACCAGCAACCAACTTCAAACTACTTCATCATTCCCTGTTCCTGAATTTACTATCAAGAAGAACAACACCACCTTTATACAGCAGAGTAACCATGAATCAGGTTGGGCCTGGCTGGCCCAACCAGGCTGGCATCTATCAAACCTGATTAATGTTATTTCAAAGATTCTCAATATCATCATTAGCTTTAATTAGTTAAGGATTTCCTATTCCCTTTCTCCCAGCCATTATCATGCTTTCTCTTCCCCAAGCCTGTTAGTAATAAATCTTCTTAAACTTACATCAGACTTTGTTTCATCAAGAATCCTAGGGCTTTATTGAATCATCCTGGGATAGTGAAAAATCCTGCAATAATTTGAGGAAAGAGGAGTATTATATCTTGTAGAAACTGGGATCAATTCACAGTCAATCTAAAGCACTATCCAATAGTACAGGGCTTCAGTTATCCATAGTAACTGTACAATTTCTATCAGCAGATTCTTTGTTTGGCTGGTAGCCCTGGGATACTGTTATATCTGGAGTTTGGGTTTAGCAGATTCAACATATTCAGACAATATCTTCTGAGTGGGTGATCCTTTGCGATCCACTATTATATCTTTTTTTAAAACATTTATTAATATTCGCTTTTAACATGGTTACATGATTCATGCTCCTACTTTCCTCTTCACCCCCCCCCCCCGCACTCCCCCACCCATGCCGACACCCATTTCCACTGGTTTTATCATGTGTCATTGATCAAGACCTATTTCATTGGTGTGGTAGTTTCAAGTCTACATCCCCAATCATGTCCACCCCAAACCATGCTTTCAAGCAGGTGTTTTTCTTGTTTCCTCTCCTGCAGTCCTTCCTCTGAATGTGGGTAGCATTCCTTTCCATACATCCCTCAGAGTTGTCCTGTGTCATTGCATTGCTGCTGGTACAGAAGTTCATTACATTCAATTTTACCATAGTATATCAGTCTCTGTGTACAGTGTTCTTCTGGCTCTGCTCCTTTCACTCTGCATCAGTTCCGGGAAGTCTTTCCAGTTCACATGGAACTCCTCCAGTTTATTATTCCTTTTAGCACAATAGTATTCCATCACCAGCATATACCATAATTTGTTCAGCCATTCCCCAATTGAAGGGCATACCATCCTTTTCCAATTTGTTGCCACCACAAAAAGCGCAGCTATAAATATTTTCGTGCAAGTCTGTTTATTTATGATTTCTTTGGGGTACAAACCCAACAATGGTATGGCTGGATCAAAGGGCAGGCATTTTTTTATAGCCCTTTGAGCATGATTCCAAATTGCCAGCCAGAATGGTTGGATCAGTTCACAACTCCACCAGCAATGCATTAATGTCCCAATTTTGCCACATCCCCTCCAGCATTCATTACTCTCCCCTCCTTTCATTTTAGCCAATCTGCTAGGTATGAGGTGATACCTCAGAGTTGTTTTGATTTGCATTTCTCTAATTATTAGAGATTTAGAACACTTTCTCATGTACTTATTAATACTTTTGATTTCTTTACCTGAAAATTGTCTATTCATGTCTCTTGCCCATTTATCAATTGGGGAATGGCTTGATTTTTTCTACAATTGATTTAACTCCTTGTATATTTGAGTAATTAAATCCCTGTCAGAGTTTTTTGTTATAAAGATTTTTTCCCAATTTGTTGTTTCCCTTCTGATTTTGACTACATGGTTTTTGTTTGTACAAAAGCTTTTTAGTTTAATATAATCAAAACCATTTTAATTTACATTTTGTAGTTTTCTCTAACTCTTGCTTGGTTTTAAAATCTTTCCTTTACCAGAGATCTGACAAGTATACTATTCTGTGTTCACTTAACTTATTTATAGTTTCCCTCTTTATATTCAAGTCATTCACCCATTCTGAATTTATCTTGGTGTAGGGTGTGAGGTGCTGATCTAAACTTAATCTCTCCCATATTGTTTTCCAAATTTCCCAACAGTTTTTGTCAAATAGTGGATTCATGTCCCAAAAGTTGGGCTCTTTGGGTTTATCATACACTGTCTTGCTGATGTCATTTACCCCAACTCTATTCCACTGATCCTCCTTTCTTTCTCTTAGCCAGTACCATATTGTTTTGATGACTGCTGCTTTATAGTATAGTTTAATATCTGGTACTGCTAGGCCCCCTTCCTTCACATTTTTTTTCATTATTTCCCTTGATATTCTTGATCTTTTGTTATTCCAAATGAAATTTGTTATGGTTTTTTCTAATTCAGTAAAGAAGTTTTTTGGTAGTTTGATAGGTATGGCACTAAATAGGTAAATTAATTTGGGTAGAATGGTCATTTTTATTATGATAGCTTGTCCTACCCATGAGCAATCAATGGCTTTCCAATTGTTTAGATTCAGTTTTATTTGTTTGGAAAGTGTTTTGTAGTTGTTTTTGTATAATTGCTGTGTTTGTTTTGGTAGATAGATTCCCAAGTATTTTATATTGTTTAGGGTGATTTTAAATGGTGTTTCTCTTTCTACCTCTTGCTCTAATGTGTTGGAAATGTATAGAAATGCTGATGATTTATGTGCATTTATTTTGTATCCTGCAACTTTGCTAAAGTTGTTGATGATTTCTACAAGCTTCTTAGTTGATTCTCTAGAATTTTTAAAGTAGACCATCATATCATCTGCAAAGAGTGATAGCTGGCTTTGGTGTTGTAGGTGTTGTGTGTGTGTGGGGGGGGTTGCTCAGACCGCGATTTGTGAGAGCTGTTTCACCCCTTTATAGCATGGAAATGCCCCAATTCCACATACCTTCCACCCTGAGCCCTGTTGTGGTGTCCCTCCATTCATCTGGATTTGTTTTTATATCTCCTTGAGGAGTCCTGTATGTTTTGTTTAGGAGAGGTTAAGCGCTGCTTTTTACTCTGCCGCCATCTTAACCCGGAAGTGCCACTATTATATCTTAAGTGTCTGACATAGGATTTACATTCACTTTTAACCCTGCTTCAGATCCAGTTACAACCCTCATTTTTTTATAACAGCCAGCTAGCCACATCCATAGCCTAGAAGCCTGTTTTTACAGTGAGCAATATGGTTTTACAGCACCATGTACCTGGGAGTACAAATGTTTGACTTGACTATTCCTTCTTATATTAAGAGAATAGCATTCCCTAACTGCATGATGGGACTGCTTATCATTATATTATTGGATTTTTTAAGCTATATACCATTAGTAGTGGATTTAATGTTGTTATTCTTACTGGTAAAGATGGTATCTTCTATGTCTTCAACCAATTTAAAGAATTAAAACTACAGCAAATAAGATTTGACAAATTAACCTTAAAAGTGAATTACCTGGATTTTATAATATAGAAATATGAAACAGAGAAAAATGGCACCAATAAACAAGAGGGCAAAACTAAATTAGAGAAAGAAATGGCAGAACTAGAGAAGAGTGTGGGCACTTTTTTCCCTTTGAGATAGATTGCAATGATGACCCCTGACCATGAATAAGTTAATGTCAAACAGCATAAAGGCTTTACCCAAAGTGACATAGTTTTAAAAAGGAAACCCCATCTTTTGAGGAGGAAACAAGAGCAGTTTTAAAGAAGTTCTAAAAAATAATCAAACAATGTAATCCTGACTACAGTGATTTTGATATTCTTTTAGATGAATTGCTTACAAAAAGGGAAAAAAAGAAAATAATTGTTGAGACCAATGAAAATGATAGGATCTCTGATTGGCCTTTATCTAAGCCAAATTAGAGTATTAATTTGGATTACAGATATCAACAATTGATCGGGGCAAGACAGGCAGTAATCCAAGTGATGAAAAACTTTTTCCAAAGACCGGGTACATGGACAAAATTCAAGAGTGAAGCAGGAAAATGGGAAAACACCATCTACTCTCCTAGATAGATTCATAGATCTGGGAGAACGTTGGATTGGATTGGATATATACAAGGAAAGGGACATAAGTCAATTAAGGAGGCAATTTGTTAGAAAAGCCTGGTTTCAAGGTCCATGTTCAGACTGGGATCAAATGGAACTGGACAAGTTGAGGAGAGTAGCTTCTTACATGTACCAAGATGATAAAGACAAAGAAGAAGAAGGGACTAATGAAATAATTGAAGATTTAAGAAGGGAAATTAAAGATCTTAAACTCAAATTAAATAAGTCTGATGAACAAGAAAAAACAATGGCAGTAGTAAGGGAATATAGACCACTAAGCCAGGTCTATTTTCCACAAAAGCCCCAAGATGATACATACATGGGAGACCAGGCCATTTAATGCGTGATTGTTGGTCATGGGGAAAAATATTTAGGCAAAATGGCAGATATCATAAAAATTACAGACAAAATGGAGGAAATAATTTCAGGGGATACTGAGGCAGGAATTACAATGGGTTTAGGTATAATTTTTTTAGAAGATTTTTTAGAGGATATGGTTTTGACAATGACTATAGATATGGGTATCAAAACAGGAGACCTAGCTATTCCAATACATACAATGATAGATATTATCAAGGGACTGCCCAGGTTCCAGATATGGAGACAATGCAAACCTATATAAAGATTGGTTGAAGACCAAAATACTCCCAAGTAGCTAGTGGAAGTACCCAAAAATATGATTCTCAGAAGGGAGCCCAGAGTGGTAATATTTCATTATGAAGGTTTCCTAAGGGAACTGTAACCAAATTTGTTGCAAATGAATATATAGACACTGAGCCTTTGGAAAATGAAGAAAATGAAATAAGTAATGTAGAGAGTGAAGGACAGGGAGAACTATATAGCTTTCCTGTTCCTGAAGTGTTAACACCAGTGGTTCCAATACACTCCCCAAGAAATAGAACTGAACCTTATGTTACCCTAAAAGTGGGAGGTAATCTTTACAATTGTATGCTTAATACTGGAGTGGCTAAGTTGTACTAAAGTGGTATACTAAAGTCTGTACACCAGATGGAGAATGTGATACTGTGGGGTCAATGCAAATTGTGGAAATATTGGGTACACCCTTTGAGGTAAAAAAGCTACCACTGTGTGGTATCCCTAGGTCCCCCTGAGTGTGGAACACTCATTCCTATTAATGCCCAACTCCCCATTGAATCTTATGGGGAGGGACCTGTTATGTAAATTAAGGGCAACAATTGTGTGTACCCCAACTGGTGACATGTCTCTAGAGTTACCAGAGGAGTCATTAGACCTATTCCCAGTGCTATTTTCAGACAGCTTAAATACAGAGAAGGAAGAGAACCTTGTTTATGAAATTCCTGCAGATATTCCTGAGGTTTTATGTGTGAATAGTTCAAAAGATGTGGGGTTGTTAAAATCAGCTGTACCTGTTAAAATTGTTACTAGGGAAGGTCCACTCCCATCTATCCGAAAGTACCCATTAAGTAGAGAGGCCATTGAAGGAATAACACCAATAATTGAGTACCTCATACAACAGAAGATTATAGTGCCCTGTAGATCAGAGTACAATACCCCAATATTGCCAGTTAAGAAGTCTAAGTTGGATGCCAATGGCAAAGTTGGTATCACTTTGTACAAGATGTCAGAGCAATTAATAACCATGTAGTTAAAAGATATGCTATTGTCCCAAGTCCTGCAACAATAATCTCATCAATTCCCAGGCAGGCAAAATATATGACTGTGGTAGATTTGTGCTCTGCTTTCTTTTCCATTCCCTTTCATGAAGACTCACAAAAGATTTTTGCATTTACATGGTGTCGCTTGCCACAAGGTTATTCAGAAAACCCAATAATTTTTTCACAAATATTAACCCCAGATCTTGAAAATTTTCATTTTAAGGAAAGAAGACTGATCCATTTTCTGGATGACTGTATTCTAACTTCACCAAATGATAAATCATATCAGCAAGATAGCAAACATCTTTTGATTGAATTGTATAAGAGGGGACACTATATTTCAAAGTCTAAAGTACAATGGTATCTACCCAAAGTGGAATATCTTAGATTTGTATTATCAGAAGGGTCCAGATATATTTCACAGAAAAGAATAGTAGGCATACAAAAACTTAGTGCTCCATAGACCAAGAAACAACTCAGAGCAATATTGGATACCATAAGATTTTGTAGGCGGTGTATTCCAGGATATGGGGAGATTGCAAAGCCATTAACTGAGCTAACTAGAGATGTTGTTAAAGACCCACTAAAATAAACACCAGAACATTTGCAAGCCATCACTAAATTAAAAGAAGCTATTTTATCTGCACCTGGTCTTGGAATTCTTGACTACAAAAAACCTTTTGTCCTACATGTTCATGAACAGAGAAGTATAGTGTCTGGTGTTCTCATCCAAAGTGTAGGACCACTCCAACAGCCTATAGCATATTATTCATCCCAACTAGATCTCATTGTGGCAGGAGTACCACCATGTCTCTGGGGTGTTGCAGCAACAGCCTCATTAGTGACAAAAGCAGCTGACCTTAAGTTAGGATGTCCTTTAACTATCATGTGTCCAAATGAGGTTGAAACATTAATTTTATGACACAGAACTCAAACCTTTTCAGACCAGTGGCTAACAAAATATGAGATAATTTTATTGGGGAATGACAATAGTACACTTAAAAGATGTAACAGTTTAAATCCTGCAACTTCGTTACCTGATTTACCTACACAAGGAGAGCCTTTACATGACTGTGAGACAGTAGTTCAGGTAGCAGAAAGATCTCGAGAACATCTCTCTGATATACTCCTAACCAACCCTGATTTGTTTTTGTTTACTGATGGCTCATCCTATATGAGGAAAGATACAAGATACATTGATGCTGCAGTAGTGACTGAATTTGAGATTCTATGGTTTGCTTCGTTGCCTAGAAGTTTAAGTGCCCAAGCAGCAGAATTAATTGCATTAAAACAAGCTTGTGTTATTTTAAAAGATTAGATGCAACAATATATACTGACTCAAAATATGAATTTTGGCATATGCCACACAATTGGTTCATGAAGCAATATGGCTTCAGGTTGGATTCTTAACACCTGCTGGAAGAACTATTGCCAATGCAGAAATAATTCATGAATTGTTGCAAGCTTTGTAGCTTCCTAAACAACTTGCTGTAGTCCATTGCAAAGCTCATACTCACAATAATGATTTTGTCACATGAGGAAATCATAGAGAAGATGTCACGGCTAAATTTGCTTCAAAACAAGGTCCTGAACTCATATAAAACCTATCTGTAATTAGTGAAACAGATTTAGAAAAAGCATACACAAAGAAAGTACAGAAGTGGAAACAAAATTTTAAAGCCCACCAACACAACGGTATATGAATTGCCTCAATAGGAAAGCCTATTCTCCCCAGAACATTTTATAATCAAATTTGTCAAGCCATCCATGCAAAAGGTCACTTTGGTATACAGGCAATAATAGATACAGTGAAGAAAATGTGGGTTGCACCAGCATTGCTTCAAAGGTCCTTTCATCTTATTCAGTTTGCCAACAGTATAACCAGTACATATTTAAACAAAAAACTTTTGCGGGTGTTGTGAGGAAGATTAGTTAATTGATTAAGTATTAAGGTTGATCTAGCAGGAAGCCTGGTGCATTCTAGGATGGAATGAAGGAGCAGGAAGTGTGTGTGCTGTGAGAGAGAGACTCCATGAGTGGTGGGCAAACTGTTGCCAGCCCAGGGAGATCTCAGACCCTGCTTCTTGATTTCCTTGGGATCCTGAGTGGAGGTGGATTTCCAGCAAGAGGAGAAGCCCTACAGAGCAGAACCAAGCAGAGGAGGAGTTTGAGACCTGGTGAACAGCACCTCAAGTTCACTCACTCTACTTGGTATCTTGGACCACCTAGGATTTTGGCATCCTGTGAACCTCTTTGGAAAACTGTGAGAACTCTCAAAGCCATCCCTCTGATCCATAGCTGTGCTGTTCAAGTCTGGCTGGTACCAGGCTTGAATCAGCTTCCCAGAGACTGCACTGCCCCTTGGGCCCTGCCTGCTTAGATCACTAGATTAGAGTAGAGAAATCCTCCCCTTGCCCTGTGGGTTTGTCTTTTAGGGTTTAAGTATAGAAATCCCTTTCCCACCTCTATTTTAGTTAAATATAATTAAACTTGTTAAAACCTTCACCTGCCTGTTGGTGTTCATAGTCTCTGGCCCAGTGGTGGCAGTTGGTCAACAGTCCCTTTGTCAGTTAGGAGCAGCTTGGCTGTTCTGGTCACCCTGTCCTGGTCCTGTCTCTCCTAAACCCCAGTGTGTGTACCCACAATCATTTAGATTTATTATAACATCCCTGGTGTCTCCATTATTTATTTTCTTTTCTACAGGGGACAGCCTCTAGCTTATACACCCTTTGAAAACTTATAGATATATTACATTAATTTGCCTGAAGCAGAGAATTATAAATATAGCTTGGTAATTGCGGATCAGGTAACAAGATGGCCAGAAATTTTTTCATCCAACAAAAACATATCAAGCTTTGTAGCAAAGGTACAGTTAAGGGAGATCATACATAGATTTGGTATACCAGGGAAGATAAATTCAGATAGAAGTGCACATTTTACAGACTCAGTATTAAAACAAATTCATGAAAATTTAGAAATAACACCAAAGTTCCATGTCCCTTGAAAGCCTGAGAGTTCTGGCCAGGTTAAAAGAATGAATAGGGAAATTAAATCAATGATTGGAAAACTGTACAGAAACTCACCTAAAATAGCCTGATGTACTATCATTAGCTTTATTCTATTTAAGAACTAGGCCTAGAGGTGATTTACACATTTCACCACATGAAATGCTGTATGGACAGGCCTCTATGCAAACAAAAACATTTACTCCAGTTTTTACATCAATGTTGGGAGGAGATATAAAAATAGTTGAATACGTAAGGGAATTGCAACACAGGGTCAAAGAATTACAAGAAATGGGGGGTGTTAGTGCAAACAGGACCAATTGATTTCATACTATACAACATACAACCAGGTGATTCTGTATATATCAAAAACTCTAGCAAAACAAATGCAACACAACCAGGTTGGGAAGGCCCTTATCAAGTTTTATTAATAGCACCCACTGCTATAAAAGTTGAGAAGACAAATTGGATTCGCTGTGTGCATGGCAAGAAGGTGACAGCAGGTGAAGAATTGAATATCATTTGAAGATGTCTGCAGGTAAAGAGGTTAATAAAGGATGAGGAGACAACAATCAAGGTGGCAAGAACTACCTCACAACGACAACAGAAGAAGAACAACATAATAGCTACAGACACTATTGTAAGAATAATGTACTCATTTACATATCATAATAACACATTGCTATAATTAATAAAGGGCAGCTGAGTGGCTCAGTGGATTGAGAGCCAGGCCTAGAGACTGGAGGTCCTAGGTTCAAGTCCAGCCTCGGACACTTCCAGCTGTGTGACCTTGGGCAAGTCACTTGACCCCTACTGCCCACCCTTACCACTCCTGGGCCAAGGACGGTCCCTAGCCCAGATGAAAAAGGAGGAGGGTTGGGCGTGGGGCTAGCAACCCCACCTTGTAAAAACTACATCTGCTAAAGAAACTGCAACCTAAAGTAGGGGCAGCTGGGCTAGCTCAGTGGATTGAGAGCCAGCCTAGAGACGAAAAGGTCCTAGGTTCAATTCCGGGCTCAGACACTTCCCAGCTGGGTGACCCTGAGCGACTATGTGTCCCATTGCCTACTGGTTGTGGCCCTATGCTCCTTGAATGGAGTCCCAGGATAAAAAAAATAATTAATAAAAAGAAATTTCATAAGTATATAGAATAGGGAAAATTGTCTAGTTTAAAAATGATTAGTAACATATAAGAATAGCTCATAACATAATTTTCAACACTACATAACTTAGCATTTAGAAATCATAGTAATATAAATAAATAGAGTATTTAAATATACTAGAAATATTACAATAGGTATAAAAATTAGATTTTAGGGTACAATTCTTATCTCAGAGGAGGATTTCATATATTCCTGTATGGTAACACCAAAGAAAAAGTTATATCCTTAGTAAAGTAAATCTTCAAAGTTTTTATACCCACTTCAAAGGGGATTTTATATTTTGTTAATAGGTGAGTTTGAAGGAATATGTAAATAGTTTGTACATAGCATATAAATAGTGTAAATAATATATATATATGTATATATATATATATATAATAGGTTTCTTGCAAAGTTTTTTTTTTTATTTTCTTAGTATTACAAGTTAATTTTGAGTTTTACCTGTAGATAGTTCTTGTTTTCCTGTATTAGCTTAGTTAAAAGTTTGGTTTGAATTTTCTTCCATAGTATTCATAAGATACATTTTGAATTATTTTAGATAGACTTTTGCTTTCTGTAACAGTATAGGCTACAGTTTGTTATTATATTACTGTGATATTGCAAAATTTTGCATTTTTGTAATTGCAATGTTCTGACTTGCAGATGTGCAAGGATTTTCATTAATGTCTTTTTTCTGTTTCTTGAATTTCTATTTCCTGTCTTTAGCATAGGGTAGTGTAGAATAGGTATAGTATAGTTAAGATAAATCTAGTATAGACATAGAACAGAATAAAGTTAAGATAAGGACTATATTTAAGGACTAGAATAATGGTTTAGGTATAGATTAAGATAGCTTGGTTTACTAAGATCCATTTGGAAAGACAAGTCTTTAAATGGATCTCAAGGGGAAAAATATTAGGATTAATTAAGCCATAGGGCTAATGAGGACCATTTGGATTAATTGGGATCTTAGCAGCTAAGGAAAGGGTAAAGAATAGTGGGTAAGGTTTCTTTAAGGCCAGACAGAATCTTGGGAACCCTAATCCTAACTACTGCCTCCCCTGCTCCCAGCTCTTTCCTCCCCTCTCTAAAAGCTGACAAGCAGTTCCCCTGTGTTGTACATGTATCATTGTTCAAAACCTATTTCCATTTTATTCATATTTGTAGTAGAGTGATCTTTTAACATGAAAATGCCAAACATATCCCTGTCAAAGTACATGATCAATCATGTTTTTCTTCTGCATTTCTGGTTCCACACTTCTTTCTCTGGATGTGAATAGTGTTCTTTCTCATAAGTTCCTCTGGATTGTTCTGAATCATTGCGCTGTTGTTAGTAGAAAAATCTATTACATTCAGTTGTGCCACAGTGTATCATTTTCTATGTACAATGTTCTCCTGGTTCTGCTCCTTTTGCTCTGCATCAATTCTTAGAGGTCATTCCAGTTCACATGGAGTTCCTCCAGTTCATTATTCATTTCAGCACAATAGTATTCTATCACCATCAGACACCACAATTTGTTCAGCCACTCCCCAATCGATGGATACTCCCTCATTTTCCAATTATTTGTCACCGCAAAGAACGTGTCTATAAATATTTTTGTACAAGTCTTTTTTCTTATGTCTTTGGAGTACAAACTCAGCAGTGGTATGGCAGGGTCAAAAGGCAGGCAGTCTTTTAAAGCCCTTTGTGCAAAATTCCAAATTGCCCTCCAGAATGGTTGGACCAATTCACAACTCCACCAGCAGTGTATTAGAGGACACATAATTAAAAACAGAAACAAAAACAAAAACAAAAAATCCCTTACTTTCCATCTCAGAATCAGTATTCTGTATTGGTTCTAAGGTAGACGATCAGTAAGGGCTAGGTAATGGGAGTTAAGTGACTTCCCTAGGGTCACACAGCTAGTAAGTGTCTGGAGGACACATTTTTCTAATGATGTTGTATTACTTCAAGTCACGGAACCACATGGTTTTTGAAGAACCAAAGTCATGGATCACCCAGAGGGCATCAGGCAGACTGTACTGTATCACCACTGAAGAGGTGATTAGGAGTCATCATCAGAAAATTTCCATCAGGAAACTAGGTAGGCCAGTCATATTGCTAATGATAAGCAATAAACAAATAGGCTGTGGGTTCCACAGGCATCTGCAATGCAAGAGAATTAGAGGGAGGCCCCCACCAGGTTGGAGAAATCTGCTCTGAAAAAATGTATAGAAGGACATGGACAAGAATAACAGAAGATGAAAAAGCACAGATGGTCTGTGATCTGTATCATGGGAGTGAGCATACTTATCAATGAGATCACAGATCAGTTGAGGTTTCAAAGAATAGAAATGTCATGGGTTGCCATGACCAAAGAATTCATCATCTTGTGGTCAACTTTTCTATGCTTAACTAGTCTGGTCATCAAGCAACAAACTCAGTTGGTCACCTAAGCCATACTCGAAGGGTTTCCAGCATGGTAAAACTTGATAGCTTGCTATTCACTGGCAATGCCCTCAAGAGCCTCCATACTAAAGGGAGGAAGGAGAGGTAAGCTGCTGAGAGTCCAAAGGAGGGTAACTAGAATGGTGAGAGGACTGGAGAACATGCCATTTGAGGATTTAAGAAACTACAGAGGGTCATCCAGGTGGCTCAGTGAGATAGAGAGCCAGGCCTAGATTGGCAGACAGATACTAAAGTCTCTGTTTCTAACTAGTTAGCTGTTTTAGAGATGATCGAAAGGTTGTGCTCAGATCTGTATCTGCCCAAGAAAACCCCAAATGGAGTTATGAAGAGTTGGGCATGACTGAAACAACTGAACAACAATCCCCTTTTTTTGTCTAGCTTCTTTCAGTTGTTATGATCAGGAGAGTGTGAAAAGTCTTTATTCCCCTCATTGCATCTCCTTCCCTCCCCTTCCATTTATTAGTTCTCTCTCTCTCTTCTCAAGCTTTCTTGTATTTATTTCATAGGCTAACTCACTTGCTCAAAGTCACACAGGTGGGCAGTAGAGAAGCTAGGTTTTAGAATTCTAGAACAAGTGCTCTTTTACCCTGCCCCAAAGTCTTGTGACATTATAGAGAGATTTGTTAATAATGTGTGCATTACATTACAGAAAAGCTACGTCAGGAAAGCAAGATCACTGGGGATTGCCAGAATACAGAAATCCAACCAGGGAAGACAGATAAATAAAGAATGATTATTTACAGGATGCCTCTCTACCCACCTTATACCTTTCCCCCCTATGTTTCAGTCCCATTTATTTTAGAAGAACAGAGGGCAGCTAGGTGGCTTAGTAGATTGAGAGCCAGGCCTAGAGATGGGAGGTCCTAGGTTCAAATGTGGCCTCAGATACCTCCTAGCTGTATGAACCTGGGCAGTCACTTAAGCCCCTTTGCCTAGCCCTTACTGCCCTTCTCCTTGGAACCAATACTTAGTATTGATTCTAAGATGGGAAGTAAGGGTTTAAAAAAAAAATTGAACATATGCAGTAAAGGGTTCCAATCCTGCTCTTCCCAGCCCTGGCTTAGCTCTCTCTGCAGGGGGAATGAGGACATGGCTAACCCCAACCCCAAGGGACAACAGAGAAAAGAGAGTCACATCCAGGTCCACTAGTTAGTGTGGAACTGACTAATCCCCAAGTAGAATGTTAGCTTTTTTTGTTTTAAACCCTTGTACTTCAGTGTATTGTCTCATAGGTGGAAGAGTGGTAAGGGTGGGCAATGGGGGTCAAGTGACTTGCCCAGGGTCACACAGCTGGAAAGTGGCTGAGGCCGGGTTTGAACCTAGGACCTCCTGTCTCTAGGCCTGACTCTCACTCCACTGAGCTACCCAGCTGCCCCCTGAGAATGTTAGCTTTTTGAGGTGTAGGATTGTTTTATTTTTATCTTTGTATGCTTACCACAAGGAATAATTATGATTAATTACTTAATATATGTTTGCTGAACTGAATTAAGCTAACCTGATGCTGGCTTGATGAATCCATATCCTTTGTTCATTTCTCTGAATTTGTGGCTTATGGGATAATGAATTGTTGCTTATAATAATAATCGAGATGATATCCTCTTTGCGTGTTGTACTTGTATCTTCCCTTGACTCTAACAGGTCCAATAAACAATATGTGAATATATTAAAAGCTTATTAGCTGATTATAAATTTATCAGCCTGCTCTAAGATTTGAGTAGTATTTCCCCTCCAAAAATCAGAAATTTTATGAAATAGTACACAATAAGAAAAATAAGCATGATGAATAGGCTTCATACATACACTTAGGGAACACATAATTATATAGTAGTACTTTAAACTGCTGACACTTCAGAGCTACCCTTATATTCTGGTGAGGGCCACATGTTGGAATTGCTCCCCACTCACCCTTGACTCACCCTTGACTCACCCTTGACTGCCCCTGACTTTCCCTCTGCCCATTCCTTATGTTTTTTCTCCTTCTCCTTCCCTTCTTCTTTATCACTCTTCCCTCCTTCCTCTCTCCTTCCCTCTTCTCTCCTCATTTTTCCTAACTCCCCATCTCTTTTCCCATGCTATTGTTGCTTTTGCCACCTAATGGGCTTCAGCTGTAGTGATCAGTTGAGTGCTACCTATCTTTCACCCATGAGAGGAGGAAGAACTGGTTCTCCCAATTTTCCTCTCTCTGCTTACAACTTTTTTAGTGAAAGGGGGTACATGCCTGAATATGCTCACCATACAGAAAATTCCAAGATGATGTTGTTTCCATTACTTCTATCATTAGTCATATTTAAGTTGAGAGTCATTCTCTTCATTGCTTCCTCTACCTTATGAGAAATGAAATGCTTAGTAAGACACATTAAGGATTTATTGGCTACATTTTTCTGAATAAAATCAGGCTTCCAGCAGATCTCTGGCCATTTGAACTCTCCCATGGTTATAGGTCAGTTCAATTAACTGCATTTCAAAAACATTTTCTGTCTTCTCTTTGAGGGAGACTATAAAACTGGTAGACTATAAAACAATCTCATGCCCCTTCCATTTCTCCATTTGAGAATAGTTTTTCTAGGAGATGGCACTAGTTGACTCTGATATGTGGAAAAAATTCTCTGAACATTGTCTCAACTCCTTCATAAGAGTTATTGTTTGTCCTTCATTTACAAACAGGACAATGATATCACTGTCTTGACTTGTACATGAATTGGATTTAAGTGAGGCAGAGTTGAACAAAGTTGTCAGCCTCACTCTCTCCTCCAGTTACTGAAGTCCAGTAGCAAGACAAAAGTCAGGACCTGTGATCACCCACTGGATGACCTTAGTGGCTTCAATATCTGACCGAGCTCTAACCTCTCCATAGCACCTGCTTGCCTTCATGACCTTTGGAACAAATTGTTCTTATCTGCCCATTGCACCAAGAGAAGTCTTCTCATGCTTGGGGTACACAGCCCCTACTGGGTAACCTAGTTTAGCCAGTCTGCCAAGATAGTTTGCTGAGGTGTGGTTGCTGTGTACTCTTGCTTTTTGGAGCTACAGGTGAGAGTTGAGTGAAGGATGACCATCAAAAGTAGAAAAAGCCAAGACTTGAACACATAATCTAGTTTGTTAAGCTAGATCTCTTACTCTGCCCTCTTCTCATTTCTATACTTTCACTCTCATATATTTAATAAATAAATTACTAAAAATCATTTTAGAATTGATCTTTATTCAATTCTTGGTGACCACCCCTTTAAATATTTAGTCCAACCAAAACCCTAATTTTCCCCTTTACATGTGGGAAGATTATTATTAAATATATTTCAGCTTAAAACAAGAAAGAATTTTCAAAATAAGTAAAGCAGTCCAAAAATAAAATGAGCTGTCTTGGGAGAGAATGGCTTTGTTAAGGGAAATATTCAAGCACAGTGTGGCTGATCACATATCCAGAATCCAGTGCCTGACTCATTGTAATAAACCAACTAACTAACATTTACAAATGTTAGTTGACTGAATGACTGATATTGTAGAGGAGATGTCCATATTAAGTGAATGGTTGAACCTGATGGACTCCATGGATCCAGTCAATTCTAATGCAGTAGGAGTGGGTGTGGGGAAAGGTGAATAAGGGCATCCCCTTATCTACTTTGTCTAGAGCAGTGATGGGCAAACTACAACCTGTGGGCCAGATATGGCCCCCTCTTTAAAAAGTTTGCCCATCACTGGCTACAGGATAGAATATGGACTGCTAGGCCTTTGCCTTGGCTACTTCTACAGAAACAGGTGACTGGGTCAACACTGGCAGACTTGCCATTTTGAGATGATGCATCAAACCTTGGGTGGTTCTTTGGTCTTCTCCCTTCTCTATTACCTCCTCCCCTGTCATTAAAGAGGATTTTCCACTGAGTCAGAAGGAGTGGCCCTGAAAGAAAGGGCCACTATACTCTCTTTTTACATCTGGCCTGGGCTGATGGGTAGGAGTGGGGGCCCCCAGTCTCCTCAAACCATTGTGGCTCCATGATCTTCCTGGTTCACTGGCCAAGGCATTCTGAATTGGCCTGAATCCTTGACCTCTCTTTACCTCCATACTACCATGATAGCTAAGGCATATTCCCAAACACAGCTTTTGCTCTTGCTTCTTCTGTGTTGTTTCAAGTTCACAGAGGCAAGCAAGTAACCAGAAATGGACATATCCAAATGGAAACAGCCTTATGATTTCCAGGTATTTGGAGGTTCTGGGGCCAAGGAGAGCAATGGTAGGTCACCCAAATTAAAAGTATTTATATGAAACAATAGCTAGAGTCAAATATAAATTCTTTTTTTTTTTCTAATTTTAAACCCTTAACTTCTGTGTATTGACTTATAGGTGGAAGAGTGGTAAGGGTAGGCAATGGGGGTCAAGTGACTTGCCCAGGGTCACACAGCTGGGAAGTGTCTGAGGCCAGATTTGAACCTAGGACCTCCTGTCTCTAGGCCTGGCTCTCAATCCACTGAGCTACCCAGCTGCCCCACAAATATAAATTCTTGAGGTTGGCATCTAAAGCTCTTGAGAGTTTCGTCTCTTCTTACCTTTCCAATATGGTCATGCTTTCCTTCCCACTGCAAAATTCTCCAACCAGCTATACATTGGCCAACTTGTTCTTCTTCCAACATAAAACTCCTATTTCCTACTGCTGTACCTTTGCCCTAGCTGTGCCCTGTGTGGGAATGCTTTCCTTCCTCATGTCTGCCTCTTAGTTTCTCTGGTTTCCTTCTAAACTCACTGAAACCTTTTGCAGGAAGCATTTTCCACTTCCCTCTTGGATCTATCTTGTATGTACCCTACTTACAGCTAGTTTTCATTACTGTACACAATGAATCATGTGAAGTGGTCTGCTTATACTCATTAAAATAATCAATATTTCAAGTGATAATTGGGTAATATATGGTAACTGGTTCTAGCCAGATGGAAACAATGGAAATATGCAGTGTGAATTTGAATATTGCATTAGGGATACAAATCTAGACCTCATTATATTTACATGTGGTCTCTCTCACTGGTATTTGAACTCCTTGAGGTGAGTTGTTCTTGCCTTTATATCCTTGAGCTTAGTACAGTGCCTGGCACATGTTGTTGAGTTGTTTTTGACTTTGTGCAATTTGGAGTTTTCTTAGCAAAGAGAGTGGAGTGGCTTGCCATTTCCTTCTCCAGCTCATTTTACAGATGAGGAAACGAAGACAAATAGAATTAACTGACTTGTCCAGGGTTACAGCTAATACATGTCTGATGCCAGATTTGAACTCAAGAAGAGGAATCTTCCTGACTCTAGACCAGGCACTCTATGTACCGTGCATCTAGCTGCCCAGTTTGGCACAAAACAAGCACTTAATAAATGTTTGTTGAAATGATACATGTATAACCCAGTAGAATTGCTTTTTAGCTCTGGGAACTGGGAGGGAAGAGGGGTGGGAAAAATCATGAATCATGTCACGATGGAAAAATATTCTAAGTAAATTTTAAAAAGTAAATGCATGTTAACTGACTAAAAAATGATGAAACTATTTCATCAGTCCAGGACCGGTGCAAGTTGTCAGCCTTGATGAGAGCAGGGATATCCACCATAGTCCCACTGCTCAGGTCACAGGCACAGATTTCCATGGCATCCAGGATCTGGATTAATTCTTCTACATCTCTCTCTGGGACTAGACGCTGAATGTCCTCCATAGTGTACCGTCCCCTGTAATGGTGGAGGGCTTTGGAAGTCTCCACAGAAAGGAGTTTTCCCAGAACATTTGAGCAGAACCATCATGGATCCAGGAGGATGACATCTTGTACAGTTTCACTCTGCATTATATTAATCTGCCAGAAGGAACAATGAGCAGTCACTTATTGGGAAATACACATGTGAATGGTAGGGTTTTTCTTAGGACATTCAAATGTTTGCCTCAGTGAGAAAAAAGAAAATCATCTTGCCCTTTGCTATGGAATAGAACAAATTCCATTAACTACTGCCCTGGGCCTTTAAGAGGTCATCAAATTACCCCTTGCCTCTCACCCAGGGAACATAGATTTTATTCTCTTTATTATATTCATTAGGATTGCCTTTCAGTGACTCAGCTGTGTGAGTACTTTGCCTTTCTGGAGAAAAATGAATAAATCCAACAATGTGATGTTTCTCTAGTAGTTTGCAAGTGATGTTCGAGTCCATTTTGCTATCTCTTTCTGACCTAAATTTCTGCTGAGAATTTTTATTTCTACTGCTTAATGCAAGTGAATAATAGTTCCTTGAATATGTCTCCTAAGACCTTTCAGGTACAGGCACTGACATGTTTTCAATCAGGAGACACATGTTGAATAATATGCCTAGCTCTTCTGTGGAAATTATGTTTGCTACTCACAGTACTGCTTCATCTGTTTATCATGAATCAATTGGGCCTATCTTAGATGATGCCATATTGGAGTATGGTGCCAGAATTTTTTATAGTTTTTCGAATCATACTTGGAATGGCTCACCTGAAGTTTAGCCCTTAAACAAATGTTATCTAATGTTTCTTTTTTTCTTTAATTGATGTTATCACTAAAAATGGGGGAAGTTTTGTGAATCAACAATTAATAGGCTCTGAAACAGCCAATTTTCAATCGTTATCAGCATTAAGAGAGTAATGCTTTATCCTAAAAATTCAAAGTATATTTTGAACTCAACCTCATATCTAAATAGTTTTTCTTTTTTTACATCAGAGGTAACAAAATAAACTTATTTGAATTCCCTTGTTAAATTAAGCTTCTGAAACTTAGGGAACTTTTCTTGAATATTTCCCATTTAAAATCATGCAGCTCATTTTTCCCTGAGCTAGAGTCTAGGAACAGACTTGAGAAATCAGCCAAACAACTGTGACTACTTGGTCATAATATAGGGCTGGGATATGAAACAATCTCAATTCACAAGATATTTGTTAGGGGATGCCAATGTGACATTAGTGCTCATGTCAGTAGCTATCTGCCTCTTTCTAAGCACAGAAATACTTGACCAGAGAATGGATTGGGTTAGCTCAAGTGTAGAAATTGTTTCTTTTATGAATATAGATGGAAAATACATCCTTCAGTCAGACTTCTTCTTTTAAAAAACTCTTACTTTCTGTCTTAGTAACAATTCTAAGATAAAAGGGCAAGACTAGGCAAGTGATGGTGAACCTTTGAGAGTCTGTGTGCCATGCCCTACCCCACCCTCAGAGACAAAGTTCTGGGCCCCCACCTCCCACCTTACCCCAGACAGGGGGAAGAGAAGGGGAGAGGAGAGGCTTGAATGCGCCCATCAGGCTGCTTGTCAGAGGGGCAGGTGATGAGAGGCATGTGTGGAGAATTGGAGGGGAGCAGTTCCTCCCAAGTCCCAATGCCTTTCTAATAACTAACTCTGGCAGGCAATGCCATGTGTGCCCCTAGAGAGGCCTCTGCATGCCATCTTTGGCACCTATGCCATAGGTTTGCCATCATGGGGCTAGGCAAATTGAGTTAATTGACTTGCCCATAGTCACACTGATGGGAACTGTCTCAGGCCAGATTTTAACCCAGACCTTCCTGACTCACTAATCTTTTCAATTATTCTTATATTTTTTTTACATTCTTATATAATTATCAAATATCCTAATAAGGGTTTCCTTGTGTGAAGAGTGGGATCAAGTACCATAAAAAGATATAAAAGTGTCTGCAAATATGAAAGCATTATACAAACATCTATAATGATTATTTGTAGTAGGACCCCAAGAACTAATCATGTCACCTGGGTCATCTTTACTGTCTCTCATATTCACAAGTATAGATCAATGGCTTTGGGGGAGTGGGTGGGAACAGAGCAATGATGTAACCAGAATTGGACAATCCAGGTGACAACCATCACATACTTAAAACCTAAAGTAACTTGTCTTTTCAATGAATTTCTGGCTACAGGTTCTTTCTGGAGAACTTGTAGCTGCCACAGGTAAAGATGGTTTAAGTGTTTTAGAAATTAGCTGTATTTATTTCTTTTAAAAATTATCAGTATAGGGTGCAGCTGGGTAGCTCAGTGGATTGAGAGTCAGGCCTAGAGATGGGAGGTCGTAGGTTCAAATCCGGCCTCAGACACTTCCCAGCTGTGTGACCCTGGGCAAGTCACTTGACCCCCATTGCCCACCCTTACCACTCTTCCACCTAGGAGCCAATACACAGAAGTTAAGGGTTTAAAAAATGATCACTATAGTACACTGCTTCCTTATCTTATTTTTTTTTGGCCAAGTCATACCACTACCTTTCAGCTTTGATCTCATTTGTGGATTCTAGTGATCTGGTCGAAGTGATAACATATTTGTCCAAGGTATCAGCCCTTTCAGTGGCTCAGGGAAAATACAAGGAGAATAAATTGAAACCAGACCCTCTCAAATACTCAAGTACTGAATCTACGACTGTTGAAAAGGATATATACCCTTATTGATTATTGGTATTAGCAGTACCAATAGTGTCACTTGTGTGGACAGACTTTTAAGGTTGACTGTTGAGGAAAATGGTTGCTCAGGTACCTGAAGGAAAACTTCTGCTCAGGCCAGTTATATAAAACTATTTATTATAACTTTAAATAATTATATAAAAGGGAAAGTAAAAAGAGAATGAGTGTTGATTAGGGATTCCCTATTAACTGATCAATTCTATATGTTTCCCACAATCCAACTTTCCCTCATGGGAATGCTTCTTGATCACCGATAGTGATCCTGCTTACACTACACTAATCTATCTAAATTATGAATTCTAACTCACTAAACCTATTTCCAAAATTATAAACTTAACAGTTGTATAGATCTGCTGAACTTTCTTCCCTCCCACCAGAGATCATCTCTGCCAGTCTGAGTCAATAGCTGTTCTTACAGTAGCTACTCTCTAGTGGCCCCCAAAGAAGTTCCAAAGAGCTGATCAGTAATTCTCTTGATGTCCCATCAAAATAGCTTTCTAATTCCTTCAGATTTAAGATGTTGTAAATCTTCCACAACCTCTTCAAGACTGATCAGAGAGAAAGCCAGGAAAAACCAATCTTCAAGTCTCTGTCCCAGAAGTGGGGGTCCGTTTCTCAACTGGTGCTCCTAAAACACACTCTAAAATTCTCTATCTCTGACCTTGTCAGGGTTCCATGGCAAATCTTGAAGTACCCCAGGAAATCTCAGATCCCTTCTATAAACCTTACATCTCCATTCTTAACTAAGATAATTATTCCTACATTACAATTATCATTACATAACAAGATGGTAAAAGTACATAGAAATGGCCAATAGTATGGCTTTGTGGGTGAGAAGGAAAGAGGTGAGTTCATAACAAGGTAACCATGCTGGTCAGTAAACACTGAAGTTGTTCTGTACTATAGCCAATGGGCAAAAGGAATTGCTTTTTATTACCCAAACAGGCACTTTAATGTTCTAACTAAGAATTTGTTTAACTTGAAATCAGTTAAGCATATGCTATGTCTGATGAAATAGAATATAAGCAAAGTTTCAGGAAACTGAAGACACTTGTAATAATAAAGGGGGCCCCCAAAAAAGGATGTTGGTAGAAGAGAGAGAGAGAGAGATTGAGAGAGGTCTGTATTGTAGCTCTCCCTTTTCCACTCTCTTGGGGCCAAAAGTATGGTGTGGAGACTTTATGGGAGTGTTGCTCTAATACTGGGTAACCTAGTTGATCATGCCACCCCTCAAGAGTTGAGGGCAAGGTTTCCCTACAAGAGGAGGTAGGTGGTACCTCAATCTGATCCTGATTAATGACAGGGTTCACTCAAGCCTCCCTGGAGGTAGGTTAACTGCACAGCAGGTGTTCTGGCTCAAAGATGGAGGCTGCCAGTCCAAGCTGTGGTTCCTCTCTCCCTTGTTGTCTCTCAGGCACTCAAGAACACTATTTGGTTGCTAAATGGCCTTTATTATTAACAAATCATGGATTGAGGAAAGGGGTGAAGCACAGAAGGATTTAGGGGTACCCTCTTAAATTCTACAACGTCTGTCACTTAGGCAGTACCCAAAGCAGTTCCATCTCCTAAGCTTCTCCTCCTCTTCCCCTTCTATTTCTCCCTACTATTTCTATTTCTATTTCTATCCCTTTCTATAATTCTAAGTTTTGATTGAAAAGGGTCTCTCAGCAAGGAAAGGTAATGAGTGAGAGAGTATAAGAGACCGCTCCCAGTGGAATCCATAATCTTAGTTGACTGGATGGTTGTAGTCATGAAAAATGAGTTGTGTTGAAATGGCTGTGATCAGGGAATCAGGGTTTCAATTTCCAAGAGAAAGATCCTCAGGAAGCCCTCAGGACTGAATCCGAGCTGGGTTTTCTGCCTCCTCACTTCTCCCAGCCCATAGTCCCAAGACCACTCTTCTCTCCCCTCCTAGGAGAAATTTCCAGAATCCTTTGCTGCTCTTAACTGTCAGCAAATGTCTTCTCCTTTGGTTCCATCTCCTTTCCTCAAAATTCTATTCCTTACACACTAGATCAGTGTACCTAAGGAAAATTCCATTGGGTTTGCTATATATGTTTCCAAATGAATTTTTTATATGCCAAAAATATTTTTAAATATTCTATAGCCACTAAACATTTAAATAAACTACCATATAAATAATATTTGTTACATAAATATTAAATAATAAGTATATAATCAAGCATCAATTATTTACACATCATATGTAAATATATAAAATATATGTTTTAAGTATTCCTATCTCTCTCTTTATTCTCTGCTATACACAGTCATCACTCCATATCCAAGAGTTTTTAATTTAATTTTTATTTTTATTATTATATTCTCTGCCTTGCTAAGTGACTTGCCCAGGATCACCCAGCTAGGAAATCTGAAGCCAGATCTGAAGCCAGATACTTCTCGACTCCAGGCCTGATACTTTATCCACTCTGCTACCTAGCTGCTCCTATATCCAAGAGCTTTAAAAAAATGTGAATGGATTATCCCCTTTCCACACCTGCAAGTACTGACTTTTCAAGAAAAGCAAACAAACATATTACAGAAGAGTGGCTTGTTAACTTTCTTTAGTGCCCATTGTGGACTACTTACTTCTCCTGTGCTATGCAGCTGCTGAGTCCCAGATCCTTCTCATTTGCAAGTGGGTTCAATTGATCTTGCACATCAAATACAAACTGTTTAAGAGACATCAACTGGTTAGGCCCATTGAGTTTCCTCCAGGAGGACAGAGTAGAGATGATTTTCTCACAGAGGTGTGTTATTGGAGGGCAAACCTAAGGATGGTTCTGTATGTGATTAATTGCTTTCTACACATGGGAGATATACTTTCTTTTATTTAAAAGGCTTAAAAATGATCTTTTCTTTTTACTCGGCTCAATTTTCCCCTTCCCTCCTCCCAGAGAGCCATTCCTTATATCAGAGAATTTTTTAAAGGAAAAAGATGAGATGAAAAAGAGAATAAATATCAACAGAATTAATTAGAATACTCAAAAAGTCTGACCAACTGTAATACCTCACACAGTGGGCCTCTCACCCTTGCAAAGGAGTCTGGGGAGGTGTTCAAGGTACACTTTCTATGATAATTATTTTTATACAACATTGTATATTTTTCTTGCAAAGAAAATAGTGTTTTTAAGTGAGTACTGCAGATTGTAATAACAACTTTAATCAGAACCCAATCATCTATATTTTTATATATCTAACAAAGATTCTGCCTAGGATTTTCACTTCTACCATTTAATGTAAATGAATAGAAGTTTCCTCCATATCTGTTAAGACCTTTTAGGTAGAAATGCACAAAAATGTGGACTTATTCATATAATAAATTTTGAGTGAGTAGATAGATTTCACTTATTTGCTCATGGACTGAAATAATGATAAGTTTATCATCAATGCAACAGGAAATGTGGGTGAGAAAGTATATTTCTACAAACAATAATACTAAGTTTCTACCCAACCAAAACTAGTCCTGTTTGTAGGATGATGTTTTCATTTATATCTAATACAAAATGCTTAGCATTCATTGTTCAACCATCCATGGAAAATAGAACTTGTAGATTTTCTAACACATAACCATAATGAAAAAAAAAAGCAACTTAATGCATTAGGAATAGAACAATCTTCCTTCATTTACTCTCTCCATTTTTTTTAACTCCTTATCTTCTGTCCTAGACTCAATACTGTGTTTTGGTTCCAAGTCAAAGGAATAGTAAGGAATAGGCAATGGAGGTTAAATGATTTGCTCAGGGTCACACAGTTAGGAAGTGTTTTTAAGACTATATTTCAGTGGTTTCCAAACTTTTTTGGCCTACCGCCCCCTTTCCAGAGAAAATATTACTTAGCCCTCTGGAAATTAATTTCTTTTAAATTTTAATAGCAATTAATAGGAAAGATAAATGCCCCTGTGACCATCACTGCCTCCCTGGAACGCTGCAGCAGCCACCAGGGGGTGGTAGCACTCACTTTGGGAATCGCTGCTACATTTACACCCAGGACTTCCATCTCTAGTTTTGGCTGTAAATCCACTTCAGTGCCCCCATAATCTGTCTTTTATATTGTTGCCAAAATAATCTTGCACAAACATATGGTCATGTAACTTTCCTGCCTCCTAAATTCTCTTTCTTGACATTCATGATCTCCTATAACCTTGTACCACCGTGACTCTAGCTTTATCTCTGTCCTCCAGATTCAGCCAAATGGCCTCTATCAAACACAATTATTCTTCTCCCTTTTGCCTCTGTGTGTCCGGTACACTCCTTTTGTCTCTTGTACAACAGTTGAATTCACAGTTATCTGTTAAATATTAACTAAAATACTACATCCTACAAGAGTGCCTCCTGCTTCTGGGTTAAGATGGTGGCAGAATAGAGGCAGGGAGACTTTCTTTCCTTACCAATGGATATAGAGTACCTCCAAAGGACAAAAAAAAATTCCAGATGAAATAAGGGACCCCACAATAGGGCCCAGTATCTAAGGTAAGTGGGATTTGGGCACTTCTGCACCATAAGTGGGGGGGAAATAGCTCCCATCAAAATGCGAGCAGATCACCCCTCCCCCACCCAATCCACAGTACCAGAGGCAGATACTGCCCTCTAGAGCTAGAGCCAGTGAGGGTACAAAATCTAGCACCTTGGCAGCTAACTGGCACCACTAGGAGCTTGCTCTTGAGAACAGCAAGACCTGAGACCGGAAGTGGCTGGAAAACTCAAACCTTGGACACAGGAGTGGGGCTGAGAGAGGCAGCAGCAGCTCCCAGCATGCTCAGACTTGGGGGAAAACCTCAGGTGGTGAAGCAAGTGTGGGCCAATTTCCTGGCTCTGGGCAGCTGGCTAAGACCACAGGGGCTTGACCTTGAAAACAGCTAGATCAGAGACCCAAGAAGGCGAGAAAACTCAGACCTTGGACATGGGAGTGGGGCTTAGAGAGGCAGGAGCAGCTCCCAGTGCACTCAGACACAGGGGAAAACCCTAGGTAGAGGAGCAAACATGGGCCAAGTTCTGGGCTCTGGACAACTGGCTAGGAACACGGGGGCTCAACCCTGAAAACACCTAGATCAGAGACCCCAGGAGGGTCCCCAGAGAAGCCAGGAGACTCACAAAGTAGCCTCAGGCAAAAACTGCTCCCTGACTCCATACAAAGAGAATCAGACTGCCTTACTCAGCCTTCTGGTGGATAAACCACAATGATGCCAAGAAAAGCCCAAGAAATAAACAAGAAAACCAAGAAAAAACTCTGACACTTGATGACTTCTGCACAGAAAAAAACCAGAAAACAGAGAAGGACAAACAATTAAAGACATCCAAACTTTCCCAAAAATATGAAAATGGGTCACAAGATCTTGAAGAGTTCAAATCTGAGATCATGAGAAAGATGGAAGAGATCTGGCAAGAAAATAACAGTTCAAAAGGTGAAATTTCGCAATGGGAAAGTGAGGCTCTGAAATCAAATGAATTGATAAGCAAATTGAAGACCAGAAATGACCAGCTGGAAGCCTTGAAGAACCAGATAGACCAGATTGAAAAGGAAAACCAAAAGATTTTAGCTGAAAACCAGTCTCTAAAGGCTAGAATTGGGCAATTAGAAGCCAATGATCTCACAAGACAAGAAGAATTAACAAAGCAAAGTTAAAAAAAAATGACAAAATAGAGGGAAACATGAAATATCTCAATGAGAAGTTAATAGACAAGAAAACAGGTCTAGAAGAAACAATTTGAGAATCATTGGTCTTCCTGAAAAAGACAGAAATTAATAGAAATTTGGACTCCATACTAAAAGAAATTATTCAGAAAAACTGTCTTGAAGTTTTACAACAAGTGGGCAATATAGACATTGAAAGGATCCATAGTGATCTACCCTCTACACTAAACCCTGAAAAGACAAGCCCCAGAAATATAATACCCAAATTCAAGAGCTTCCAAGTAAAAGAAAAAATATTACAAGAAGCCAGAAAGAGACAATTCAGATATCAAGGGTCACCAATCAGGATCACACAGGATCTGGCAGCCTCCACACTAAAAGACCTCAAGGCTTAGAATATGATATTCAGAAAGGCAAGAGAACTGGGTCTACAACAAGGATCACCTACCCATCAAAACTGACTATATACTTCCAGGGAAAAGTTTGGGCATTCAACAAGATAGAAGATTTCCAAGTATTTCCACAGAAAAGACCAGGACTACATGGAAAGTTCAATATCCAACCAAAAAAAAAACAAGAGAACCATGAAAAGGTAAATGAGAAACAGAGGGGAAAGAAAGAAAACTCTTATTTTTAAATTTTCATAATAAAATGAAATTATTTGTTTCATAATAAAATTTTAAATTTTCATAATAAAATGAAATTATTTGTTTCATAATAAAATGAAATTATTTGTATTCCTATGTGGAGAAATGTTATATGTAAATTTCAAAAACTGTATTCACTATTATAGTAATTAGAAGAATTATTCTTCTAGGCAGAGGTTGGAGCAATAAATGGTCTAAGATGAGATGGGGGGGAGAGGAGGACGAATAGTAGATAGCAACAAGAGAAACTTGAATGAATGAGAAAAATAGGATATTCTACACCACACAAAGAGAGCATGTGAAGTAGAGGGGATGAATACTATTGTAATAAGGAGAGGAAGAGAGCATTAAGAGGTAATATTTAAACCTTACTCTCAGCAGAATTAATCCTGAGAAGGAGGAGTAGCTATATTCATTGGGATATAGAATTCTATCTAACCCTACTGAGAAAGTCAAAAGGGATAAACCAAGGGGAGCAGGGGAGTGGGGAGGTCAAAAAAGGAAGGGGAGGAGAGGGGGGAGGTAATTCATTAGGCCTTCAAAATAAAAAGAGGGGAACATTAAGGGATGGGGTGGAAGGGAAGAAAATATAGGAGAGGAGAAGGGGGACTGGTCTAAAACAAACCACTGGTTTAAAAGGAAATAGCATGAGAAGAAGCAATAGAAGTAGGAGAGGATACCAAAATGTTGGGAAATACACAACTGATAATTATAACTCTGAATGTGAATGGGATGAACTCACACATAAAATAGAAGCAAATAGCAGAGTGGATTAGAAACCAACATCCTACCATATGTTGTCTGCAAGAAACACATATGAGGTGGGTGGACATACACAGGTTTAAGGTGAAGGACTTGAGCAAAATCTTTTGGGCATCAAATGAGAAAAAGAAGGCAGGAGTGGCTATTATGATTTCTGACAAAGCCAAAGTAAAAATAGATATGATTAAAAAAGACAGGGAAGGTCATTACATCCTGATTAAAGGCAGTATAAACAATGAGAAAATAACACTGCTCAATATGTATGCACCAAGTGGCATAGCATCCAAATTCATAAAGGAGAAACTGGCAGAGCTCAAGAAGGAAATAGATAGTAAAACCATAATAGTGGGAGATCTAAATATTTCTCTTTCAGATCTAGATAAATCAAACCAAAAAATAAATAAGAAAGAGATAAGAGAGGTGAATGAAATCCTAGAAAAATTAGGTTTAATAGACATGTGGAGAAAAATAAATAGGGACAAAAAGGAATACACCTTCTTTTCAGCTGCACATGGTACATTCACAAAGATTGACCATGTAATAGGGCATAGAAACATTGCAAACAAATGCGAAAGAGCAGAAATAATAAATGTAACTTTCTCAAATCATAATGCAATAAAAATAATAATTAGGGGAGTTTCTCGGTTAAGATGGGGACAGAGTAAAAAGCAGCCCTTAACCTCTCTTAACAGAAACATACAGGACTCCTCAAGGGGACATAAAAACAAATCCAGACGAAAGGAGGGACCCCACAACAGGGCACAGTGTGGAAGGTATGTGAAATCAGGGCATTTCCGTGCTATAAAGGGGTGGAACAGCTCTCACTAAATCTCTGGCTGAGCAAACCCGCCACACACACACAACCTACAGCACCAAAGCCAGCTCAAAAGAAATAGAGCAAGTTTTGGGCACCCATTGAGTCTTTGGCAGCTCCGGAGCCTTTTCCTGAGAGCAGCAGACTTAGGACCCCAAAAGGCTAAAGAATGCACTCGGACTTTGAGCATGGAAACGAAGCACAGGCGCGGGTAGAGGCAGACACAGGCATGAGCAAAGGCTCTGAAACCTGGAGTGGGGAACCAGTGAAGACAGGTGGACTGTGGAAACAGTGCCCTGAGACTTGTAAAGGAACCTCTGGCAGAGGATCAAGCAAGGGGGTTCATCAGGGGGCTTGACCTTGAGAACAACCAGACCTGAGACCTCAGGAGCCTAAAGAGTGCAGACAGACCCTGAGCGTGAGGATAAAGTTGAGTAGGGGCTGGGCTAACAATGGCAACCCAGAATCAGGAAGGGTAAAAGAGAAAGATTAACAACAAGAAGAAGAAATCTTAAACATTCAATAACTTTTACACGGAGAAAATCCAGACAACCAAGCAAACAGAAGAGGAGAACAAACAAGCAATCACATCTGGACCCTCCCAAAATAATAAAAACTGGTCACAAGCTCTTGAAGAGTTCAAATCTGAGATGATGAGAAAGTTGGAAAAGATTTGGCTAGAGAAATGGGAAAGAGCTCAAAAGGTAATCAGGCAAGAAAAAAACAGTTTAAAAGGCAGAATTTTGCAATTGGATAGTGAGGCTCAGAAATCAAATGAAATGATAAGCAAATTGAACACCAGAAATGACCAGATTGAAAAGGAAAACCAGTCCCTAAAGGCTAGAATTGAGCAATTAGAAGCTAATGATCTCTGAAGACAGCAAGAAAAAATAAGTCAAAAGACTGAAAAAATATAAAGAAACATGAAATATCTCAATGAGAAAGTGACAGACCAAGAAAACTGGTCTAGAAGAGACAATTTGAAAATCATTGGTTTCCCTGAAAAAGAAGAAATTAATAGAAATTTGGACTCCATCCTAAAAGAAATTATTCAGCAAAATTGCCCTGAAGTTCTACAACAAGAGGGCAATATAGACATTGAAAGGATCCATAGATCACCCTCTACACTAGACCCAGAAAATAAAATGCCCAGGAATATAATAGTCAAATTCAAGAGCTTCCAAATAAAGGAAAAAATCTTACAAGAAGCCAGAAAGAGACAATTCAAATATCAAGGAGCACCAATCAGGATCACACAGGATCTCGCAGCCTCCACGCTAATAGACCGCAAGGCTTGGAAAATGATATTCAGAAAGGCAAGAGAGCTGGGCCTTCAACCACGGATCAACAACCCATTTAAACTGACTATATACTTCCAGAGGAAAGTATGGACATTCAACAAAATTGAAGATTTCCAAGTATTTGCACAGAAAAGTCCAGGACTAAATGGAAAGTTTGATATCCAACCACAAAAATCAAGAGAAACATGAAAAGGTAAATAAGAAACAGAGGGGAAAGAAAGAAAACTCATAATTTTTAAATTTGCCTTTTTAACGGCCTCAGTAAGATCTAATTATCTGTATTCCTATGTGGAGAAATCCT